>NC_140168.1:50951204-50976204 GCF_963971535.1 Notolepis coatsorum
AGTCGCTGTCCACAACGTCCGATCCCCACCCATCAGCTTCCCACCCCCTAATACTGCCAAATGTATTAGTATGAACGACCAGCAAAGCTGAATGCAATGCGGAGAGCTGGGCTCGAACCCAGCGTCTCCTGCATTGGTGGTGAGCGCATTGCCCACTGCACCACCTAGCCGCCCATCGTCGTCACTTTTTTCTAAGGTTTTTGGGCTGTATTTCATGTATAAAAGTTTACTGTTAGAATTAGCCACATTAGCATTTAGCTCTGCCCAAATCCAATACATTAATCTGTTAGATATGGGGCATGAAATGAGACATATAACTATTAGTATCGACGTGGCATTGATATTCTGGAAAGAAAAAAGTTACGATAAAGTTGTTTAATTGACCAGAAAACGGACCGGAAGAAGTCTATGGGACTAAAGACGTAACCGGATATGACGCCCCCACATTGTGCAAGTGGAGAATTGCTGGCCACACCTCAGGCTCTGCCAAGAGAGATCTGGGGAAAATCACACTATAATCACTATATAAGTTACTCAACTTCAACCCACACATGAGCGCCTAGAGGTCGCTGTTTGACGGCATTACAGATCCTACCTTTAAACTTCACCAAAAAAAACAAGGCTGATTTATTTTGCACATAATCTCACACACATCCACAAACTCTAAACAGTTTTGCACACATAAATAAGTTTGAATATGGCCATCAGTGATGTCATCTGGGACATTGAATCCTTGTGTTCTGTTAATTACAGCACTATGAAAAATAGCAATATCTTGTCTTATAGGGACTGCTACCTTATCATTTCATTGAAGTGAATACAGTATATACTTAAAGTCACCCCTTTAAGTCCTGTGTGGACAGTATCCATATTACTGGGATCTGTCAGTAATTTGATCTTGTAATTACATCAATAATTTCTTCAATCAGTCATATCTGCATGATAAAATAAATTGCAGGGGGTTGTGGAGCAGGGGGTAATTCAGCGACACCCTCTTTAAAAGTTCTGACACCACGCACAGCGGGAGTTCTGGAACAACACAAACATAGCACACACAAACTGTGCATGAATCGGCTTCTCGTTATACAGTACACCTTGCCTAGCCCTTGTAATCGAGATGACAGGTGTGCAAGTCGATAGAAGCACCAGTTTTGGATATGATTAAAATGGCCACAGGAGGTCCTTGTTTTCAGGGACATTTGCCAGTTTTTCTTTTTCTTTTCTGTTTACCGGAGTAGCTGGGGGTACATCTCTGAAATGTCCAGGTTGGATAGAATGTTTGTCGCCCTGAAGTAATAACTACTACTACCATCTGGAGAGCTGCTGTAGTATCAACAATGAAAATAGACAGTTTGAAGGTTTAATCCTACGGCAGACTATTCTCCTGTCATTCTACAGAAGTAGCGGGCGCCATTAGGACTGTTCCAGCTCATAGCTACATCTGCATCTACACCGACCAGACCTGTGGAACAACATGAACATGTGTCGCCGTCAGGTCCCCGTGGTGTGTCTGAGTGTACAATCCAATGTTCCGTACTCAATAATGAAGCCTAATTAAATGTGGCGAGGTTAATACGATAGCGCTATCACCTGTGGCTTGATAACACCTCTCTTTTCGTTCACCCACTGTGCTAATGTTTAATTAGATGGTAAAGTGCTTCATTACGGTAGATTGAAAACATTGAGAGTCTGATAAGATCATAACATAAAAGCTGTCGCAATCTGTCAGGGAAAAGCGCCTGCGAGGCATGCAGCGGTATCCGATGTCGATAGCGATATGAATAACTGTGATGCAAACAACACTGCTGTTGCACCTTGAATGTTATTAACAGCAGCTAATGGGTAATATTTGATTGCATCTATTGAAGAGAGTATGTCCCCCCCCCACAAGACATTGGCTGGCATCCATGGGGTATGGCCGCCGTGAGCCAATCCGTTGGCATAAACAACATACCCGAGGCGCCAAGAGCGACATCAGTATGTTCACAAACAGCCACTGGGCATTCACAGTCAAACGTGCTTTTCCTTACTTGGTGCTTTTTCATTTTCTCATTTAAAAGATGCATAGGATTGTATTTATCAATTATTTAGCACCTGCCCCAACCCCGGTGTGTCGACTCCCAGCCCCTACCCTGATCCCAATCCAATCTGATCCAACTCAAGGTCACAGTCTTAACAAGCGGCAACCACATTCCCGCAGCGTTCTTCACTCCTGATGATAACCCCCCCCCCCCCTCTTCATTAAAATATTCAAATCATCCACTAATGTATTCCCATCATTACCGAATGCATAATGAGCAGCAGTAGCTGAGCGCTTGGCATTCAATAAACACCTGCTTGGACTCAAATCATATTTCTCCCTGGCCCCTTTGTCAGCAAGTCTTTGGGATGGGGGGAGGAGTAGGAGGAGGAGGAGGAGGAGGAGGAGGAGGAGGAGGAGGAGGTTACCGTGCGGAGGATGGAAAGGAGCAACACAGCCATTTGTATTCTGCTAATCCTGGCATACAGTGCTGGAGAGGGTAATGTGGGTTAACAGGACTTTCACTTCCAACACACACTGAGCTCCAGGCTCTCTCTCTCCGAGCTCCACTGATGGCTAAGGAGGAGGAGCACCCCCTGCGCATACACACACACACACACACACACACCCCCCCCCCCCCCCCTCCGGCAACACCACCACCACTACTATTCCACTCTGATGGGGTTGGTGTGGCAGGCGGGGAGGGAGGGAGGGAGGGAGGGAGGGGTGTTGTGTGTGCAAGGGTAGAGGGGTGGGTGAGAGAGCATAAGGGAGGGCAGGGTTGTGGTGCTTATTCCCTCCATGGCAAAAAATATTGATAATTTAAGCCCTAGTAGGGCTGTGTGTTATTCCTATATACACTATGCGCTTACAGAGCACACACACACACACACACACACACACACACACACACACACACACACACACACACACACACACACACACACACACACACACACACACACACACACACACACACACACACACACACACACACACACACGTTTAATTGCATTTCTGCAGGGCAAAGGGAGCAGTGTGGGATCAAAGGGTTCCCTGATGGAGGCTTCACAATCAGTAACACACACATTCATATTCACACACACACTCTCTCTCTCTCCCGCTAGTCTCCAGGCCCTCCAGGTGGGTTTCCCCTCCAATCCGAGGCAGTTTGAATTGGGGGACAGCCCTACTCATCAATTAGTTAGTTCATAGTTCACATCTCATGCATTCTATACTGGTATCATTTCAAAAGATAACACAACATTTGATCTAATGCAATAATGTAAACGTGGTATTATACCATGGTTTACAATTCATATAAAGTATTTTGGGAACCTCTTTGCTGCTCTCTCAGTATAAATGTAACCCTTGCACTGGAGAACAATAAAAGTCAATTTTTAAATGTTGGAGCCCATGTATTTATCACTTGGGAGTGTGAATGTGATATATCACACAGAATTACTCAAACTCTACTGTCTTTAACTATGAATGAACACAACTTACCATATTTAGATAATGCAGTTTGAAACTGTTCCTCGGAAAACGGAGTCAGATGATTGTTCGTCTGAGGGGCCCAGTTATAGATTATGCATGTATGGACTATGGAGCATTCCACTCTAAATCATGCATTAGATGTACATTTGTACTGTAGGGCGCAGCAGCTTACTTTTTGAATTGTAAGTGATTTGACCCCTGGGGCAGCAATGCAGCGAGTCCATAAAAATAATGTTATCGTGTCTAGGAGAATATATGGGAGCCATGGTGTCGTCAAACGAAAATTAACAACCTAAATCAGATATTACTTTCACAAGCCCACCAGTATTACATGCATTTAAATGTCTAATTATATATATATTATTATATATATATACTGTATATAGTGCTGTCAGGCGATAAAAAAAATGTATCTAATTAATTACAGGATTTGTAATAAATTAATCTAATTAATCGCATTTTAATCGCATAACCATTTTAGGCCTGATATTTTATATTCTATAATCATATTTCAAATTGCATGTGTCCGGATGGCAGAATTCAGTACTGTATCTACAAAACCTTCTGTTTAATCATCTTCCCTTTATTCATTTGCTTATATTTTTTTTAGGTCTGGTTAATTTTAGCATGGTGTTATTCAGTCAAAAAAAAGAATTTAATTGATATTCTCATTTGGTTCATTACACTTTACTCAAGCCTAGTAACATACACAGTATTTCTGACACTGGGAATACATTCCCTGAGATCCATAGATGTCCCTAGAATCAGATACCAAGAACATGCAAATGGACCATTTAAAAAAAAGTTTGTAAATGTTTATTCTACGTTCTTATGGAATGAATGAGATAAAAAAATGTTTTAATTAATTTTGAGTAAATTTTCATAACGTGATAATTTGCTGTGTAATTAATTAATCTAATTAACGCGATAAACTGACAGCCCTAATATATATATATACGCACAATCGGAGGGGGGCTCCCCACCCTCCAGAACATTTACAACAAGCGGTGCAGGGGGAAGGCTAAGAGAATTATTAAGGACTCGAGCCACCCGAACAACTGCCTCTTTGAACTGCTGCGGTCAGGCAAGCGATACCGGAGTCTCAAGGCGAGCACAGAAAGACTCAGAAGAAGCTTCTATCCCCAGGCCATCAGGCTGCTTAACGAACAATGAACACTACACAACAACAACCATCAAACGCACATAGCACACACATCCACACGCACACACTCACTTTAAACAAACACACTGTAGCACCCACTCCCCACACTTTATAGCACACACTCACTTTAAACAAACACACTGTAGCACCCACTCCCCACACTTTATATTTATTGATGAAGGATTGCACTACAACTCGTACACCTTACTGTAAATTGTACCTAAATTGTACCTCATCCCATTTCTGCATTTCTGCTTTGCACTATATAATATTGTACATTAGTACACTGCATAGTATTGTATATTATATGGTAACTCAGTTACGTCTATTCTGCATCGAACATTGTACATATGTCTATACTGAACACTGTGACCTCATTTTCTACTTCTAATTTACATGCTATACTATGTTATTTGATACTATCTTGTCTAGCACAGTCTCTGGAGCGTAACAGTAAGAAGCATTTTGTATGAAAGTATTCTGTACTTCTGTATGACAACTATTAAAGAAACTTGAAACTTGAAACTTATGGGATTGCTTGACAATCCCATAATATTACAATATCGTAACTGGTCTTTGGTGATTCCTACCACTGTGATATCCGTGATAAAAAAAGCATTCCTCCTTGTGTTTCGCTGTGCTGAAAAATGTAGCGCAAATGTGTCAAATTTAAATACTGTAAATACCCAATACCCTAAAACATGCTAGTCTACATTTTGTCTCGTCATTATTCAAACTATTACAGGCATATATTGATGGGTTTACTTATAAAGCTGACACAGATTATTGGCTGTTCTTCTTTGGCTGCTTCCGAATTCATTGTATGTACATCATACTACTACATACAGTACTGTCAGGGCTTACTGTTGGAGTAAATGGAGTGCCGTATGTGTGACGTATGAAATACAACATACCTGGAGGATTTACACACCCAGGTGCCGTTCATAATACCAGAAGAAACAAATTCACTCACAGCTGTTGCCACTTGCTGGCTGTCTAATCAGTTTAGCAAAAACAGACACAAAAATTATGCTTCAGTGGCCAGTATGTCATCAATGTCCTGTTTTCTAGGTGTTCATGAGCATTTTAATGTATTTTTAATGAGGCATCATATATAATGGATTGTGGGTTAGTCACCTTTTTGCAAGTGGCGAGTCACGCGTACATTACCTACCGGAGGGAGCGGCCGAGGCATCAGGGAGCAGGGTGAAAGGGGTGGAATCCAGTGTCGCATTCGGGCTAGAGGAACGAAGCCTGCTCTCCCAACAATAATCGTATCCAATGTGAGATCTCTGAGTGAAATACGACTGATGAACTTCATGCTTCTACACAACACGAGGCTGAGCATTGGGTCCCCCCAGGGCTGTGTCCTGAGCCCCCTGCTGTACTCACTATACACACACGACTGTGTGGTCAAGTTCAGCTCCAACTCCATAGTGAAGTTTGCGGACGACACAGTGGTGGTGGGGCTGATCTCGGACAACGACAAGAAGGCCTACGGGGAGGAGGTTGAGGTACTGGAACGCTGGTGCCAGGACAACAGCCTGCTCCTGAACATTGGTAAAACCAAGGAGCTGATTGTGGATTTTAGGAGGAGACAGCAGGAGACACACACACCACTGAGGATAAACGGGGCTACCGTGGACAGGGTGAGCAGCTTCAAGTACCTGAGGATCTGACATGGACAACACACATAGACTCAGTCGTAAAAAAGGCGAAGCAGCGCCTCTACCACCTGAGACAGTTAAGGAAGTTCAGAGTATCTGGGAAGATACTCCAGTCCTTCTACTCCGGAGCTGTAGAGAGCATCTTGACTGGAAACATCACTGCCTGGTATGGAAACAGCACGGCGCAGGACAAGAAGGCCCTACAGAGAGTGGTGCGCTCATCCGAGCGTACTACGGGTATTGCACTACCACCCCTCCTATATAACAAGAGGTGCAAATCCAGAGCCTGCAGAATAATGAAAGACCCTCACCACCCCAACAACAGCCTGTTCAAGCTGCTGCGGTCAGGCAAACGCCTGCGAACACCAGCAACTAGGACAGAGAGACTTCGGCTCAGCTTCTTCCCCCAGGCCATCAGAGCCTTGAACACTGAACTCTCCACACACAAGCACACATGAGCACACACACAACACACACACTGTACACGCTCACACACTAGCAGTCACTTTAACATGAGTACACACACACTCATGCTGCACACGCTCACACTTATGGCCACTTTACAAAAGGAAAGGTCACTTTAAGAATAGTATAGTATAACTTGAGATTGTATAATATAGCATTGTATAACAGTGTACATAAAGACCCAGTGCCTCATCCGTAGCTAACAGTGTATTGCACTACCACAGGACCTAGCATGTCCTACCAACTCATGTACATATACCGATATGCCCTACTTTGTTTACTTGTTTATTGCACAATGTCGTTCTATTGGATTCTTATTATATATTACTATTGTATTATGCACATCGTTGCGGGCAAGACCCCCCGCATTTCATTGTATACTTGTATGCTGTGACAAAAAAAACTCTTGACTTGACTTGACTTGAACACCTGTACAAGAGTAGAGACAGTTGCCTTTTATGTTTGGTCGAACCCTTCAATCGATAACGACACTCTTGCATTACCAGGGTTTGTCACACTGATACACCGGGACAGAGACCAACTGGGGAAGACGACTGGAGCAGCGAACGGTGCAAAAACGAATGTACTGTAAATAGACCTGTTCGCTTTATACGTCAGACTCAGTGTGCGTGCGCACAACGGGGCAGACTACAATATATTTGCATTTGTTAGCCATGCTAGCGATCTAAACAATAAATTAGGGATGTCCGATATTATCGGCCTACCGATATTATCGGCCGATATCGGCATTAAAATGTGATATCGGAAAATATCGGTATCGGTTTAAAAAAAAAAAAAATTATTATTATTTCTTTTTTACATTTCTATAACCTTTATTTACCCAGGCAAGCAAGTAAGAACAAAATCTGATTTTATTTATTGTCAAAAGTATGCATAATGTTGTGTTAATTCCACAACAAGAGATATGTAATGTTAATTACCTGAAATGATTCCATTTTTTGGGGGGGGGAAACCCTGCATATATCGGTATCAGTTGATATCGGTTGATATCGGTATCGGAAATTAAGAGTTGGACAATATCGGTATATCGGTATCGGTAAAAAAGCCAATATCGAGCATCCCTACAATAAATCCATGCCAAAGCTAGATATGTAAAAGGTGAAAGACTCACACTCACAGCCACGCTGATTTGGCTAAATGACATCCAGCCGTTTTCGTTTGAAACAACATTTAGTCAGGGGAGTGCCAGGGTTTCTCCATAGAGCCCCGTCGTATTCTTTTAGCGCAGCAGCTCGCGCAGGTCCGGGGCAACTTAGTCACGTGACTCAGTTGGTATTGCTGATTGGCTCGAACACGGTATGTTTGTATACAGCGAACAGGTCTATATGGCGAGACACACCATGATACACCTAATACACATAACATAGAACACATAACATTAGGTTATGACTATAACCAAGTTCTGTTAGTTAGGGGCGATGCTTGGCATCACTACTGCACTATCTCGCGTACGTGCACGCGTACTGAATAAACCACAAATGTACCTCTAATACCAGTATTAGTCTGACCACACCCCTCATCAGCTTACCTTCATAAGCAGGTGTGTGGTCACCTGCTCTCCTCCTTCCCAAGCTTTCACCACAAGGTGAGGACAAGGGCTGCAGCGGCCGTCTGATGCCAAGCATCGCCCCTAACTAACAGAACTTGGTTATAGTCATAACCTAACGTTCTGTATCGTTAGTGGCTTAGCTTGGCATCACTACTGCACAAGGGAGGCCAAGCGGAGCCACTTGGCTGACAAATACACCCCGCTGACAGCCCCCCAAAACCATCAGAACAGGGAGGGCCGAGCCCCCCCGACCCCCCCTAATGGAGGGTAGCCCCCCTATTAGGGACGTCACGGGAGGGCGACGGACCCGACCGTGCGAAGAGGCACTCAAGCAACTCAACGCACAGGGTGAGCAGACCGTGGCTTGACCCCACGACTACACACACGCACAACCCGCATGCCACCCGGGAACGAACGGAGGAACAACCTCGTTACTGCCCCCAGAATCACGGGGTCAAGGGCAAACCCAACCCCGTGGCAAGGCCGTAGCAGCGGAGCACGAAGGAAGACCCAGACCCACCAAAAGGACTGGACTCCCTAGAATGGGGGCCCGGAGAAGTCCATGATGCCAGCATCAAGACCCCACCAGGTGGGCACGTAGTGCCCCGCCCCCCACATCGCCAGCGTATTCGGACAAAGGCCCCTCAGTTACTGCACCTGGTATTCCCAGGCGGAACCAACCAGGCCAGAACCTGCCCAGCTTCCGAGATCGGACGAGATCGGGCGTGTTCAGGTCGGTATGGCCGTAAGCCGAGCGGGCCCCGTCCCCCCAATAGTACACCGCCTGGCACACTGACCCTGCAGAACAGGCAGTCAGCATGGCCGTAAGCACACAAAAAAGGTTAACCAACGGAAGCAGGCAGCGCACCGGGGAAAAACCAGGCAACCAGCTGTTAACCCTAGCCTGGAGACTGCGGACGAGACAGGCGCCAGAGGGGACAGCTGAACACAGCCGCCCCGGCGGAAGGAGCGTAAGCTGGCGGTGTTGCATGACCAAGCCTCCATTTAACAACCCCCACCCAGAGGGGTCGAGGCAGAGAAGGCTGACACGATTGGCAGACGTCATGAACGTGCAGGGGCACCCTCAAACGGTGAACCCGGGAGTTGACACTGCTCCAACACACCAGGGAATCAACCACCTCGGTGTTACCCAATGCGGTGGTTGTTCCTATAACCCCTCAAGAAAAAACTCCAAAACACACCTGCGGGTATACACCGGCTATACCGCAGTACAAGTGTTTCAGTTTCCAAAAAGGGTTAACCCAGGCCTACGGGTCGCAAACATCACTTCGGACCGGGCCTGGCGGTACGGGAAGCACAGGGTCACCAGAGGAGGTCAAAAAACCACCCCCACAGGCCCCTCTTCGCCATGCGTGAGAGAGGAGCGAAAAATAATGGAGAACCAGCCCCTAAGCACACCGTACCTGGTATTCCCCGGCGGTCTCCCAACCAAGTACTAACCAGGACCAACCTGTGTAGCGGCCGAGATCCGACGAGATCGAGCGCGTACAGAATGGCATGGCTGTAAGCCATGACGACAGTGCTGAGTAAAAACATACCCAACCAGGGTCTCCATAGCGCTTAACCCTGTGACACCCAGACCGACCTGGCATTTTTCCCCCTGAAAAAAGCCCAAGTCCCTCAGGGTACCAGAACAGCAGATCTGCATCCCCGGCGGACAACGGGTTCAACTGATCTGGACCAGCGTGACCAGAACCAGTCCCGTGCCCTAACCACGCCGACATGCCTACCCCAGGAGAAGGGCAGATATGCGTGTTGATCTTAACATGAAAAGAAGGCGCCACCCAGACGTTCGGACGAACCGCGCCTGGTGGCCCACCCCAAGGGCGTGAGACCCCACTACATATGTTCAGATCCATCCCGTCATCATCCCCCAGACATGAACGAGAATCCGTCGACAACCCACCCAGGTCATGGGATGTGGTCGTCGGAAGAGGAAAAACCCCCATCTCAGTTGCTTTATAAAAACGCTGTTTCAACCACAAGCAACCAAGGCGTGCCAGTCAATCGCCTGTTTACAGCGAGCTAGCACTATACGTGCGTCGGGACACACCCCCATCAATGAACAGGCTATTTAGACCTGTCATTGAATCCCCAAGGCGCCCAGGGGAACGACAAGAGGGGTGTGACACTCCCTAACTCCAACACTTCTGGAATAGAAAGAAGGAAGCATCAACAGTATGTATCCCAGTCTACACAACCGGGGTAAAATTTTTTCACATTTTTACATCCCACCACCCTCCCATAGGAAAGAGACGGGGATCCCCAGAGAGACTTCCCACGCGAGCTGTACAGATTGAAAAGAATATATTGCACCTTGAGCCATGTAAAAAACTGGTTTTAGGGCCTCCGGGGAAGAGGCACCGAACCCATACACACTCAATAAACGAATTGAATCGAATATACATACAATAGAAAAGGACCCTTCTAGAGGGTCCACTCACTTTGACAATCTGAGGAGGAAGGCTCTGTACTCTGATGGAGGCTTCCTCACATGGAAGAAGGAGTCCGAACTCACAGAAGGCCTGAATAGGCGCTTGGTGAGGAGGAGCCCTGACCACCCCCCCTGAAAACAGATCCATCACATGGACCTGAACAGCACACGGAAGTCCTACCAACAGAGACGCGCACGGTGACGTACTCTATGGCGGGGGAATTCCTGCGGTGCACACGCCCAATATACCAGGCCGTGGGACCAGGAACTCCCTCCCCCCCCCCCCCCCCCCCCCCCGTAACGTGCCGAACCGCCACGTGACGGGAACCTTGAAGGACAGGGGGTGTACCCCTGACCGACAGAACAATGGGGAGAGGAAAGGTTACCAGTTCACCCCTTTACGACCCCACACCCATGATACGACGTAACGACAAAAAGAGAATATGACACAGTCATAGTCAGCTCTATGAAGCGTTTCACAGCTCCACACAGCGCATGAGCTAACCTGCTATCTGATTTTTACTAAGGAAAAACACAGAATAGAGAGGGCTCTAAGAACCCCGGTCCAACATACACATGTGCTTCTGTGGCCAGTACAACCCAGTTGTAGGTCACATGACACACACAACCCATCATCACCTACAAAAAATGGCAAAACACTCAACAGAGGAACGCCGTTTTTTTCACAATGAGAGAATACATCATTCTTGATTAGTATCGACCACAGGCCTTGCTAAGCACACATGACAGCAACCAAACCAATTTCCCTTTAGGAAATAAGTTTCTCCAGCAGATTTAGCACAACCTCAGCAATCAAGCTAAGAGTTACATCGTATCCCTACCACACAAAAGACACAATTAATGCACAACATGTCTGATAGGAGGTGATAAAGTCCCCAGGGAACCGGGGGGGAAAACACAATCCTCCTATTTTACCCTCAATACGGCCAGTTAAAACAGGAAAACCTGTTAATGTGTGAACACACTGTTCATTGTCATTACAGTCTGAGAAAGAACATTCTTTTACTCACTTGTCACCAAGCATAGCTTCATAGGTTAGTTGCCTTAGTAGTGAGTACACGGTACACAAACACCATGATGTTTCTCACACAACAACCAGATCAATACATCACGATCTGCACGGAGAAGCTAACTGCCAGT
This sequence comes from Notolepis coatsorum, assembly GCF_963971535.1. Classification (NCBI taxonomy): domain Eukaryota; kingdom Metazoa; phylum Chordata; class Actinopteri; order Aulopiformes; family Paralepididae; genus Notolepis; species Notolepis coatsorum. The sequence goes on from NC_140168.1 coordinate 50,963,202, forward strand.
GACAAAAACAGCTCACACACAACCCGCAACGTATCCCAAATGCATTGCAACAACACACGTTTTGGGAAAAAACACCGTTATTCACAATACATTTAGCAAAGTAAAACCAGAAGACGTGTTATGAGGTCTGGCCAACCCCGTACCTACCCGGAACGCAGATCAGCGAAGTGCAGTCACAAGACACCGTAGAACACAGCCGTCCTGTGTTGTTCGACCCGGGCAGCGTCGCCGCTCCAACCAGTCGCTACAGTCCTCTTTGTTGACGCAATCCCCGTCCAGGTTCAGGGCAGGGTCGACGAACATCCCCTGTCAAGGATGACGTCGTGGTCAAGAGTGTAAAACATGTTAAAATCAAAGCACGTTCAACAGAATAGCATCAAGCTAACGGCTGCTCCAACCGTTCGGGTGCTATTGCTTCCGCTCGCGAGACGCCGATCTAACGACGCACGCGATCAGAAGCGAGCTCCCGGCGGCGCGCGAGAAGCTAAGCTACCCCGCGCCAGGCCACTAATAGTTGGCCCTAAGCAGGCCATGCAGCGATCCAGCAGGCTAACGCAGCAGTTAACAGCTGACCGGCTAACCGTAAGCTATGAACATGTAAACAATGACATAACACTCACCCAGACAGGCCGCCGTTCTGAACCTCTCCTCCCTTTTTAAGAGAAAAGAGAAAACAAGATGTCCGCACCGCTTCACAACGGTGACATTACCACATCCGACGGATCAGCACAGTACCAACTGGCCTGTGTAGCTGACATTGAACATGAATCTGCCGCTATCGCACATTACATGCACATATCCCCTCGTGAAGGAATACTCTCATTTGGATATGAAAGATGGGGCCTTAACACGGTGACAGAGAGAATCCACTCGTCCAGAACACACAGGGATCACCAGTGTCAATGGTCGCGGCCCACTAGTTAAAACTATAATGGTCTTCAGACCAAGGTCTCCTGTCGCCTAGGTGGCTAAACAAAGGACCCTAGCCTGGGGCCGGTTTCCATAAACTTTGTCAAGTAGCCCCCATAGCACTAACAGACAAGTGGAGCCCGCCAGCAAACACTACTCACCCAACCTGGAACGCACCGCTTCTCACAACAGCGGCATGTCCGACAGTTCAGCTGTGGCCTGACAGGTTTCACCCCAACAAACACAGCAAGGAACTGCAGTTGAGAAGCATGCAGCGGCGTGCTCCCCATACGAAAACCGGTGGAGGGTTTTTAGAATGATCATCATCTTCCAGACACTCCAGTACGAAGACAATATCGCCGTATTTTCTCGAAAATAGTGAGAGAGAAAATAAAGATATGAAGTCAACGTATCCTTGTTTCCCAAAGCTGTTCCTAATCCAATTTCTTCCATCATGGTGTCAAGTGTGGGGATCTACCGAGGCACTTCTTCCTTGTGGTGAAAGCGAGAAGGAGGAGAGCAGGTGACCACACACCTGCTTATGAAGGTAAGCTGATGAGGGGTGTGGTCAGACTAATACTGGTATTAGAGGTACATTTGTGGTTTATTCAGTACGCGTGCACGTACGCGAGATAGTGCAGTAGTGATGCCAAGCTAAGCCACTAACGATACAGAACTTTCACTGAGGACCACATGTTTGCCACAGGGATTTGGGCCGATTTGTGTGACTCTGGTTTATATCCCCACAGACACAAACTACAGTATAATGTGGCCACAGAGTCTATTTACCAACACGTCGTCCAGGATCTGGAAGCTATCTCCCCTAGAGACACACCAAAAATAATACGCTGCCACTCTATCAGCAATATGTCAAACGTTATACTAGAGGATTTAACTCTTTCACCAGCACACTACAAAGGGTTAACCCTTTCACTAGCACACTACAGAAGGTTAACCCTTTCACTAGCACACTACAGAATGTTAACCCTTTCACTAGCACACTACATAAGGTTAACCCTTTCACTACCACACTACAAATGGTTAACCCATTCACTACCACAATACAGAAGGTTACCCTTTCACTGGCACACTACAGACGGTTAACCGTCTAAAGGCCACCAGGCCATCAGAGCCTTGAACACTGAACTCTCCACACACAAGCACACATGAGCACACACACAACACACACACTGTACACGCTCACACACTAGCATCTGACTATGACAAAAATTAAAAGGGAGTGTCTCTTTGCACGTGGGGCAAGAACAGTCACATGGCAGCTATTCAGCTATTTACACCCACTCTCCTACTTGAGAATTGGAGAGAGTTGGACGACGTTTCGGAGGCTGTGATGTACAGCTCTGCGTTACTTATTTGTCATTTGTACCCATTGTACATTATTGCTACAATATTTAAATACATTACTTATGCCACTACCTTCCCCCAGGACTTCATTAATAAACGCACCCACTCTTGGGTTTTCACCCTCTGCCTGCCTGCCGGTCTGCCGGTCTGCCAGTCTGCCAGTCTGCCAGTCTGCCAGTCTGTCTGTCTGTCTGTCTGCCTGTCTGTCTGTCTGTCTGTCTGTCTGTCTGTCTGTCTGTCTGTCTGTCTGTCTGTCTGTCTGTCTGTCTGTCTGTCTGTCTGTCTGTCTGTCTGTCTGTCTGTCTGTCTGTCTGTCTGTCTGTCTGCCTGCCTGCCTGCCTGCCTGCCTGCCTGTCTCTGTGTTCTGCACCTGCGTTCTCATGTACTAGTCGTTGACACACCCTGGTGTAAATCGCTACAATGCATAACATAAGATATATCTTTATTTATTATCTTTATATCATCCATTGGGGAAATTCAATTAGATACAGCAGCACAAGGGAATGGAGTTAACACCAAAGAAATACATTTCCATAAATACCTATACATCAAAAAAGTCATACAATAGGAATAATGGATACAATAAAATAGACCTGTGTGTATACATGTGCAATATGTGTGTGTGTATACTGTATATATAAGCCCAGCAAGCTGTGGCTCATACAGTATCTGATGTGTATCTTGTATCTTGTTGTTGTGTGCCCTGGTGCACATTGTTCACTACAGACTAATAGCATCTGCCGAATTAAAAAAACAAATCAAGATCAGTGAAAGTGTGGGATGGGGACAGTGTATTGGTTTTACAAGGTTGCTTTGAACGTACGGACTGGGAGGTGTTTGAATGCCCCAGATTGTAGACGAATATACAGAAGTGGTCACATCCTATAATAACATATATGTGTAGTATAATGTGATCCCCACCAAATAAACCAAAACATATGCGAATACTAAACCCTGCAGGGTTACTGCCGATATATAAGAAAAAAGCTTCTAATTGAAAAATGATGGGCATTTCAATTGAATGATAGACGCACAGGGAAACTAATTCAGAGGGGAATACAAGACAGGGGTAAACCAAGCAGAGAGGGACTACAAAGCTAACATGGAGCAACCACTCAAGGACAGCGATACAAGGGAGGTGTGGCGCGGAATAAAGACAATGCTTGGCCTGAACTCACAGTGGACCAGCTCTGCACAAACAGTAGAGTTTGCCAATGACTTAAATTGCTTTTTTGCACGTTATGTGACCGATCGACCATCCCTACTCAAGCCCAAGGGCGACCGGAGAGAGAGTGGTGGCACAGCGATATGTGTAATAGCGGTGGAAGTGCGGCGCACGCTCTCCGGGATAAATACTAGGAAATCCATCTGTCCTGATGGTATGGATGGGAATACAGTAAGCTACAGAATTGAGCAGTTGAGCCTTGTATTCACTAATCTCTTTCAAGTATCACTGGACTCACAGATAATTCAGAGGTCATAAAAATGTCTAAAATAATCCCACTGCCAAAAAAGATAAATCCCTCGGAATTAAATGCTTTTCGATTTAACTCCAGTAGTTATGAAATGTTTTTAGCAAACTGTTTTATCCCACTTAAAGTCTGAAACCAATGGTTGAAACGTTTTACAATTTGCATATAAAGCAAAGAGGGGGGTGGATGATGCAACAGTAACACTTCTGAACCAAGTGTACAAACAGAAACCCCATCATCTTACGCATGTGCGCATACTGTCTGTTGATTTCTCATCTGCCTTTAATACTGTCCCAGCAGATTTATTGACAGTGAAGCTGGGTAGCATGGCTGTAAATCATATCCTCATACGATGGATATACAACTTCCTTACAGAGAGGCAACAGCATGTCCTCGCCCATGATGTCCACTTCCATTTCATCAACACTCAAGACTGAGGTCCCACAAGGTTGTGTCCTCTGACCTCTGCTGTTCACATTGTATACTAATGATAAATGTGTACAATGATAAAAATCCGCAGATCTCCGACAGGCCTTTGAATTAACGGTGAGACGTTATGGAGTTGAGATTGACCACTTATACAATGGGTGTTCAAATAACTCATTGATTTTAAACACAAAGAAAACTAAAGAAATTATCATTGATTTCAGACTAAACTCCTCTCTGTCTCCTGTAATTATGAACAACATAGAATAGAATAGAATAAGGCGGCTAGGTGGTGCAGTGGGCAAGGCGCTCGCCACCAACGCAGGAGACGCTGGGTTCGAGCCCAGCTCTCGGCGTTGCTACCAGCTTGGCTGGTCGTTCATACTAATACAATTGGCAGTATTAGGGGGTGGGAAGCTGGTGGGTGGGGATCGGACGTTGTGGACAGTGACTCCTACAGGTCGGTTGGTGCGCCTGCGCAGTAGAATCAGGAAGCGACGAGGGCGGCGTGCCCTCCAAACGCAGACCCCCGACGCTGAGAGATCGCGCTGTGCAGGTGAAAAGATGCGACGGCTGCCTCCTCGTGTACCGGAGGGGACACGTGATGTAAGGCTTGGTCCACATTGCAGCCGGCTTGTGGGAGGCATGGCCTAACAGCGTTCGAGACAGGGGAGGGTAGAATTGGACAATACGAAATTGGGGACGGGAGAAAAATAGAAAAATGGGGAGAAAAAGTAGATAAAAAAAAAGAATAGAATAGAATAGAATAGAATATAAATACTTTATTCATCCCGAGGGAAATTTGGCCAATAATAATAATCATTGAAAGTCTACAGGACTACAAGTACCTGGACACTATTACTGGCACAACAACGTCTCTAGTTTTAAAGGAATGATAGATGTTTTCATGTGGACAGATGATCTATGCTGAAGGTATAACAGGCCCAGGATGCAGACTAACAGACTAACAGAAGGTAAACAGGCCCAGGATGCAGACTAACAGAGACATCACGTCCTTTGTCCCACACAGCATCCAGCTGCTCAACAAGCTATGATCACATGGTCTGAAAGTGGAACTTTCTTGAACTTGCACTTGATGTCTTTTAGCAATTTCCCAGTGATGCTTTTATGATGTTTTCATGCTGTTTTTATGACGCTTATGTTTTATGTTATTATGTGCTGTTTTTTTTACATTCTTCTAAGCTCAATTGTGTAAAGAAAATTCCCTGTGGGGCAATAAAGATTTCATTCATTCATTAATTATTTATATTTATTTGGAACATTTGGACAATGCCACAACTAGCAATCTCTGTTGCGTACAGTATTTGCACACAAACAGACCAGATACTGACAATTGTGGAGAATTTGGAAGCAGCTTTTGTTTTCTTTTGAGTGAGTGAAATTATAATTTAGTCTCGTCATTCACATGGTTTCTCTTGGCGTGGCCAATTCCTCCCACTGGTAGCCCTGGAGTCACGATTAACCCGACACTCAGCATTCTAAATTAAACATAGTAACACTTAACCATTCCCTGTGATTCCCAGCCCGCCTTCGATCTCATCAGATACCTCATAAAACGAGCTGACAAGCTGCATTTATTAAATAATTTTTTAACCGTTATGAACAGTATTCATCATGGGAGAGACGAGACGTCGGAGAAAGAGAGATAGAGGGAGAGAGAAATGGAGAGAGAGAGAGATGGAGAGAGAGAAAGAGACATGGAGAGATAAGAGGAGGAGATGGAGAGAGCAGTAAACTGAGTAGAAAGAAGGATTGTCTAACTAATCGATTCCTGTCGAGGCCTCACGCCTGTGACCCTGCCTTCCAGACGGTCCTCCAGAGGCCCAGTCAGAATATGAGAGCATAAATGGATGTTTAATTGCACCTTGGTAGTCGGAGAATGTCCATTAAGCGATATCAAAAGATCAAGGTAATGATATGGCTCGCGGCAGGCTGTTTCCTGAGCACCAGCTCCACTTCAAAAGACGTGTTTTCTACAGGTTGAAGAGAGCTCTCATAGGCTTCAGTTCAGAGCCTGGGCACGAGGAGCATAACAGGCCACATATTAATGTACAAATCCAAGATATATTTTCTACATTAAAGGTAGAATCTGTAACGTCGACCTCTTGGTAAAATGGCCCTGCTTGGTATTGCACTTTGTTTAAATGTTTTGTTTTGATTTGGTCTGATGTTTTGTTTGGCTTTAGTCACTTATTATACAGTGGATTTCTTAAACTCCTCCCCTATACCCATTCAAATGAAACCCACACATCAGACAAAAACAAAACATGTGCACAAAGTGCAAGAGACCAATTCCCATGGCCCATGTTTTTGTCAATGTATAATGCTCAATTGATACATTTCATGCCTTACCTGTAAGGGTCCACCTGTCCCTGGACCTTTCTCCCCTGTCTGTACTCCTCAAGAGCCCCCTCCTTTTCACATTCTCTCCCATGGTCTCCCTCCACTCATGAACAATATTCCTCTGCCTATTCTAGGACCCTTCCCCCCTGCCTGTACTCTTCAACAACCCCCACATTTACCCCCACCTTTGCACAGACATTTCCCATCTGTACCTCCCCCTGCTGGACATTCATCTGAACCTCCCCTTGTCTCCCTATTGCATACCCTCCTGGTGCACTGGTGTATATTTAATGTGCTACATTGTCTCTTGTTCCCTTGTTCATTGTTATTTATTAGTTCCTTGTATGTTGTTTTGTTTACTCTGTCTAGTGTTCAGTCTTCTTGTGTAGTTAGTTCTGTGTGCTTCCCTGTTTATATTCCCCATTGTGTTTGGTCTTGTGTTTTAGGGTGACCAGATGCAAAAAGTCCAAAAGTGGGACAACAGTAAGATTTTGGTGGGACAAAGTGGGACAACAGTACGATTTTGGTGGGACAAAGTGGGACAAAGTGGGACAGATAGATAATGTAATTTTTTTTATTAGAATAACTGCCATGGTCTTCACTGAATAGATTTAAATCAAAGGTTAAAGGTTAAATCAAAATAAATACAAATTAAATACCACCTAACATCTGTTTTAAATATTAAAACGTCATCACTTGACAGGAATGTCTTGTGTTTGATATTCCCTGTTAACACAGAACTAGGGAAAACAGTGTAGTATAATACAAAATTAATAATAAAAATAAATTGTGTTTCTATATTAGAATAACTGCCATGGTCTTCACCGAATAGATTTAAATCAAAGGTTAAAGGTTACCACAGTCGGCTGACCTGTATGAATGGGAGTGTTGTACTGTGTGATAGACACTTGTTATCTCAGCTGCAGTGACCTTGTCCGTCTGGCTATCATTGTTTGGTTTAAAAATAAACGTATCCATAGATCTGGATGTTTCTTTTTGGTGAGCCACTTTCAAGTGAGACTCACGTCCACTGTGGCGCTTCAAGTTGTATTCTCCTCCATGCGCAATTGAAAACGAACTATGACACAAAACACAGAAAGCCTGCTGCGGATTGCCTGCCATCTGCCTCACCCAGTCATGTGTCGTTTGCCAGTCTTGGTTGTAACTGCAGGTCCGTTTCTTTTTACTGCTTTCCATCTTGAACTAGTTCGCTTGTAATGTTGTTGTGTTTTTTTTGACCAATCAGATTTGCGATATGAGGTAGCGTCACGACTCAGTCTCAGTCACATCACAAGCAGGCAAGCAGAACGCTAAAGTACTATAACCAATCAGAGCAATGTGTGTGGACAAGAGGCGGGTTGCTACGTTCACCGTCTGTAGGGAGGGGCTTTTAGACGCATGTTTTTTTTGGCTTCGAAAAGAGGGACATCCTCTCAATATGAGGGACGCGGGACATTTGGTCAAATGGTGGGACAGTACAACCAAAAGGGGGACACCTGGTCACCCTACCTGTAGCCCTGTGTTAGTTCTGCCTTTCCCTCATGTGTGTCTCGTTTTGCTAATTGCCCTGCTGTCTCTCTAGTGTTAATTGTTCCCCCTATATCTGGTGTGTGTTTCCCTACTCTTGTTGTCGGTTCATTATTGGAGTTCCTTGTTTTGAGATCCCTGTCTTGATGTTCCTGAGTATCCTGTCCTTGCTGTTACCCTCGTCCTTGCGCTGTCATTCGTTCCTTGTCTCCCTATGTTTCAGTAAGTCTAGTTTTTCAGTTTGTATTGTCATCTTTGTTTTCGTTTTTACAGTCTCGTTTTCTTAGTGTTTATTTTGTAGATTAGTTGTGCCTTCCCATACCAGCTCTGCTGTGGTTCCTCTGTTGATTTTGTACCTGCTCTCATTTATGAGATTCCTTGTTTTGGTTGCTACCCTTTTTGAAGTGAAGACCATTTTCGTAATATCTTTGTTGCTGCCCTTGTTTGCAATTGGATTATTTTTGTTTACACTTCACCCCTGGCTCGAAGTGTTCAAATTAAAGGAGCAGTGCTCACTTTTGACAATCCATATCTACTAGGGATGTCCGATATTATCGGCCGACCGATATTATCGGCCGATATCGGCAGTAAAATGTGATATCGGAAAATATCGGTATCGGTTTAAAAACAAAAAAAAACAATAACAATATTTGTTATATATATATATCCTGTGAAATTATTAGTTACCTGAAATTATTCAGTTTTTTGGACGGGGAAACCCTGCATATATCGGTATCGGTTGATATCGGTTGATATCGGTATCGGAAATTAAGAGCTGGACAATATCGGAATATCGGTATCGGTAAAAAAGCCAATATCGAGCATCCCTAATATCTACCTCTCCCTCGTATCTGTTTGCGCCTGGGCCCTCTGCTAGCACATCCATAACATTACCTTGACTTTGTCTGTTTTGCTGCTGTCTATTTTATACTTATTTTATGCCTGCTGTCTTTTTTGCTGCTGTAATGCACTTTGAGCTGCCATTCTTGTATGAAAGGTGCTATACAAATAAAGTTTATTATTATTATTTTACGGTTGCAGGGATGGATTTGAATGTCACAAGCATTATTTTGGCCAGCTACAAAAATCAATGAGCACTTAATTAACAGTAATCAAGAAATGTTGTTTGGGTTATTATTCCTTCGAAGAAACATCAATCAACATTTGGACATTCATCATTCTCCATGAAACTTTTCCAGGTTTCCAAATGAAAGTAGGTACCCATGGACAGAGGCTTCCACTACCTCTTTACACTACCTCTTGCATACTGCACCTCATGTGACACTGTGAATAATGTGAATATTCCTCAGCTAGTCAGATAGTAAATTATATTGACCATATTAATCAAATTGTTTACACTGCCTGTGTTGTCTTTTACTACCTGTATACTGTGTTGTTTTACTACCTGTACCCCTCCCCCCCTCCCCCCCATGCTGCTATGATGCCTGAATTTCCCCAAGGGGATCAATAAAGGAATATCTTATCTTATCTTATCTTATCTTACAGCTGTAAGCTTCATTACAAAGAAACATCTTCCAACTCAACACATTCCTTGACCACATTATTTTAGACTCTAGGGAAGATATGAGAAAATAACAATCCCCAATCTCTGCCTGGAAGGTACAGTAGCAGTGTGCGACGCGTGTGTGTATACCCTGACATACAGTAGACAGGAGTCCTGTCTTGTCTGCTCTCATACAGGCTCATCCACCCTGACCAGGCTCTCCATTCTGACAGCAAGCCCACAGAAGGTCACCCAGGAGCCCCTCTTGAGGTGGTGCAAGGGGGGAGTAGGGGGGTGGGGCTTACATACGCCTTCAATGAGCACTCGCCTACACGATGTACAGTTACAGTACAAGCATAGCTGTCTGGGAGAAATGCGAGGCCCTGTGCAAAATGTTTTAATTAATTAATTAATGAATACTTATTTTTGCCTAATTTCCTAAAAATATTAAATCAGGTTGTCGTCTCCAATCAGTAAGAAATTGTATATATATATAAACACACATTTTACACACAACACGTTTGATTATTATAATGAAGCCTTGACACGATATGAGTTTGTATAGTAATGCTTGTTTATTACAACATCACACACAAAAAAATCCCCATCTCACAACATATTCCCAAAACCCAAATATAGGCTAAATAATAACAGCCAGGGGGCGGTTGATATGTGCCTCTGGGCGGGGAACACACTGGGAAACTCCAGTGATATACGTAGCCTATAGGCCTACAGCCTACTTGCACTTCAAATAATTGACAACAATAACAAAAAGCACTCGGACATAGGCGCCGATTTATGTGTCTGCCAGTGGGTGCTCAAAACAGTTGAATGCCCTACCCCCACGCCCAAGATAAACTTTCTGCAATAACCATAGCCTACATGATTTGTTGCTATACGGATTTGGAAAAAGTTGTCAAACGCACACATTTCCGACACATGCGCAAACACACACACACACACACACATCCGTCTAGAACAAACACCAATTACGAACGCAGCTCTGCCTGTCAGCTGGTAGCCCGAGGCTGGGCATACAAGTCAACGTATTCTTAATAATAATAGCCCGAGGCTGGGCATACAAGTCAACGTATTCTTAATAATAATAGCCCGAGGCTGGGCATACAAGTCAACGTATTCTTAATAATAATAGCCTGAGGCTGGGCATACAAGTCAAATTTCTCTCCGAGAAATAAGCAGACAATGATAAAAACGTCACTCGCCACTTAAATAAATCAAAAATGTGTATTTAACAACCTCAAAAACATTCGAAAATCGGTTTATATTAACTTAATAAATAAATTAAAATGAAAAATCTACTTATGTCAACGAAAATGTCCAGTAGGCCTAACTAAATAACAGATATACATCTCTGTTACAGGCAAGCAGCGTCTGATGGCCGAATCTGTCAGACGGCACTGGAGTAGATATACAGTACTGTACAGACATTTATGATACAAGATATACAAATATACAGTACTGCTTAAGAGGCAGAGATCAATAAAAGAAAATATAATACACTCGAGGGGGAAAAAACTGTACATGCTATTTCTGTCTCTCATTTCAGCACCAGGCGCTGTCCATCATTATTATCTCCATCTCCGTTTATGTTTCTGAAAACACCGTTTACGTGAGGATGAAAGGCCCAAATGTGGAAGAAAATATGCGTTTTGCTAAATATCTGGATTTGTGTGGACATGGCTTTAATAATGATACTAATAACCCGAGGCTGGGCATACAAGTCAACGTAGTCTTAATAATAGCACGAGGCTGGGCATGCAAGTCAAACTATTCTTAACACAGCTACTAAATATAAAAAATTTGATTTGTTTTTCACTCACCATTGATGTTACTTCTTTACGAGGAAAGTGTTACTCCTTGCAGCCGTGCGCTTGATGAACTCATCTGCGATTACATCCAGGTTCCTATTTCATGACACATTCTTGTGACGCGAGCTTGTAGACCTGTTCGAATGCCAGAAACATTTGACGCGCCGTCGTAGCACTGGTAACTAGTAAATCTCATCAGAACGTCTTTTAACGGCTGAAAAAGTGCGTCTGCTGTTGTTTCTGATGTCTCATAAAATCCAACCAAAAGTTCCTCTGGCTCACAAAACGGAAGCAGATAGACACCTACTCTTTGATCTTGATGTCGGTTGTCTCGTCCATAATCACAGAGAAAAACCCAGCAGACTGTATTTCTTCAATTAACATTCTCAGCACATCATGGCCCATTATTTCAGTCATCTCGTTTAGGATATCATGAGATAGCCACTTGCTCTCCTTACGAGCCAGCCATGACTGTAATTCTGGGATATCTTGAGCACGCAAGTTTAGCAACTGGGTCAAATTCGACTCCTCGTCTGTTTTTCCTCTAATGGCTAATCCCTGACACGAAAGATATTGGATAGAGGATAGAATATCCAACAAAGCTATTCCTGCATCAGCCATCTGCTTTTGTTTACCAGTAGACATATAAGCGGCAACATTAACACCTGCATTAGCAGCGGCAACAATGCTAACAGCAGCTCAATGCAGATTTGACTTTTCGTGGAATCGGAATCGTTCTAGTGCTTTTGTCCATCTTCGCCGTTGCGGTTGTCGTTAACTTCGTTACTCTTGTTAGTTGACTGGGCACTGGGCAGCCCTGCTTGTGCTGCTTCCGCCGGTGCTGCTAGCTTCCCCTGCCTCCAAAACATAATTTTCTACGCGAGGCGCCGCGGCTGCTTCTGACTCGGTCGGTCGCTGATTTTTGTGATGCATTTATCAAATTAACCTCTCAGCGAGGTATTGAACACTTCTTTTTTCTTTGCTTTTTTTCTTTGTTCATTCCCTGAGTCAAATGTCCTCCATTTATCTCCTCTCGACATTGTGTTTCAAAATTCTAATTACCACCACTCTGCCACACACACCATCCACCTTACACCTGACCACCACCCCACGTGCCAATGCGCTTGATAGATGACGCAGTCACGCTGTCGCATATAGTGAGGCAGTTTATATGCATATTACTATTCTACAAACATGTCTAATCTGAAATATATAAGCATGTAAGCAAAACTAGATTTTAGGTCTGTGATGGAAAGTGATTGTTACCATTCTATTTATTTTAATTTGTATATAAAAAAAAAAGTAGAAAATAAATAATAATATATATATATTTTTTTTTAGGTGCGAGGCCCTGTGCGACCGCACCTCTCGCACGCCCCTTGCGGCGGCTCTGAGTACAAGTGCTTTACTTGATATTGAAATGTTGTGAATGCTATACTTTATTCTGTTTACCAATACATTAGATAGCATTGTGCTAGCACTTAGTGCTCGGTATATCAGTGACATTAATCGCAGAGGGCCAGTATTGTAGCTTAGTTCATATGCATAATAGTGCATGAGCCTGTGCCTATATGTATGTGTTTGAAGTTTAATTTCAGTAGAAGAAG
>NC_140168.1:50981204-51036365 GCF_963971535.1 Notolepis coatsorum
GTTCCTAATCTTGTTTCGGTTGGGCTGAGTCCTGTTCTGTATCCTCCATGTTTGTTTGTTATTCAAGCCCAGGTGTAGAGAACGTTAAGCAGGAAATATAAATGAAGTCAAAAACTGCCGTAAAGCAGTTCTGCTGCTTTTTTGCGACGATAGCCATAGAAGCATTAGAGGGAAATCTCTATTGATAAAAACATTGTACTCTCGTCCCACGATATATATCGTCATAGTGAATAGCCCTAATGGCACATAATACCATATTAACTACAGCGAAACCTATAGTAGTCCTGTTTTCTTTCTTCTGTACACACTACAGGCAGTTGCCACAGAAATACACAGTACATCTTTTCCACTCGTGTAGTTATTATGTTACTGTGTCACTAACTCCTCCTGGTGCAGAGGCAGAACCTGCTGATATTGTCTAGCGTCTGTAAACAACCCACCTCCGTGAGGAGGCAGTCATTCTGATCATGAGGAGAAATGAGAGCATCAGTGCTCGCTCTGATTGAAGCTGCAAGAGCAGAACTGCGGTAAGGAGTGTGGCTTGTGCATGATGTGAGAATAGGAATGCATTCGTGTGCTACATGACCGCTTGACCAAATTAGTTTGAAAGATGCGTCCATAAGTCAAGTCAAAGTCAACTTTATTGTCAGTTTTCCATTTCCATTTTCAGACATACAGAAAATATTAATTGCGTTCCCCCATTCCTAAAAAGATCTAGAAGTACATATAGGACACAATATACGACACACAATATATTAGGGGTGTAATGGTACGTGTATTCGTCCCGCGAATTTACGATACGGCCGTCACGGTGCGGTACGCTCAGCCATGCGGAGAATAGGCGTGCGTCGCCAACACACACACACACACGCCGCGCATCGCCAACACACACACGCGCCGCACGTCGCCAACACACACACACACACGCCGCGCGTCGCCAACACACACACACACGCCGCGCATCGCCAACACACACACACACACGCGCGAACAACATTCTCCCCCGCCGGACTCACGCTGATCAAATAAAAAAAGGAACATACTTTTTTGGACTGATCATCTGCGCTCCTCTCGACTCCAATTGAACTGCTATTGTGTTTAAATCCAAATAATCCTCTGCCATTGTTGTGTAACATGTCATCTGTTCTCTAGTATTCAGTCTCGTGCAGTTAAATCCTCTCTAGAAGTGAAAGTGAAACTTACCAAGCCTATAAGTTGTTAAAGGGGCACTAGGCAATTCATTTACTCTGGATGCCTGAACACAGAGTGACACCAGTATCACTGACTACCACGGCAAGCCTATAGAAAATTATTCTATTTAATAATAATAATTATCATAAATATAATATATAAATAAATATATATATTTTTTTAAATTAATAAAAAAAAATTATATTAATAATAATAATTATTATTTATTCTGTTGTACCGAACTCGTACCGAACCGTGACCCCAATACCGAGGTACGTACCGAACCGTGGCTTCTGTGTACCGTTACATGTTACGCTCTGGTTCGCTGACGGCTGTCTGAGAACCACCCACCATTCTGACACCAGTCACTTGGCTCCTGTCACTCGTCTCCCCTGTTACTTATTGTCTGGGTCTCCTGATTGGCTGTCACGGGGGGTGTGGTTGGTATGTTGGAATGTGGCTCTATTTAACCCTTGTCTCTCTGTTTAATCATTGTCAGGTCTTCACACATTGTCGTTCGGAGATAACGCGGCAGTTCCTGTTCTGGACCCCATTAAGCTTCTTATTATTCTCTCTCTCTCTATTGCCACTCGGCGACTGTACCGTATTATTACTCTTGGTGTACTGTACCATTAAATTGGACCACTATTGAAGAGTATACATTCTCCGTCTCATTGATTGCATACCACAACTGGAACTCACCTACCTCCATCCTGACAGTTACACCCCTACAATATATAGGACTGCGAGATATGTACAATATAAACAGTAGCTAAAATGATATGAATGAATGAATGAATGAATGAATGAATGAATGAATGAATGAATGAAATAGAAAGAGCTAAAATGAGCTTAGTAATTGAAAGGCATGTTCAGGCATAACGTTCAATTGGGTGTATACTAATATCACTAATAACAAAAAATGGAGCTCGCCTGAACATTACGCAGTGTTACGCAGTGATGTAGCTATCAGAAAAAAAAATAAAGCACCAGTTCGTTTACTTCCATGTGGGAAGAGATCTTTGACAGTGGAATGTCGTCCAACTGTCTGCGTAGGAGAGTGTATAAAAGCATGCAGACACGGTCAAGAAGTTAATTTGTTGTTCAGACCAAACATCAGAACGGGTAAGAAATGTGATCTAAGTGACTTTGACCGTGGAATTGTTGTTGGTGCAAGACGGGGGGTGGTATCAGAGTATTTCAGAAGCCGCTGATCTCATGGGATTCTCACACAACAGCCTCTAGAGTTTCAGTCCACATAGAACAGTCAAAACATCCAGTGAGCCGAAGTACTGTGGGCGAAAGCGCCTTGTTAATGAGATCGGTCAGAGGAGAACGGCCACACTGGTTCCAGCTGACAGGAGGGAGACAGTAACTAAAATAACCACATGCTACACAACCATGGTTACAACAGTGGGATTTGCAGAAGAGTATCTTAACGCACAACACGTAGAACCTTGAAGTGGATAGATGGGCTACAGCAGCAGAAGACCACACTGAGTTCTACTGTGCATGTGTGTGTGTGTGTGCGTGCGTGCATGGAGGACCTGTGTATGTGTGTGTGCATGCATGCATGGAGGACCTGTGTATGTGTGTGTGTGCATGCATGCATGGAGGACATGTGTATGTGTGTGTGCATGCGTGCATGGAGGACCTGTATATGTGTGTGTGTGCATGCGTGCATGGAGGACCTGTATATGTGCAGCGGAGGTTTATGTTTGTGTGAAAATTATGTATGAGCATACGTGTGTTTGTGCACACGTGTACCTAGTAATATACAGTAGGTGTGTAGTATGGTACTGTATGTGTGTAAGAGCAGAGTGTGTGTATGTGTGTGTCTCTGTGTGTGTGTGTGTGTTTGTGTGTGAGAAGGCTTGTGTTTGTTCAAAAGACAGTCCACTTATTTCCCCTGTAGCCAACTAAATGCTTTTTCAGTGTTAAAAGGGTAAATATTTCACACCAGATGGAGAGACATTTTTGGGAACATCTCTCACTTTGGGAGCTTTGTCCTTGTCCATTCTCAACGTGTCTTTGATGCCGACCGGCTGACTGCACACTTACTGAGGAGTTTTATGTTCTCTCTCGGTTGCCAAATTGCGCAGGAATAATTCAACATAGTGTGTATGCGGGAGATCAGACGTTCTCTCAATCTAATCTGGCAACACAAATCCCCCATAGGAAATCTGATTTAATTTGTGTCACTACAATATACAACTCAATAAGTAAAAACAGTTGGCAGGTATAGTGGCATGGCACCACACTAACTAGTCATAGCATCGATGCCAGTCAATGAACAGACACACATTATAGAGCACAAAAACAATCAGTGGGGAATCAATTGAGGTTAGGGAATTTATTCAAGTATTCATTTGTGAATCATGGCAATTATATAATGAATGAAATGAAATTACAACAGTGCTTTTCTTTTCAGTTTGTTTGTATTCTGGAAGTAGGACAGAGAAAGACTGAAGTCGATGAGTGCTTCCAGATAGGTGTGACTGAAGAATATTGCTCGCTGTCTTGTCTGTCCTTCCTCTTCCTTCTGTCAGACTATACATCCTGCAAACAAAAACAACTACTGATCAATGAAGATTAATAATTTGTCTCGCATTTCCTTTACCTACACACCTTTATCAGCGCTGGTATCCGAGACCAACAAACAAGCCAGGATTGAGTGCAGGAGGCCGCTCCTAATATCCCCTGCTGACGCCACTGTGATTACATTAGCCAGTGTGTTGACATGGCACCCATTTTAATTTCGAATAACAATGCACCTTTTAATAACCTGCCAAGTGACCGGGGGAGCGAATTATAACCAGCTCCTCACCTGAATCCAATTCCTTAATTAACACAATCATGTATTTCCTACTGCCTTTTGGAAATGCACACCCACGGGACTCAAACCCAGCCTTGGCCTCTGTGTTGATGAAGAATCTGGACAGATCACTGAGCCCTGATTCACAAAGGCGTTGAGAACAACATTCCAACTAGATGAAAAGAGAGAAGAAGAAGAAAATGATTATTATTATGATGGCGCTGCTCCGACCGGCTGCCTCTCTGTTCGCTCCGTCGAGACTGTGTTTACTTTTGTTAATATTTATAGTTTTTAGAGTTTTGTTCGTACCAACTGTTGGTGCATTTAATGTATATGACCGTCAGTCACTCATAGACATTGGATTACGGGAAACTTACCAACTGGATTACTCACTGGATCAGCTTTCCGAACCGCATCAATGGCCTGAAGAAATTCTCCGGAGATCAGGACCAGATCCTTTGTTCCTAGACCCCAGGAACAGAGGAACCAGACGGCGAGGGAAGAGGGCTGGGATCCGTAACAGGCTGAGATCCAGACGCCACCGTACACCACTGCCCAGTATATTGCTAGCCAATGTACAATCAATTGACAATAAACTGGATGACATCCGAGCAAGGATTCAATATCAAAGAGACGTTAGGGACTGCAACGTCCTCTGCTTCACCGAGACGTGGTTGACGCCGGACGTCCCAGACCACGCAATTCAACCGGCTGATCACTTCTTTATCCATCGCAAGGATCGGTCATCAGCAGAGTCCAGTAAACAACGTGGAGGAGGTATTGCCTTCATGTTTAACAAAAATTGGAGCGATCCAACGAACGTGAAGGAATTATCCAACCACTGCTCCCCAGAACTGGAATATATAACCATCAAGTGTCATCCTTTCTTCCTCCCGAGGGAGTTAACGGCGATCGTCCTGGTCGGAGTGTATATTCCACCGCAAGCCAGCAACAAGGTTGCGCTCTCCAGACTACACGACGAGGTAAATAGAATCCAAGTGGCGAATGTTAACGCCGCCATTTTAGTTCTGGGAGATTTCAATAGCGCCAATCTGAGAAAGGTATTGCCTGACTTCTATCAGCATGTGACTTGCAACACCAGAGGCGGTAACATCCTAGATCACTGTTACACGCAATTTAAAGGTGGCTACAAGGCTCATTCTGATAGTGGCTTTGGCAAGTCAGATCACGCATCCATTTTTCTTTCACCAAAGTACAGACAGAGAATTAAAAGTACTCCCGTAGTCTCGCGAGAGGTGCAGAAATGGGATGTGACGTCAGAGGAGACGATCCGGTCAGTGTTTCACCACACAGACTGGAATGTGTTCCGCGACACAGATAACATTAATGCCTACACGGAGACAGTGCTGGACTATGTTTGTACTAGGGTGAAAGAAACAATCCCCACTACCAAAATGAAAGTTTACCCAAATCAAAAACCCTGGGTAGACAAATCCGTCCGTGAAGCTCTGAGAGAGCGCACCAAAGCATACAACGACGGCCTAGAGGCAGGCAACATGAATGACCACAAGGTGGCGCGATACAACGTAAGGAGGACAGTGTCAGAGGCCAAACGACGCTACAGGGATAAAATTGAACTCCAGTTTGAACAAGCTGACTCTAGAGCTATGTGGCAGGGGCTCAAAACGATGACAGACTACAAAGGCGCCTCCCTCAAACTGAACAGTGACATCTCCTTAGCAAATGACCTCAATACCTTCTATGCGAGGTTTGATGCTGGTAATAACAACACCAGCTCACAAGCCTCGGCAATGGGGGGGGGGGGGGTCGGCTGCTGATGGAGGCGCAGTGTTCAGGGTAACAGAGCATGAGGTGAGGCGGACCTTTAAAAAAGTGAATATCAGGAAGGCAGCAGGTCCAGACGGCATCCCCGGCCGCGTCCTAAAAGTCTGTGCCGACCAACTGGCCCCAGTATTCACTGACATATTTAACCTGTCCTTAGAACAGGCTGTCATCCCCACCTGCCTGAAGAAGTCCACTATTATCCCTGTACCCAAAAAATCCAAGCCTGCTTGCCTCAACGACTACCGCCCTGTAGCTCTCACCTCCATAGCCATGAAGTGCTTCGAGAAGCTAGTAAAGGGCTACATCTGCTCCTCCCTCCCCATCAACATGGACCCCCTGCAATTTGCATACCGCCCCAACAGGTCCACGGAGGACGCCATATCCCATGTGCTGCACACAGCAGCATCACACCTGGACAAGAGGCAGGGGAACTATGTGAGAATGCTATTCATCGACTACAGCTCGGCATTCAATACCATAGTCCCCTCCATACTCATAGCCAAGCTCAGGGACCTGGGCTTGGGCTATGACCTCTGCCAGTGGGTCTTGGACTTCCTGACTGGCAGACCCCAGGTGGTGAGAGCAGGCAACTGCACCTCCTCATCCATCACCCTCAACATAGGGGCCCCCCAGGGCTGTGTTCTGAGTCCCCTCCTCTACTCCCTGTACACACACGACTGTGTGGCTCAGCGGAGTAGCAATACAATCGTCAAATTTGCTGACGACACAGTGGTGGTGGGCCTGATCTCTGCCAACGACGAGAGGGCCTACCTGGAAGAGGTCAAGGTCCTGGCGGGATGGTGCCAGGAAAACAGCCTCTCCCTGAACGTCAGCAAAACAAAGGAGATGATTGTGGACTTCAGGAGGTCGGGGGTCAAGGACTACAGCCCCCTCAGCATCGACGGGGCACCGGTTGAGAGAGTCAACAGCTTTAAGTACCTCGGAGCCCACATATCCGAGGACTTGACATGGACCACACACATTAACAGTGTTGTGAAGAAGGCACGACAACGCCTCTACTTCCTTAGGCGCCTAAGGAAGTTCCAAGTCAGCCAGAAGATCCTTAAGAACTTCTACTCATGTACAATAGAGAGCATCTTGACCGGCAACATCACCTCCTGGTTTGGGAATAGCACTGCACAAGACCAAAGCAGACTACAAAGAGTGACACGTTCAGCCGAACGCACAATTGGAGGGGGGCTCCCCACCCTCCAGAACATTTACTACAAGCGTTGCAAGGGCAAGGCTAAGAGAATCATTAAAGACTCCAGTCACCCGAACAACTGCCTCTTTGAACTGCTGCGGTCAGGCAAGCGATACAGGAGTCTCAAGGCGAGCACAGAAAGACTCAGAAGAAGCTTCTATCCCCAGGCCATCAGGCTGCTAAACGAACAATGAATGAACACTACACAACAACAACCACCAAACGCACATAGCACACACATCCACACGCACACACTCACTTTAAACAAACACACTGTAGCACCCACTCCACACACTTATAGCACACACCCACTTTAAACAAACACACTGTAGCACCCACTCCCCACACTTTATATTTATGGATGAAGGATTGCACTACAACTCGTACACCTTACTGTAAATTGTACCTAAAATTGTACCTCATCCCATTTCTGCTTTGCACTAGATAGTACTGTACATTAGTACACTGCATAGTATTGTGTATTGTATATTATATGGTAACTCAGAACATTGTACATATGTCTATACCGAACACTGACCTCATTTTCTTCTTCTAAATTCATGCTATATTATGTTATTATGTTATTTGATACTATCTTGTCTAGCACAGTCTCTGGAGCGTAACAGTAAGAAGCATTTTGTATGAAAGTATCCTGTACTTCTGTATGACAACTATTAAAGAACTTGAACTTGAAAGAAAGAAGAGGAAGAAGAAGAAAAGAGAGAAGAAGAAAAAGGAAGAAAGGACAGGATACACCGCAACATGTGCTAAAAGGAAAATAACCATTCAATCAAAACAACCACCGACTGGGGAGAAACGCTCTAATGGATACCAACATATTGTGTTTTCAAATGCATTGTAAGATATTCCATGTGTCGAGGGGGCACAGAAACTAAAAGCACATTTCCCCATGTTCAGTGCAAACTCTGGGAGCTTGAAGCGTTAAAGGCAATCATTGGAGCGATAAGGTGGCAGATCTCCAACAATGGTTTTACATAAGAACAGATGCCAATGCATATCACGTGACAATATCACAACTGTGGCTACAGGAAAGTGTTGACAGCAGAACAGTTTCCAGTAATCGAAATCCCTCAACAGTAAATGCCGGGTTTGGATGTGAGCCCTACCTTTTCAAAGTGAAAGGGGTTCTTTCTAGACCAACCACATTGCACGTGTCTTCAACAATCAAACTGGGAGAAATTAATCATAGAACAATGAGACTTACATATTCCCCAGTCAAAGCAGCCCTAGTCGTCCATAATGCAAACGCAGCTAACATAGTGTTATGTCTGTATTCTTAACTCATTCAGTGCCAGGGATTAGCCTTGTCCCGTTCTAGATATGCCACGCTTTAAAGATAGGGGTGCGTCACCTTGTTTGTAGAGATATATCTATATTCTATATTATACAGGGTTCCCACGCTTGCCTTGACATGTTTTTCCATACTACCTCCTGATTTTCCAGGTACCATATTAAGTGATGATCTATAGGCCCCTGAAGTTTTCCGCCCCCATCCGCACCCCCCTCCCCTCACACACACAACCCTCTAGGACACTTGACTACTTACTTGATTTAAAAGATGTGCCAGTCAAGACTACATTGTAAATGCTTAGAGATTATGTCTTATTGATAATATCAATGCATGTAGATGAACAACAATTTATTGAACTGGAACACATGAGCACTGGGATTGATATATGTTCTCTCTTCCACTCCTCTCCTATCTCATCCTGTCCTCTTCTCTCCACACCTCCCCTTGTGTCCGCTCCTGTCTTCTCTTCCTACTCTTCTCAACTCCTCTCCACTGTTCTCCCTTTTCCTCTGTCATCCTCCTCTTCCATCTTTGCGGCCTCTTCTCTTCCTGGCTAACTGGCTCGTTATGAGAGCTAACGTTGGCTAGCTACTGTACCCGGCGCTGGCTAACTGGCTATCGTTATGAGAGCTAACATTGGTAGCTACTGTACCCGGCGCTGGCTAACTGGCTATCGTTATGAGAGCTAACGTTGGCTAGCTACTGTACCTGGCGCTGGCTAACTGGCTCGTTATGAGAGCTAACGTTGTCTAGCTACTGTACCTGGCGCTGGCTAACTGGCTCGTTATGAGAGCTAACGTTGGCTAGCTACTGTACCTGGCGCTGGCTAACTGGCTCGTTATGAGAGCTAACGTTGGCTAGCTACTGTACCTGGCGCTGGCTAACTGGCTCGTTATGAGAGCTAATGTTGGCTAGCTACTGTACCTGGCGCTGGCTAACTGGCTCGTTATGAGAGCTAATGTTGGTAGCTACTGTACCTGGCACTGGCTAACTGCCTCGTTATGAGAGCTAACGTTGGTAGCTACTGTACCTGGTGCTGGCTAACTGGCTCGTTATGAGAGCTAACGTTGTCTAGCTACTGTACCTGGCGCTGGCTAACTGGCTCGTTATGAGAGCTAACGTTGGCTAGCTACTGTACCTGGCGCTGGCTAACTGGCTCGTTATGAGAGCTAACGTTGGTAGCTACTGTACCTGGCGCTGGCTAACTGCCTCGTTATGAGAGCTAACGTTGGTAGCTACTGTACCTGGCGCTGGCTAACTGGCTCGTTATGAGAGCTAACGTTGGCTAGCTACTGTACCTGGCGCTGGATAACTGGCTCGTTATGAGAGCTAACGTTGGCTAGCTACTGTACCTGGCGCTGGCTAACTGGCTCGTTATGAGAGCTAACGTTGGCTAGCTAGTTAGCAAGATTGCACTGCTTACTAACTAACGTTGATAAACCCAGGTTTACCACACAGTTAAAACACAGCTACTTACATTTGAGGATAAACTTGCATAAGAAGTTTCACTCAAGTTTCACTGTAGATGCCAAGGCTCCCTTGGCTCACCAAGTTGCCTGCATCAAATTCCAACATCCAATATACCATATAGGATGCCAAGAGCATGCTCTACAACATGGGATCATCCATTTCTATCTACAGTAAAAGCTGTTCACATGTAAAGGGTTTTTATAAACTCATGTTAATTCTGTGCTCAATAGTTAAATTGTATTACACATCATCCAAACTGTTTCTATTTCCATGTAATTGGTAACTTTTGCTCAGTTTCCATGCCTTTCCATACCTGGAAAATGAAAAAATGAATCCCATGTTTTCAATGTTTTCCAGGTACCGTGGGAACCCTGTTATAGCTATGGAGACAATACTACAGTATGGTCCATTTGACAGTGACTTTCTTCCATCGAACATGCAAAAAAGAGATAATGTTTTCATGCATACGTTCACGCGTTATCCCGTGGTGAATATAAGTATAGTTTAGGAGTGATCTGGGATAATTCCTGAAAAGCTGAGTTATAGGGCGCTACGTGTATTCTACTATAAGTGTTGGTATTTTTTGCCTGGACACGCTACTATTTTCAAATGTATATAATAGGTATTATGTTTCATCATGAATGCATGAAAGGGGGGGGGGGGGGGGGGGGGCAGGTTTTTTATGCTTTGATGGCCAGTAACGGCATTCGTGTTGAACACTACACACGCTGATCAGCTGGATCGATATGAAAACATTGTTGGATCAAGCTGAAATTGTCAGATATTCCTTACCTTTTGCGGTTGTCGTCCAGTATTGGCATTAATAAAACAGATGTCATGCTATTATGTCATGTTCTACAGTAGGACTTACTACTATGATACCCATTAAAACACGTAATTCGAATAATAGAAGAATACTTTGCTGGAACGATTCATTTCAAATGTATACAGCATGTGTGTGCGTGTATTCTTTTTTGTGTGCGCTCTCACGCTGACTCGTTTCTTTATCCACTCCGTTTGGATGGTGTATTGTACTCGCAAAAACGCTTCCTGTTGAATGGATCGGAGCAATGCCGACTCTCTACTTTCCCCCGTTTACTGGTCTTCACAGCCTAGAATATGACACACCCACTGATGATGTCACGGTTCGCGATGAAAAAACAACTATTTTTCGGTGCCAGCTGAGCACTGATTTGTCACGTTCTGAACCAATTAATCCCGGTCTGAACGCACCGGCCGGTGCGAGATTACGTTCGGGAACCGGCTCCAGCACGGAGCCTGGCCGGTGTGAAAGCCTTATGAGAGGTTTTATTATGAATGAGAGGAGGGAACCTGGGCTAACGATCTCAAGTCAGCACACCTTCCCCGATAAACTTGATGAGTAGACACTTGGCCTTTTCCACAGTCCAAATAAAGCATAGACCTACAGTAGAAATTCACAGATAAGTGTTCCAACTCACCCCTCCATGGAAGAAGCACCGTAAACTATGACCAAACTGTGTACCATCTGTGTGTCACAGAGAGAGAGATGAGATATACGGTAGCTTCTCCTGAGCTTCGAACCCGGACACATAGCTGAGTAGCAGAGGAGGAGCAGAGGACCATGTCGGCGCACCGTGCCGCTAGCTCAGCCAACAATACCGGGTCTGAATCAATCAAGATCAACATTGTAATGTGTACAGTACAAGTGGTGTTAAAAATGAATGTCAACTGCGAGGCTGGGAATGTGGAAATATGGAAATCTCGAGAGGAACTAATAATGTATGAAATGAGTGGGCTGGTTACATATGGAATCTGTATTGAGATTGACAAAGCCAACAGTGGCGTTCTAACGTAAAAGCTGCTCAAACACACAAGTAGTACAAACGTACCGTTGTAATGTCCAATAGAACTCAAGAAAAGAAATCCACATTTGATCCTGAGAGATCCTTTACAGACTCTGTAGAGGAATTAAAGCAATGGCAGAGGAGTGTGCCGTGCTCGCTCTAATATTTAAAACGCTAATTTGATGTGTGCCTAATCAGAAATAATATATCCCCCGTAAATATCTGCATCGTTTGGCTTGGTGTCACACGCCCAGAGCGGGCGCTGTACCCCGATGCAGGCCTGCCAGTGTAATAAATGGCTGGCATAGCATATGGCCTCCCGCCTGCCTCAATCTCACCCCTTACGGTTTCTCTGCGCCAGTTTTATGTGGCGGCACTTAAAAGCAGTGACGTGCCGTAACTCCACACTTTCTGTGGCCAAAAGTCGGCATGGAAGCAAACGACCAGAGGGGGCGCCGCGGGAGAGGGGTGGGGTGCAGAAGATAGCAAAAAGAGAAAGTGGGTGTGTAAGGAGAAGAGGCGCGTGTGTGTGTGTGTCTGCATGTGTGCATGAGCATGCATACATAGTACATTTGTTCTCCATCCAAATGCCTTTGTTATGACTCACTGCCTCGAGCGGAACAAATTACAATAAATGGAACTATTAGTACAACATGGAGGTGAAAGGAGGGATTCAAATTATAGTGTTGCTCGCTGGCCACATACTCGCTCTCCATCTGCATCATTATGTTCAGGAGACCAGGCGCTTGTGTGTGTGTGTGTGTGTGTGTGTGTGTGTATCTGTGTGTCGGAGGTCACAGAGGCTTCCTTTGATTTGTTGAGGTTATAAACACAGACCGCGTTTCCTCCGTAATCACGGCACACACTGTCGTTTTAATTATAAAGAGCTGTGGGGCGCAGAGCTCACGGCCCCAAAGTGGAGCTGAATTATTGTCCTCGCCGCAGTCAGACCACACTGATGAGGGCCTCGCTCGCACACGCCACACACGCACGCACACATGCACACACACACGCGCACATACACACACACACGCACACATGCACACACACACATACGCACACACACGCGCACATACACACACATACGCACACACACACACACACACACACAAATGCACGCATGCATACACATCCACATGCATACCCCAAAACTTGTGACTGTAATTAACTTGGAAATTACAGCCATTAGAGCCGCATTAAAGAGTTACTCTGTGTGTAAACGCAGGCTTGTAACTATGGTTATGTACATAAAGTAAGCATGTGTGTGTTTGTGTATGTGTGTGTGTGTTGTACAGTATGTTTGGGTGGGCGCAGTGATTTAGCTCATATTTTGCAATGACACGTCACACACAGAAGCAACCACACACACACACACACACACACACACACACGCGCGCGCGCGCGCGCACGCTTCCCGATACTTCATTATAGGTCATAGGCCTTTCCACCGTCAGCATCAAACAGGTCTACAGAAACCTGTGATCGCTGTACAACCTCTCTCACCTACAGATACAGAGACCACGTTGACTTTGATGCTCAGCATGCGGCCTCTCCCGGTGTTAAGAGACGGAGCAGAATACAGTAGACTGCAGAGTTTCACTACTGTATAGGACCCCGGCTATCATCATAGATTTATGCAGTTGCTTTCTGGAAGGAAGGAAGGAAATGCCAATATATTCATACAGTATATCAAACCCCTGGAGAACTGCATTTCATAATGCTTTATTTACGGGTGCGACACACATACGCATACACACACACACACACACACACACACACACACACACACACACACACACACACACACACACACACACACACACACACACACACACACACACACACACACACACACACACACACACACACACACACACACACACACACACACACACACACACACACACACACACACACACACACACACACACACACACACACACACACAGTAAAACAGTGTAGTGTGCAGTGGATGCAGCGGTGAACCCAGCCACTGGAACGGACACAGAGAGCCGAGGGAAGAGGTACAGATATACTGCTGTGAAAGGGTAACAACACATCATATATTATACTGGCCTCACCGGATCATATATCGGTGACCGTATTTGTACAATAAAAAAAATATATACAATATCACGGGGGCCATCTCTCGAAAGGTCTCCTATTATAACTCTCCCTTAACAGTGGATCTGTAAAGAAAAGAAAACATAATAAATAGTAAAAATCGCAAGTGCAGTAGACCAAGTAATTAATTATATTCACAAAGTAATAATATATGTCAGTGTTATTGAGGGGCTTTTCCCAGTCACAACAACAAAGTCACACTGTGGAGAAGTGCGGCCGCTCTGAGCTACGGGGGGTTGATGATAGCTGGACGCAGTTACAGAGTAAATCACACAGCTGGAGCCGTTACAGTACGGTTAGTGCTGCAGTAGATCACACAGCTGGAGCCGTTACAGTATGGTTAGTGCTGCAGTAGATCACACTGTCGGAGCAGTTACAGTACGGTTAGTGCTGCAGTAGATCACACAGCTGGAGCCGTTACAGTACGGTTAGTGCTGCAGTAGATCACACAGCTGGAGCCGTTACAGTACGGTTAGTGCTGCAGTAGATCACACAGCTGGAGCCGTTACAGTACGGTTAGTGCTGCAGTAGATCACACAGCTCATCTGCCTGTTATTTGGGGTCGGCAGTTTTCGGCTAAGTAGCAAAGTCACAAGTCATCATTTTTACCTTAAAATGTTTTATTAAAGAGTAACATTATTTTTACTACAGTGATATACAGTATTTCACTGAAGTAAAAGTACTTTTACTACAGTGATATACAGTATTTCACTGAAGTAACAGTACTTTTACTACAGTAATATACAGTATTTCTCAACTCCATCAGCCTTTGTAACTCTGTAACTTGGCATCGGCAGCTTGGTCCATAACAGACCTCCAGCCAGGTACACAAGCATGTAAAATACTTTACTGCGGAAACACAGTGGAACAGTAAATCAAGGAGTCGGCCTACGGGGGAAAATACAATGTATTCCTCATTAGCTGCTGTAGTGGAGGCTGGCAGGCTGGCTATGCACCTGGGCCAAGCTGTCCCTTGGTCAGTTTGGAAGATAATCAAAAGCTGTGATTATCGGAGTGTCCCTCAGACACAATGAGTGGGAACGGGCAGGGGCCAAAGAGAAAGAGAGAGAGAGAGAGAGAGAGAGAGAGAGAGAGAGAGAGAGAGAGAGAGAGAGAGAGAGAGAGAGAGAGAGAGAGAGAAAGACAGAGAGGGAGAGGGAGAGATGCAGAGAGACAGAGACAGAGAGAGAGAAATAAAGAGAGAGAGAGACAGAGAGACGGAGAGACAGATACAGAGAGAGAGAGAGAGAGAGAGAGAGAGAGAGAGAGAGAGAGAGAGCCAGAGATGGAGAGAGACAGAGAGAGAGAAAGAAAGTGAGAGAGACAGAGACAGAGAGAGAAAGTGAGAGAGATGCAGACCAATTAGCCTGGCATGCTCAGTATGTCTGATTAATTGATTGATTGAAAACTTTATTAACAGATTGCAGAATGGGTACAATACAGTACAGCTCAATACAACAACTGCTAAGAGGATGATGACCAGAAAAAGACTTCCGTCTTGTTTACATACAGTAAGGGTCCTCCATTTTCAATTCATCAAGACATTTAGAGACATACAAATATACAGTACTATGTAAGAAAGAGAGAACATCATAAAACATAGAAATCCGAAGGAGAAGAAAATGTATATTAGAGGGGGCTGGAGTTGGGTGGGGGAGTGTTTGTTTTTTTGGACATTTACCGGGCCAGTTTCTAATTGCAGCCACCCGTAGGTGCTCTTTGAGAGCGGTTTTGAAGGAGGGTAGGGATTCACATTCCTTTACGGCGGTGGGCAGGGCGTTCCACATTATTGTGGCATAGTTGCGAAACGTGTTTAGTCCCTTGTTTGAGCCGAATCTGGGTTGAACGTGATTAGTGGAGCTCCCTCTGGTGTTGTGGTCGTGGACTTCACTGACCTTTAGGACGTATTTTGACAGGTACATGGGTACCTTAGTGGTGTAGTGTATCTTGTAGACCAGGCCCATTGCAAGTTGCTGTACTCTGTCGTCTACTCTAAGCCATCCTAGGTTGTCAAAGTGGGCAGGGGTGAGGTGGGTTCTAGGAGTAAGGCCAAGCAGTAGCCTGACCAGTTTGTTTTGTGATGTTTGGAGCCTTGTCTATACTGTAGCTGAGTGTTATCCAGGGGGCCTGAGGAGGATACATCATGTGGAATAGCTGAAGGACCTCTCAGTGAACTGGCTGTAATGTGATCACAATGCTCCAGACCAGGCCTGATGTGCAAATCCACCATGGGACGTATATGGGCCCCTGTCTCTAATAACCCCCCTCAGTGAATGGGCTGATTACTTCATAGAGGGCACCTTCATACCGTGGCTCCTGGCACGCACATGACAACATGCATGGATGAAGACCCACACTGTGAGTGGGGGGAACAGTTCATGTATGTGTACTAAACATGGAGAATTTGCTATATGCCTACATACATATTGCAGCAAAAGGGGTGTAAGTGACACCTTGGGTGAAAAAGTTTTATATATAATTTTAAAGCTCTTCATGAGCTTTTGAAAATTTTTACTTTTTCAAATAAAGGCCGGAAACTTTTTTTTATTATTATCTTTTTCCCCCTTCTTCCGTTTTTCTCCCCTCCCAATGTTAGTAGTTATGCCAATTCCCAATCCCCCTCCTGGTCGTTGCGCACTCTACCCCCTACCGTCGGTCTGGGAGGGGCGGAGACTATCACATGCTTCCTCCGACACATGTGTACCCAGCCCACCACTTCTTTTCACCTGGCAGCGCGGACTCTCACTGGGAGAGTGTAATGTGTGGAAGGTCACACTACCTCCCTCCAGATCCTTCCTTCGCTGTGCAGGCGCCCCGACCGCTTCTATACTTTAAGCAAGTGGCTTGTCCTTCCGCGTTCCCATTTTGCGCTCTGATTGGCCACGCACGTTTCTGGTCATGTGACATGTGCGCCAATCGTGGGACGGCAAGTTTTTGGACGGTTAAGCTTAGGCGGTCTTTCGAAGTTGGTTAAGGTTCGAGTTTGTCTTAGAGCATGGCGATAGAACGCCTGCCCTGATTCCAAACTCTAACCTTAACCAACTGCGAAAGAGTCGCCTAAACTTAACCAGTGATAAACTAGGCATTAGGTAGTTTGCAGGCTGTTAGACCCGGAAATAAGCGCAGACCTTGCCGTCCCACGATTGGTGCACATGTCACATGACCAGAAACGTGCATGGCCAATCAGAGCGCAAAACGGGAACGCGGAAAGGACAAGCCACTTGCTTAAAGTATAGACGCGCCCCGACCGAACTGTAGGAGTCGCTATTTACAACGACCCGGACCCACCCACCGGCTTCCCTCCCGCTGACTCTGCCAATCGAGCCAGTATGACGGCCGGCCAAGCCGGAGGCAACGCTGACAGCCGGATTCGATACCAGTGTCTCTTGTGTTGGTGATGAGCGCTTAGTCCGCTGCGCCACCCAGCCGCGCCTAAAGGCCGGAAACTTAAAGGCCAACTTGCAGGTTGTATTTTTGTTCAATAAACAATGTGACTAGGCCAACGGTGACTTTCATGAAGAGGGGACATTTTTTTCCTAAATTGACCCAGTTTTAGCGTTTTTATCAAACATTTTGTCGACCAAACCACAACCTCCACGCACATGCATATTTTAATCCATGGTTCATAACGTGCGCGTGTCATCTTAATGATGACGTCACATCAGGTGCAGGGCAGCGAGGGGCTCTGAGAGTCACAGGCAGGTAGTGGCAGGAAGCAGAGAGCCTTGCTACTACTAGCCGAGGAGTGAATGAATGAAAATGTATCTGTTTCACCTAACACTATTGCTCCGTGATCATAGCCATTCATCTCTAAAGCTAACCACTATTTGTAAACGCCACAACCACGTTACCATATTTGTAATAATGTAAATCATTGTGTCGTTGTACATAGTGTATATAACGTTAGTAGCTAAGTTAGCTAGCTTGGTAGACAGCATTCTCGAAACTCCTAACATGCCTCAATTTAAAATGGTTCTCTCCTCTTTGTATACCTTTGTCCTCACAAGTATTCTGCCAGGGAACTTATGGACACGACAATAGTAATAAGTAATAAGGTGTTTGAGCTTGTAACGTTAACGTTAGTTAGCTAATAGCTATCGTGGTAGGCTGGTAGCCCCTTTCGTGACTGTGATGCACCGAGTGCTATCCGAGGGGCTGCTATCGTATCAACATGCCGTGACGTGTAGCTTGCTAGCCGGCATGATGCGTGTGCAGTGCTTTGCCCCACAGGTCTGAAAAGAGGACCTGCACATTTTACTCGTTCCCAAAACTCTTTTACATGCCCCGATTTAAAATGGTTCACGACAGTAGCCATAATGCTAACGTTAGCGGGGTAACGTTAGCCAGAGCCATATAGCCAGTAGTACTATGACCCGGACGGGCATAAGGCATAAGTTGCCTGAAGTGACATCACAGCCCTGCTAGCGTCTGATAAGCTTTTTCATTTGCTCCGTACATGTTATTCGTGCGTGGACCTTTTTAACCCTTTCTGAGTGGCATTTCCGGCGTCAAATGGAACAAAATAAATAATGAAATTAGATACCAATGATGTAAACTACCCATAATTGAAGAGTAGGGTTTAACCTGCAAGTTGGCCTCTAAAGGTGTACAGTAAGTGGGAACCTTCAACTGAGTTTAGCGTTTGTCTTTGGGCTCCTGTAAAATTCTGAAAAGGTCACTTACGCATATTCTCCATCTGTAGTACAAATACATGAACATTTCCCACCACTCACAGTATCAGTCATGTGCATATATATATATATATATATATATATATATATTAGGGCTGTCAAAATTAATGCTTTAACTTTGGAGATTAATTTAAATTATTTAAAGCATTCAAATAAATTTATATTAGGGCTGTCAGTTTATCGTGTTAATATATATATTTTCTTTTTTTAATAAAATTTTTTTTGTATCTCATTAATTCCATAAGAACATAGAATACAACATTTACAGACTTTTTTTTTATATGGTCCATTTGCATGTTCTTGGTATCTGATTCTAGGGACATCTATGGATCTCAGGGAATGTATTCCCAGTGTCAGAAATACTGTGTCTGTTACTAGGCTTGAGTAAATTGTAATGAACCAAATGAGAATATCAATAATTTTTTTTTTTTTATCTTTGACTGTGAATAACACTATGCTCAAATTGACCAGACCTGAAAAATCTAAGCAAATTAATAGATGGAAGATGATTAAACAGAAGGTTTTGTAGATACAGAATTCTGCCATCCGGACACATGCAATTTGAAATATGATTATAGAATATAGAATATCAGGCATAAAATGGTTATGCAATAAAAATGCGATTAATTAGATTAATTAATTACAAATCATGTAATTAATTATATAAAAAAATGTAATCGCCTGACAGCACTAATTAATATAGATTAATCTATGGAGTGAAAAATCTTCAATCTTAGCGCAGCGGATATAAGAAAGAGGTCTAGCTGAGTCAATGTTGATGGTTTTGACATTTGTATTTCACAGGAGAGAAACTGTATTCAAAGAAAGCTATTAAAATAGTCTTTGATTCTAAATATACTTTCTTTGTGTTGATTTTACATTAATTCCATGATTTTACTCAAGTAAATATCTGTTACAAGCTTCGGTCCTAAGTAGAAAAATGCTATTTCTAATCTAGATTAATTACAGAAAATTGTGAGATTAATTAGTAATTTTTTTTTTTTTTTTTTTTTTAAATCTATTCAGTGTTTCCCCTAGTATTTTGTTCAGGCCCCCAAAACGACTAGTGTTTTCACGGATACGTGGTGTCAACAGTGTCGTCATAGACATGCGCAGTAAGGCGGTTGTTAGTATCGGTGCATTTCTCTACACTGAGCTGAAATGAAACAATTGCACATAAATTAGGTAAATAAATATTAACAATATTTATTTACAACACATAAATTAACTTATTTACAATTATACATACAGTAGTGACAACACATATGAACTATTAACAATACAG
Source organism: Notolepis coatsorum (assembly GCF_963971535.1). NCBI lineage: Eukaryota > Metazoa > Chordata > Actinopteri > Aulopiformes > Paralepididae > Notolepis > Notolepis coatsorum. The sequence continues at coordinate 51,000,929 of NC_140168.1, forward strand.
GGAGGCACATACAACACTCATAACTATTTACAACCAGTGTCAGAGCAAGCGCACTCAAGTTGTTCGGAAATTCTGAGGGCTCAGAGTGCACACTGGACGCTCTGACCGAAGAGTCAGTTTATCAGAGCGGAGCAGATTTTCAGAGTGAATTTATTAACTCACCTTAACTAGGGCCCTATGAAATCCGTTTTTATCTTTTCCTGTTTTCGGATATGAATTTTCCTGTTTTTGGATTTCTCGGTTTTTAATTTTCCCGTTTTCGGATTTCTCTGATTTAATATTTTTTCCTTTGGATTCAACAAAAAAAAACTATACAAAATTATGTTTTTAACTAACTTTAATAACAGTACATCTGCAAACAGTGCCAGTGTAGTTCAATGTTCAAAGAGATAGAAATCGAGGACTATTCAATCGTCAGGAGGGATAGAAACCAGTATGGAGGTGGCGTCTGTGTGTATATTCACAAAGATACCAAATTCAGCAACCGTACTGACCTTAACCATGACGAGATTGAAACTGTATGGATTGAAATCTTATTTGAAAGGGCGAAATCAGTACTAATAGGCACAATCTATAGACCGCCAGAACACAGTGGCTTCTATGACTCACTTGATGGGTGTTTAGCTGGGGTGGAGGGCGTAGAAAAAATCCTTATTGGGGACTGGAACACGGACATGCTACGTAAAGCAGCACCCGTCTTCAAAGCCTTCAGTATGTTGTGATCTGCACGGCCTCAGCCAGCTAATCAACCAACCCACAAGGGTATGTGAATCAACTCAGACTACCATTGACCTCATCCTGACCTCTGACAAGTCCATGATCTCCAATAAAGGGGTTATAAAGTGATCATTATATGATATTCTGTACCCGCAAAAAGCTAAAGCAAAAGGCTGGCTGTCACAAAACAGTCACATCTAGAGACCTCAAAACCTACTCTAGCGAGGCCTTTAACCTTGAACTGGAGAGCCTGGACTGGTCAGATGAACTCAATGGTACACTGGTTGAAGAAACCTGGCTTGGCTTCAAAACCAAATTCTCAACAATACTAAACAACATGGCCCCCCTAAGAACCACCAGGGTAAAAAATCGCGCTGAGCCGTGGATGCACACTGAAATACTGACCGCTATGAAAGCCAGAGACAAAAAATGCTCTGAGTTTCGTAAAAGTCAGTCAAAGCTTACCAAAAGCACGAGCAGTGAATTCCAAGCCCATGTGACTGAACTCAAACTAGAAAGAAACGGACTAAGAAATGACGTAAACTCCATGATAAAAACTTTCAATTTCATCAATGACAAAACTGAGGAAAACAAAAATAAACCACGTGAACTTTGGAAATTACTCAATAATCAACTAGGCTGCAGTAAAAAACTTAAAACCATGTTCTCAAACATAAACATAAAGACGGACAACACGCTCATCACAGACAAACTGGATGTAGCCAATTACTTAAACACTTTCTTCACAAACATAGCCACAACACTGGTAAACAAACTACCCTCCCACTCAGGGCAGTATGGGGTAGAACACATAGTAGCATACTACAAGAACCTAGGCGTCCACAAGGTCGATTTCAAACTGGAAATGGTAACTACAGATGAGGTACTCAATAAACTGAGCACCCTCCAACCGAACAAGGCCACTGGCCATGACAACATCCCCTCCAAATTCCTCAGAGACTCAGCAGCCGCCATCACTCCAGTCATCACACACATAATAAACCTCTCCATAAAACAGGGACACGTCCCCAAGGACTTCAAAATAGCGAGAGTAACACCCCTGCACAAAAAGGGCAGCAAATTAGACCCAGGCAACTACCGCCCTGTTTCTATCCTTACATCCATCTCGAAAGTCATGGAAAAAATAGTATACGAACAGGTCGAAAAGTACCTTGTGGAAAAAAATCTAATCTACGAATTCCAATCTGGCTTCAGAACATCCCACTCCACTGACACATGCCTTCTCTATTTGAACGACCACATCAAGCAAGAGGTGGACGCGGGCAAATACTGCGGCATGGTCATGCTAGACCTACAAAAGGCCTTCGACACTGTCAATCACACCATTCTGATTGACAAGCTAAAAGCAATTGGTTTTGATAGTTTATCAGTGAGCTGGATACAATCCTACCTGGAGGGGAGAGAACAGATGGTGGAGGTAAACGGTACCCTACCCGCCCCCCTCACAGTGAACTGTGGCGTTCCACAAGGAAGCATACTAGGACCACTACTGTTCCTAATTTATGCAAATGACATGTCGTCAGCTTGTGACTGCAACTTGTTCCTGTTTGCGGACGACTCAGCCCTGCTGGTCTCTGACAAGAACAAGTTACAGGTTGAAAAAACCCTCAGCTCGGAACTAGGCAAAATCTGCATATGGCTCGCCGACAACAAACTATCATTACACATGGGCAAAACAGAGTCCATTCTCTTCGGTTCAAATAACAAACTCAGCAAGACCGACGGCTTCTCAGTTACAGTGGGTGACAATATTGTCACAAGGAAAGATGAAATTACCTACCTGGGTTCCATCCTAGAGGCTAATCTTTCCTGTGACAAAATGGCATCCAATGTAATAAAAAAAGTCAACCAACGAACTCGATTCTTGTACCGGATCTCCTCTCTGGTAAACAAGAATACCCTGAAGACTCTGGCAGGAGCACTCATTCAAGGGTACTACGACTATGCTTGCACCTCATGGTACCAAAGCACCTCAAAGGCACTAAAAACCAAATTACAAACATCTCAAAACAAACTAGTCTCTGCCAACGACGAGAGGGCCTACCTGGAAGAGGTCAAGGTCCTGGCGGGATGGTGCCAGGAAAACAGCCTCTCCCTGAACGTCAGCAAAACAAAGGAGATGATTGTGGACTTCAGGAGGTCGGGGGTCAAGGACTACAGCCCCCTCAGCATCGACGGGGCACCGGTTGAGAGAGTCAACAGCTTTAAGTACCTCGGAGCCTACATATCCGAGGACTTGACATGGACCACACACATTGACAGTGTTGTGAAGAAGGCACGACAACGCCTCTACTTCCTCAGGCGCCTAAGGAAGTTCCAAGTCAGTCAGAAGATCCTTAAGAACTTCTACTCATGTACAATAGAGAGCATCCTGACTGGCAACATCACCTCCTGGTTTGGGAATAGCACTGCACAAGACCGAAGCAGACTACAAAGAGTGACACGTTCAGCCGAACGCACGATTGGAGGGGGGCTCCCCACCCTCCAGAACATTTACAACAAGCGGTGCAGGGGCAAGGCTAAGAGAATCATTAAAGACTCCAGTCACCCGAACAACTGCCTCTTTGAACTGCTGCGGTCAACCAAGCGATACCGGAGTCTCAAGGCGAGCACAGAAAGACTCAGAAGAAGCTTCTATCCCCAGGCCATCAGGCTGCTCAACGAACAATGAACACTACACAACAACAACCATCAAACGCACATAGCACACACATCCAAACGCACACACTCACTTTAAACAAACACACTGTAGCACCCACTCCCCACACTTTATAGCACACACTCACTTTAAACAAACACACTGTAGCACCCACTCCCCACACTTTATATTTATTGATGAAGGATTGCACTACAACTCGTACACCTTACTGTAAATTGTACCTAAATTGTACCTCATCCCATTTCTGCTTTGCACTATATAGTATTGTACATTAGTACACTGCATAGTATTGTATATTATATGGTAACTCAGTTACGTCTACTCTGCATCGAACATTGTACATATGTCTATACTGAACACTGTGACCTCATTTTCTACTTCTAATTTACATGCTATACTATGTTATTTGATACTATCTTGTCTAGCACAGTCTCTGGAGCGTAACAGTAAGAAGCATTTTGTATGAAAGTATTCTGTACTTCTGTATGACACTATTAAAGAAACTTGAAACTAGTCAGACTACTGCTTGACCTGACTCCTAGAACCCACCTCACCCCTGCACACTTTGCCAACCTAGGATGGCTTAGAGTAGACGACAGAGTACAGCAACTTGCAATGGGCCTGGTCTACAAGATACACTACACGACCAAGGTACCCATGTACATGTCAAAATACTTCCCAAAGGTCAGTGAATACCACGATCACAACACCAGAGGGAGCTCCACAAATCATGTAAAATCCAGATTCGGCTCAAACAAGGGACTAAACACGTTTCGCAATTATGCCACATCAATGTGGAACGCCCTACCCAAAGCTGTAAAGGAATGTGAATCACTACCCACCTTCAAAAACACTCTCAAAGAACACCTACGGGAGACTGCAATTCGAAACTGGCCCCTACAAATGTCCTAACCCAGTTGTACAATAAAGACCAAGCATTGCTTTGTCAGTATTCCAATGTACAGTGCCCCCCCCCTACGCAACCCCCCCCCCCCCCCCACCTCCAATGTACAGCCCCACCCAACCCCACCCCACCTACCCAACCTCCTCCAATGTACAGTTTCTATGTCAAATGTATGTCAGTATTCCAATGTACAGTGCCCCCCACCTCCAATGTACAGCCCCACCCCACCTACCCAACCTCCTCCAATGCACAGTTTCTATGTCAAATGTATATAAACTCTTTTTCTGGATTTTTTTAGTATCACAAACAGTACTGTATTTGCAAATCTGGTATGTCATAAATGTATAGATGTAGCAGTACTGTCTATCTGTATGCCGTGTGTGTCATATGATGAATTGAAAATGGGGGACCCTGATGGAAACAAGACGAAAGTCTTTCTCGGGTCTGCATCCTCTTAACAATTGTATGTATTGAGCTGTACTGTACTGTACCCTTTCTGCAATCTGTTAATAAACTTTTCAATCAATCAATCAGTGCCAATTAGGTTATGAGGTTTCTTTTTTCCAATTCAGTTCAGTTCAATGCAGTTCAACTGCCAGTGCAGTGCAATAACTAAATAATAATTAAATAGTTAAATAATACAAAATAATAATTTGTTTAAAAGAAATCAGAAGAAACTGTAAAAAGTTATTTATTTCAAAGAGATGTCCTTTAAAGGTTCATGCTTCTCCCCATCTCTGGCTGACATCACCATTGTGATACATGATGGTTAGGCCTTTGTGTTTTCCTCAGTGAGGGATTCTCTTTTGTCGGTCAGCAGCGTTTTGTACTTGCTGAAGCTTCTCTCTGTATAATTATTTTTAAAGTTTAAATATCAACATTATCTGGCCATCCTCAGTAAATAGTAAATACTATCAAACTTGCCAAAGACCAGAGTTTGCGCGTGTGCACACACACACACACACGCGTACACACACACACACACACACACACACACACACACACACACACACACACACACACACACACACACACACACACACACACACACACACACACACACACACACACACACACACACACACACACACACACACACACACACACACACACACAATCAACTATCCAGTTAGTTTTTATAGTGTAACGTTTGGCTACTTGCTATGGGCGCCGACCCACCTGTTAAATGAGAGAAGAATAAAAAAAAAACTTTTTTGTTTTTTGTTTTATAGCCCTATAAATAATATAAACATGTTTAAAATGAATAATATTTACTCATTTTAAGTATGTTTGTATTTCCAATGCACAATATAACGTTATTATCTAAATTAAAAAAACAGCGTTTTCATGGGCAGGAAGTGACGTTTTTTTAAATTTTTTCGTATTTCTCGCCCGGGCAAGAAGCGATAGCGCTCTGAGTGCGCGTCACAGTTTGATCGCTGTCTCCGTCACAGCCAATCAGTGCATACGGCGTTGTGCGTTGAAATATGACTATTATGTTGGAATCCGAGCGCGATTTGAAGCGGTCTAGAAAGCAGCGTGAACTTCCGTGATAATTTCCATAGCCGCATTTCGCGGAGACGCTCTCTGATTGGCCGACGCCAGTATTTTTTTCTATGGCAGAATTTCACAGAGACGATCTCTGATTGGCCGAATCCAATTTCTAATGTTCCAATTCTAGCAAGTTCTAGCTTGGTTCCTGGTACTAGGACTGTTGTTTGTCTTAGAGCGTGCCGTGCTGTGACTGCAAGTTCTTTAGACTGTTAAGCTTAGGCACTCTTTCAAAGTTGGTTAAGGTTAGAGTTTGTCTTAGAGCATGGCGATAGAACGCCAGGTAGTTTGCAGTCTGTTCGAGCGGAAATGGACAAAGGAATGTACTTGTTGAGTGTTGTGCTAACGTCGACGAGCTCAGCTGAGCTAACACTTGGCTAACAAGCTATATGGCGGATTATACACGTTTCCTGCCCTGGACGTTTCAACTAAACAGTGAGTCTCTCTCTCTCTCTCTCTAACGTTAGTACTACTAGGCTGGTGCGGGCTAACTGGCTATCGTTCTGGGAGCTAACGTTAGTAGTACTACTAGGCTGGTGCGGGCTAACTGGCTATCGTTCTGTGATTTGTTTACTTGGTAACACGGGTTGCTAAGGAATTTAGGTTCGAGGTTGAAGAAATCTCTCTCTCTCTCTCTCTCTCTCTCTCTCTCTTCTTAACGTTAACGGTTGTAAATAGTTTTTTTAGGAGCAGTACTACTGCTGGCCATTCATGAAGCGAGACATTGCTGATTGTTTATTTATCGATGGCTCATTGATTTAACTACTGCAGCTCTCTCGGATTGAAAATACGTGGATTATGGCTTGTTCAATATCGTCTATGTTTGAATGAATGAATGAATGAATGAGAACTTTATTAACATATTGCAGAATGGGTACAATACAGTACGGCTCAATACACACAATTGTTAAGGGGATGCAGACCAGAGAAAGACGTTTGTCTTGTTTACATCAGGGTCCCAGATTTTCTATTCATATCGATAGTTTAATAGCTAGCCTTGGCTCGTTTAACAATATGCAAAATATGTGTACAGCCCTGTACTCATACTGAAGTTATTCTTGGTATATAATAGGTCTGATTGTGTAACGAATCGATTCCACGTCGCGCTGTGTGTGAGAGAGAGAAGGAGAGAGGGAGAGATCTGCCTGTGTTTGGAGACGGGCGAGTTTTGTTTCTAACTTTTCTATTTATATTGTGTTTCAAGTTGTGAATTAGAGTCTAGACTATACTTTATTTGACTGGTTGTGTGTTGTTGTAGTAACAGCTGAGCGACTCGTTCATAAGAGCCGATTCATTGCCGTGAGCGTGAGTCGAATCGCTCATGTCTTGCCATGAGTCTTGCGTGGTACAGTACTGTACTGTACATATTATTGTAAAAATTGTAAAATATTTGGTATAGCGCCCCTAGTGGCGAAGTACCCAGCGGCCGCCACTGGCTAGTCAGTCTCGGAGTTGTCTCGGAATGGATTTGGTAGCTTTTTTCTGCGTCTCCTTACACCACCATTTTAAAGTCATGTGAAGATTGATTTATATGAAAAACGATTTATGTATAATTTAGCTAGCTCGCCAAAGTTACTGTGATTAAAGCAAACTTTAATAAAAAAAATATATAAAAAAAAAGAAAAATCTAAAAGAAGTTAAAAAACTTTTTTATGGTAGGGTAAAGACTGCTATTGACAGCACTTGACAGGAATTGTGTGTGTGTGTGTGTGTGTGGGTTCATTGGGTTGTTGACTCGCAGGCACATACTTATGCACACACACATACACACACACACACATACACACACAAATGCAGACATATCTGGAATACTTTTATATAATACTTAATTTGTACATAGAATTCAAAGATTACACACACGCACACACAGACACACACATTATCACTGTGCAAATGTCTATATAGAGAAGCATTCTATCATCATCTATTTACAAATAAAAGCCTCATTCATATTTCACCTCCTGGCAACACATGGCTGTAAATATTTATAAAGTCATTAAAATAAAAGTTGGAAAGCCTCTGAAGCTCTGAAGATTCATTTTGTCTGCTGTGGATAAAAGGCACTACTCTGTTACTATTAATTCAGATGAAAGCCCAATAGTAAAAACATGATTCCAATACACTTGAAGGGGCATAATGTTATACATCAAGTGAGCTAAGTAGCTTTGGGTCAATGGAAACTCTGTTGATACCCAGCGGGTCCCACATACTTTGAGTAAACAAAGTATGACTAATAGATATTTTATGGTATTATTTGGATTTTACAGTGCAAAGTACAGCGTGATTGGACATCTTTTTAATGTATTCTTTTTTTGGTAACACAGTCACTGTGCTTTTTCATTCAAAATGGTGTATTCTAAAACAGTTTTTACCCCCAAAATCTTTTATCTTTTACGATTTCTACATATCATTGCCGGCGGTGTAGTAAAAATCCACACCTTTGCATGGATCCATGACGGTACACCTTAAAGGGGAACTATCTTATAAATGGCCTTTTTCGGTGTTTAGCATTGTTTCATAGCTATGTGGACTTATATTAATATGATCTATGTCTCTAATTCTCATATTGGCGCATTCTTCCAATTATCCTCTCACAATATTCACCCTCACTGAACTGAGTCATCTGAAAATGTGCTGATCTGTGATGTCAGAGAGACTCAGCTTCATAATAATGTGCACGGTTGGCCCCTTGCAGCACCATCGTGGCCTCCCAGGCTCAAACCGGCTTAAGATCTTGAGGTAGAAAAATGCTGTTTTTGAGTAGTTGATTAGAAATACAAAACAATGGATAAAAAATAAATAAAAAATTACAGAGGTGTTCCATAGACTCACAGGAATTGTGTAAAAGTGCCCAAATAGTGAAAGAAATAGTAAAATAGTTCCCCTTTAATATTCGGTCATGTTGATGACCTGACCATCCCAGACCATCAGCCAAGACGGATAACAGCAGGGAAGGAACCCACCCACAACCAAAGATGATGTAAGCTATCATGTTGGCAGCTTCGATGATGGTGGGAGGAACAAACACTTTATTAATCTATAAAATAGTGTTGTGTGCTACCGGCTCACACTGGAAACCACATTACTGTATGTCACATCACAAATGGTAAATGGCTGCATCCAAAGCGCTTTGCAATTTGTTTCTCACATTCTACCCATTCACTCACACATTCACTCACAGAGGGCGGAGGCGACCATGCAAGGTGCCAACCTGCTCATCGGGAGCAGTTTGACACGCTGCCCGGGAGGAGCGGGAATCTAACTGGGATCCTCCGGATTACCAGACGACTGCTCTACCTCCCGAGCCACTGTTGACCCGTCACAACTATGACATAATGAGCCTGTATGCAACAGAATAGTAGAATATGAGTATGCCAGTGTCTAGTTCTATCTACTGTATGTACTAATGTTGACAAATGAAACATGTAGCAATATTACAGTCTCCAACCAACCAATAAACCTGCCGATTGGAGGCTTTTTAAAGGGTGTGTCTATTAAAATGCTGCAAACTTAAGTGATTGGTTGGATTTCAATGTAATTTATGGAGGTGTTCCAATCAGCCAATTAAGGGTTCCTGCCGGTTTCAACAACTTAAATGTAAGACGTTTTAATATATTTGATATAAGAGCACTTTGAATATAATGTAATACCTATTTCAGAGCCATACTGGCAAAAAAATATGAAGGAAATGAAATGACATGAAAGAAGTAAAACCATATGAATTGGAAAACTGATATTACGGTTACGGTACTTACATTTCCCCCACACACATTTAAATGTGATATGTGTGTTACTTCCTCATCCATTTTTATCTGAAGCGTATGCTGATTATTAATTTTAAGACTTTTTAAGACACAGCAGGAAACCTGTTATGGGGAGGGTGTAGATCTCCTCCTATACATGTGGAGTCGCCAGCCACTTCACCCGACAGCAATGAGTTTCACTGGGAGAGTGTAACATGACAGATCTCCCCCAGATCCCCTCCCTGCTGACCGACCGACCAATAGGAGTTGCTATTGCAACAACCAGGACTCATAACCCAGTGGCTTCCCACCCGCAAACCTGCCAATTGTGTTCACAGGGATGACTGTCCAAGCCGGAGGCACCGCTGCCGGGAATTGAACCCCGATGGTGGGGGAGTGCTTAGACCTCTACACTACCCAGACGACCTTCATTGAACAGCTTTGATTCATGTTAGAGCCATTCTGTCATTGAAAACAGGATTATATTAGCATATTATCAAATTAGTGCAGAAGGATGAATATTTACTTATTTATTTAGTATGTTCTGACATGTCATTTGTTGGTTTTCTTGCTTGGACTATACTGATCTGTGTTATTGATGAGATTATTAGATTATTAGTCACCCCTTGCTGCTCTGTCATGGATATACTGAGGCAGCTGCAGATGGATAGGATGGGGGTTAAATAAGAGGTCTGTGGGACAGGACAGATGGACAGAGACGGCCTATAGGTCTGTTCTATATCGTATTAGCTGCCGCTCAGCGTCAATCTGCACATATCTCACTCCAGTGACATGCACTGAATAAAAACTCACAAATGTACCTTTACATACCAACATCCGTCTGGCCACACCCCCATCTGCTACCTACATAAGCAGGGGTGTGGTCACACACTCATCTCCTTCTCAAAATTCACCACAAGAGAGTGCCTGTATACACCACTTGACGGGGTGTTTAGCTGAAGAAAGAAAAACAGAAGAACAAGGAGATACGTTGATGTTATATCTTTATTTTCTCTCACTATTTTCGAGAAAATACGGCGATAATGTCTTCGTCACTGGAGTGTCTGGAAGATGATGATCATTCTGACCTCCACCGGTTTTTTCGTATTAGGGGCTCGCGTCGCTGATATACTCCCCACCTGCAGTCCTCCTTGCTGCGGCTGGATAGGTATTGAACCTCCGGTTATACAGCTGGACTGTGGGAGGCACCGGCCGTTGTGAGAAACTGGTTGCTTCAGAGCTGGGTGAGTAATGTTTTGCTTGCGAGCGCCAGTTGTCTGCTAATGCTATGGGGGTTAGCTGACAATTTTACGAAGGCCGGCCCCAGATTGGGGTCCTCTGCTCGGCCTCTTAGGCGGCGGACGGAGGGTCCTGGTCTGACGCCCATAATGGTCAAACTAGTGGGCCGCGACCGAGATCTGGTTTGAACCCGGGATTCTCTGGACAAGCGGATGCTTCTCTGTCCCGTGGATGCCCCATCTTTCACATGAATGTGAGATTACACCCTACACACGAGGAAATGTGGGTATGGATCTTCTTTATCGGTAGTTCCATGCTCAAGTCGGCTGCAGGCCGTATGGGAATTGTGCCGACTCCGCTGTATGTCTGGTAAATCACAGTTGAAAACTGTGTTGGCATTTATTTTTCTCTTCTCTCTTAGGATGAGGAGGGTTTCAGGCGGCGGCCTGTCTGAAGTGTGGCTTGTTATGTCGTTGTGTACAGTTCAGGTGATAGCTGCTTAGCTTGCGTGCTAGTTTGTGGCCTACTGTTAGCCAGTCAGCTGTTAGCTGCGGCGCTAGCTCGTTGTGTTCACTAGGCTAGGAAACGTTAGCTTGTTGCTATCAGCCGGGAGCGGCTGTTAGCTTAATGCTACACTGTTGAACGTTACTGTGAGTATAACATGCCTTAAACACTCTGACTACGACGTCATCTTTGACAGAGGATGTTAGTCGACCCTACACCGGGTGCCATGCCAGCGAGGACTTCGTCAACATGGAGAACGGCGGCTGGGTGGCGTAGCGGACATTACCCTCGTCACCAACGCAGGAGACGCCAGGTTTGACTCGGCTGTTCCTGTTAACCAGTGTTGCAGTCCTCTCGGCCTGCGCTCAGGGTGGAGGTAGGAGTCCTGACCGGACTTTAAACACTTCTTCTTTTCTTCCCTTCTAAATGTTTTGTAATAACAATGTTTTCCAAAACGTGTGTTGCTGCATTACATTGAGGATACGACGCGTGTTGTGTGTGAATTGTCTTGTTACTGGTATAGCTTCTCTCTACATAGAAAATCAGCGTTGTTTTTTACATGTGTAAAAATGAACTGGTTAGTTGTGATGAGAACATGTGTGTTCATGTAATGTTTGTAACATGGGTGAACTGACAACTAAGTGGGTTAATTAACCTGTGAAGCTATGCTTAGTGACATGTGATTGAGGAATGAATCCTTTTCTCAGCCTGTGATGACAATGAACAGCGTGTTCACATATTAACAGGGGTACCTGTTCAACCTGGTCGTATCAAGGGTAAGGTAGGAGGGGTGACCCCCCCGGTTTTTCCCTGGGCTTCCCCCCTCTCCTCTCAGACATGTTTGTTTACAATATATTGTGTCAGTGTTTGTGGGGATACGATGTAACCCTCAGCTTAAACTGCTGGGGTTGTGCTTCTGCTTGAGAAACGATTTTTTTTCCTAGGGAAAAGGTTGTTTGGTCACTGTCATGTGTGCTTAGCAAGGCCTGTGGCCAATACGTAATCGAGGACTTATGTCTCTCTCGTTATGAAAAATGGCGTTCCTCTGTAGTAAGAGTGTACTTTTGCCATTTGTTGTGATGAAGGGTTGTGTGTGTCGTTGAGATCTACAACTGGGTTAGGTTTTGGCCCACAGAAGCACATGTGTAAGTCTGGTACCGGGGCTCTTAAAGGGGCCCTCTCTGTTCTGTGTTTTTTCAGATAGCAGGTTAGCACATGAGCTATATGAAGCTGTTAAATGCTTCATGTAGCATGCTATGACTGGTGTCATGGCTATGCTTTGTCATTACATCGTATCAGGGGTGAGGGGTCGTAAAGGGGTGAACTGGTAAACCTTTCCTCCCCTTTTCTGATTGGTCAGGGGTTAAAACCCCCTGTCCTTCAGGGTTCCTGTCACGTTGCTGTTTCGGCACGTTACAGGGTAGGGGGGGGGGAGTTTCCTGGTCCCACGCCCTGAAAGATTGGGCGTGTGCACCGCGGAAATTCATTGTATCCATTGATGTGTTTTGGGTCTCGACGTGTATTCTGGGTGTTTCAGATAGGAATCACGCATGAGGCTGGTGCGCCTTGGTTGCTCGTTATTAAAACTGCGTTTTTATAGGGCAACTGGGATGGAGTTTTTCTCTTCCAAGCGCCAGTTTACTAGGTTTGTCTCGACTAATTCTCGTTCATATCTGGGGGATGTTAACGGAATAGATCAAAGCATAGGTAGAGGGGTCTCACGCCCTTGGGGTGGGCCACTGAGCGCGGTACGAATGGGACCATCTGGGTGGCGCCCTCTATAATGTTTTAGATCGACACGCGTACCTCCTGGAGTTGGGGATGTCGGCGTGATTAGGGCACGGGACTGGTTCTGGTCACGCTGAACCAGGTCAGTTAACCCGTTGTCCGCCGGGGACGCAGATCTTCTGTTCTGGTACCCTGAGGGACTTTTCAGGGGGAAAAATGCTGGGTCGGCCCGGGTGTCACAGGGTTTGATATTATGGAGATGGTCGTTCTCCATTCTTTTCGCCCCTCTCTTCTCCCGCTTACGCATGGCTGAGAGGGGGCTGTTGAGGTGGTTTTTATAGTACTCCTCTGGCATCCCTGTGTACGTCCCGGTCCGCCGGGCCCGGTCCGAAGTCGTTTTCGTCGACCCGTAGGCCTGGGATAACCCCTTTTTGAAAACTGAAACAATTGTACTGCGGTATAGCCAGTGTATACCCGCAGGTGTGTTTGAGTTTTTTCCTGAGGGGTTATAGGAACAACCACCGCATGTTGAACCAAGAGGGTGGTTGATTCCCTGGTGTGTTGGAGCGGAGTCAACTCCCGGGTTACCCGGTTGAGTGTGCCCCTGCACATTCATGACGTCTGCCAATCGTGTCAGCCTTCTCTGCCTCGGCCCCTCTAGAGCGTCTGGGATTTTTTGGTGGAGGCTTTGACATGGTGCTCAAACAATGCCAGCATACGCCCCTTCCGCCGGGGTGCTGTTTTTAGTTGACCCCTTTGGCGCCTGTCTCGTCCGCAGTGCTCCAGGCTCGGGTCAAGTGCCTGCTGCCTGGATTGAGGGATCGGCCTCTTCTGGAGGTCGTCTCCCCGGTGCGCTGCCTGCTCCCGCTGTAGTGTAGCCTCTTAGGTGCTTCGAGTTACAGCCATGCTGACTGCCTGAGTATGCCAGGGTCAGTGTGCCAGGCGGCGTGCTAGTGGGGGGAAGGGCCTTGGATGGGCCCTGTCCGAATACGCTGGCGATGTGGGGGGCGGTGTCACTGGTGACCGCCTGGTGAGGTCTTGATGCTGTGGCGTCATTGGCCTCTCCGGGCCCCCTTTTTCCGGGGGGATCCAGTCCCTTCTGGGTCTGAGTCTTCCTTCGCGCTCCGCTGCTACGGCCTTGCCACAGGGTTGAGTTTGCTCTTGACCCCGTGATTTTGAGGGCGGTAACGAGGTTTGTTCCTTCCGTTCGTTCCCTGGTGGCATGCGGGTTGTGCGTGTGCGTAGTCGTGGGGTCAAGCCACGCTCTGCTCACCCTGTGCGTTGAGTTGCTCGAGTTCCTCTTCGCACGGTCGGATCCGTCTCCCTCCCGTCCTCCAATAGGGAGGGTATCCCTCCATTAGGGAGGGTCGGAGGGCTCTTTTTGTCTTTTTGGGTACATTTGTCGAGCTTCAGCTCCCGCTCAGCTCCCGTTGTGCAGATTGACGCTGAGCGGCAGCTAATACGATATAGAACGATAGGTTATGAATATAACCGTAGTTCTATGAGTATTAGTGACACTCAGCGTCTGGACGCCACTGCGGCCCTTGATCTTACCTTGTGGTGAAATGATTGAGAAGGAGATGAGTGTGTGGCCCCACCCATGCTTATGTAGGTAGCAGATGGGGGTGTGGCCAGACGGATGTTGGTACAGTATGTAAAGGTACATTTGTGAGTTTTTATTCAGTGCACGTCACTGGAGTGAGATATGTGAAGATTGACGCTGAGCATCACTAATACTCATAGAACTACGGTTATATTCATAACCTATCGTTTGTTCCAGTGAGACGGGGGAGCGGTATTTTTTCTTATCTATGCTTTCGGTTACAGTGTTTTGTTTGAAATGAGAGGAGAATAAATACATTTGACATAATCTTTCATCTGAAACAAGTGGCAAATAGTTTGAAAGCAGTGAAAGACTATGAGTTAGACATAATTCCCCCTCTAGCCTGTAGATGATCGCAATGGTTTGGATTTAACATGGAAGTGATACAATCACAACTAGACAAAAAACCCACACAAGCCTTGAATTGAATTATAAAGTAGGCTGAGCTACATGTTATGAATGTCTGAACTTGTTCGACTGTGCTTTGATCATAAAATCAAGGAAGTGTGTCTGCGCACCAGGAATGTTTGAGATATTTAAAACGTGGAAAAGCCATTCTGATACCAGTGAGGTTTATGGATCTGGAAAACCTGATGCTTTCATCATTGTAAAGAAACGGTCTATCCTGCAAACAGAGGATGGAGGAAACACAAGTTGTGTTCAGAATTATACAGCAAATCCTGGAAAGGTAAGGTAGGAAATTATTATTATTTTTTTTTAAATGGATGCAAATCATTGCCTGCGTCTGTCTGAGTGAATGTGAAAATGGAACGATGGTTGGTTAAACTGAAAGCATAATATGCCACAGAAGGAAACTTGATGCATGCAGACATCAAAGCCTTAATGGTTGGCGGTGCAGGCGTTGACTGAGTGAATGAAGATATGTCAGTGACCCGGCAAGAGACTGCGGTCTATCCAGACCAAAAGCTCACGGCAGAGACAAGGAGAAACCGAGACGTGGAACTCACTAGCTACGTCCATCACCAGCTCTGGGAAAATAAGCAGACATGGGACTCTTGCTTATACCAGTATAAGTAGAGGAAGCTTATTTGATTGAGTAGCATCTGAGAGAACAGCCTTGTTAGCCTGTGCGTCAACTCTAAAGGCAAAGGCCAAGTACCTTAGAGGCTGCTGTAAAACCTTCCTGTCCCACTCGGCACGACGGACAAGCAGACAATCACATTTAATTACCGATTCCAAGAAAGATAGACAAAAAAAAGTGTCAAGGACAAAAAGATAGGCTGACATTCTGGCAGGCGATCAAGAATAAAAACACTATTGGCATCGATTACATTTGACGATGAGGGAATTGTTGATTGACCTCGCATTGAGGCCGACTTTTGTCCCCCGACTTTTGTTTCGGAGACACAAGAGGATGCTGGAGCAGTGCGGAGGCTGGCTGACGCACACAAAAGGCACAGACAAGTGGGCGGGTGAGAAAGGAAATGAGGTCTAGGAGAAGCACAAGAACTGAAGTTGCGAGATGTTGGAAGGAGAGAGCAATTAGCTGGTTTTGTTCTCGCTCGGCAGGTCTTTATACAAACTGCAACGTCGGAGTTATTCCTTCCTTCTCCTGCCGAGGCCAAGGAATGCGCATTACATTGAAAGGCATGAAAATGCACCATTGTCTGTGTTGTAAAAAAACAAAACTCGGCGGAACACAATGTCGACACGCGACAAAGCCCATCGGTTACCGTATTGATTTCTGACAAGTTTTCCCATTCAAAAACCATGAGGTATTACTTCTGGTACTCTATTCAACACGCACGCTTGAAGAGTTGGCGAGCTGACAAATGACTCTGTTGTGGTCCTTTGTCTGAAGACAACAGGCAATTACACCACCTCTTTTTAAACAGCGTGCAACATTTATCAGGTAATAATCATTTCAAACCAAAGTCATTAACGGCTCCCCATCAATCACGCGTGCCCTCCAAGTGAAAGATGTTACAATAATAATGGATGATCAGGTGTGGCTAAGGACGCCGTCATAAATCCTCCGCGATACACAAAGCGTGATCCGGGACCCTCGTAACATACATCGTTTCCTTTAATGTACCTACTCGCTGCACCCCATTTCCCTCAAAACGCCCTTGGTCTCTCTCTCTCTCTCTCTCTCTCTCTCTCTCTCTCTCTCTCTCTCTCTCTCTCTCTCTCTTACCATGTCCTCTTCCATCATCTGTATGCATATATGGCAAAATGTGTTAATGCTTTCTGAATTGAGACAATGAATATCAATTATATGTCCGTCACACCTTCACCTTGTCTACGTGTTTAGTTGGATGTTGTTTGACTGCTGAGCCAAAGCATGCAACACAACACTACACTACAATATACAACACAATACTACACTATACTGCAATACACAACACAATACAACATTACACTACAATACACAACACAATATAATACAACACTACACTACAATACACAACACACTACAACACTACACTACAATACACAACACAACACAATGCAACACTATACTACAATACACAACACAATACGACACTACACCACAATACAATACACAACCCGATACAACACTACAATACACACCGCAACACTACAATACACAAGACAATACAACACTACACTACACTACAATACACAACACTACACTACAATATACAGCACAACACAATACAACACTACACTACACAACACACCACAACACTACAATACACAACACAACACTACAATACACAACACGATTAAAAACTACAATACACAACACAACGCAACACTACAATACACAACACAACACGATACAAAACTACAATACACAACACAATACAACACTACAATACACAACACAATACAATACAACATTACAATACACAACACAACACTACAATACACAACACAACACAATACAAAACTCCAATACACAACACAACACAATACACAACACAACACTACAATACACAACACACTACAATACACAACACAACACTACAATACACAACACACTACAATACACAACACAACACTACAATACACACTACAATACACAACACAACACTACAATACACAATACAACAATACACAACACAACACTACAATACAATACACAATACAACACTACACAACACACCGCAACGCAACACTACAATACACAACACAATACAACACTACACTACATAACACAACACAATACAACACTACAATACATAACACAACACAATACAACACTACAATACACAACACAATACAACACTACAATACAACACAACACAACAGTACACAATGCACTACAACACTACAATACAATACACAATACAATACTACAATACAATACAACACTGCAATACACAACACAATACAACACTACAATACACAACACAATACATGACTACAATACAATACAACACTACAATATACAATACACAACACAACACTACAATACACAACACAATACAACACTACAATACACAACACAACACTACAATACAACACTACAATACACAACACAATGCAACACTACAATATACAATACAACACTACAATACACAACACAATACAACACTACAACACAATACAACACTACAATACAACACAACACAATACAACACTACAATACACAACACAATACAACACTACAATACAACACAACACAATACAACACTACAGTACACTACAATACACAACACAATACAACACCACAATACAAGACTACAATACACAACACACTACAACACTACAATACACAATACACTACTACACTACACTACACTACAATACACAATACAATACTACAATACAATACAACACTGCAATACACAACACAATACACGACTACAATACAATACAACACTACAATACACAACACAATACAACACTACATAACAATACAACACTACAATATACAATACACAACACAACACTACAATACACAACACAATACAACACTACAATACACAACACAATGCAACACTACAATACAATACAACACTACAATACACAACACAATACAACACTACAATACACAACACAAAACAACACTACAATATACAATACAACACTACAATACACAACACAATACAACACTACAATACAATACAACACTACAATACACAACACAATATACAACACACTACACAACACAATACAACACTACAATACACAACACAACACTACAATACACAACACTACAATACAATACACAATACAACACTACAATACACAACACAATACAATACAGCAATACACAACACAATACAACACTACAATACACAACACAATACACAGCGCAACACACTAATCATTAGAATATACACCTAGGGATGAACTACATTTTGTAAACATTATAACCATCTACCTTAAACCAAGACAAAGAAGATGACCACAGCACCGATACAGCAATATTATTATACAAACCACCACATTACGGTCTGCATTACCATGGAAACAAACAAGGAACCAAACAATTTCTCCTTGAGTGCCCTCTCCATTACATATACACACGCAGTAGGGTTGGGGCCAGTGCCGGAGTATGTTTATGGGGTAATGGCTGGTCTCAGTGTACAGTAAGTGTCCTGGGCTATTGATCCAGGCTGGTAAGATCGTGAGTGGTTGCTGGGAAGCCCAAGGCGCGCGTGCCTGCGAGTCTAGTCCGTCCGCCGGGGCTCCTCGGGGTCCGGAGGTGGTCGGGAGGCTGGAGACGGCAGCAGACTGTGCGGAACCAGCCCAACCTCCAGCCAACCGGCTCGCAACGACTTTTTAATGGCTCCTCGTTTTCGCCATTAACTGATTAATGTGGCTCCATGCAGTGAAACTTAAACCGTTGCCCGCCTGCTTGATTTAAAAAGGAATAAAAGAGAAGGAACTATTGAGCACTTGGTTTCATCGACCTGCAGGGTCATTGTTGTTGCAAAGTTCACCGCGGTTTCTCACCAAGCTGGGCCGTTGGCAAAGTTCAAACCTGAGAGATGCATGAACTCCATTACGTTCACATTATCGACTCTATTCAGACTCTACTGAGACTTGGCCTTTGTGGCGTGAGGCTCACATCTATACAGGGCCGATGACTGGGCTCTCTCTGCACATTTCCCTCGCTGGCAAGGCACCATTATCGGACAGGAGCTAATGGTTCGAGCCATGCTTGGACGGCCAGCGAGACATGGCCTCTCTGGAGACCCCAGCACATGACCAGGAGGTCTCATATGATGTCAGAGGATGGATCTGTCAGAGATATATGTTTCCCTTTGGCAGAGGCAGAGGGTCAGGAATACATGGCCTCACCTATGAAAACAGCCTCAGGCTACTCCATCTGCATCTCTCTCTCTCTCTAGCCTTCTTTCTCTGCCTGTCTCCCCCCGTGTTTCTCTTCATCGTTTTAATTCTAGCAGTGCCCTCTCTCCTTC
The DNA here is from genome assembly GCF_963971535.1 of Notolepis coatsorum. Taxonomy (NCBI): domain Eukaryota; kingdom Metazoa; phylum Chordata; class Actinopteri; order Aulopiformes; family Paralepididae; genus Notolepis; species Notolepis coatsorum. The sequence continues at coordinate 51,020,961 of NC_140168.1, forward strand.
AGCTTCATTAAGAGATCTGCACATGTTGTTCATGCTCGACTGCGTCCAACTCTGGTGTCCTTGAGATAGGGAGAGAGAGAGAGAGAGAAAGAGATGGAGGTAAAAGAGTGGGTTTGCTGTATTTGTGTATTCCTGCTTCTCTCTGGGTGAAAATAGATGTAAATGTGCTTCAGCTCACCTTGTCGTCGTTCCTCAACTCTCTCTGCGCTCCCTTTCTCACAGAGAATGAAAAATGGCCGCCCGACAGTCCAAGTATTTGTGAGCGAAAACAAAGGCCTCTAATTGGTCCACTAAGCTGGGAACATTCACTTCATGTTGAGTAAATTATAGAGGTAAAAAAGGTTGACATATTCTTTTTGTTTTCCTTTCTCTCTCTCTCTCTCTCTCTCGCTCTCTCTCTCTCTCTCTCTCTCTCTCTCTCTCTCGTTTCAGAAAACCTGGGAGCGACATTTTGTGATTGAATGAATGAATGGCACATGTACCACCCACACGAATGAGGTCCACGGGTCCAGGTTCTTAATAAATGGACTCCATGGCCCCACAACAGGATATGCGATTATTCTCCGTATTTCACAACATTACCATCTGAAGTGCGTGTCTCTGCATTGTGAATCATTCAGACGTTCACACTTTTCGCGACGCAGCCTAATTAGCACAGCTAGAGCAGCATGCAGCACTTTCTGAAAAATATACCGGCAAGTAATTTGCTTTAAACGACATTTATGACCTTTCGCAAGCGCCGAGCTGTGGTACCCCGGGGGGGGGGGGAGGGGGGCGTCATCCATATTGTGTTCACATTCGAGCTCTACCGAGAAGGAGGCTAGGGAGACTTTATTAAGTGTGACATTACCATGCAGCTTAGTTCTGCAGCCACACAGGTGAGGGAGACATTACATCCAAGGCGCTCCCCTCTTCTTAACCTCAATCACGCCTCTCCGCTGTTCAGTCACAGATAGTCTCTCAGGGCAGGATCTTGCCGACAGGAAATTATGAAAAATAATTAATTTGACCGTCCCTTCCGGGGAGGGGGAGGTAGGGAGAGAGAGAGAGAGAGAGAGAGAGAGAGAGAGAGAGAGAGAGAGAGAGAGAGAGAGAGAGAGAGAGAGAGATGGAGAGAGAGAGAAAGAGAGATAGATGGAGAGAGAGAGAAAGAGAGAAAGTGAGAGGGAGAGCGAGGGAGAGAGAGAGAGAGAGAGAGAGAGAGAGAGAGAGAGAGAGAGAGAGAGAGAGAGAGAGAAAGAGAGGTAGATGGAGAGAGAGAGAGAGAAAGAGAGAGAGTGAGAGCGAGGGAGAGAGAGAGAAAGAAAGAGAGAGATATAGAGAGAGAGAGAGAGAGAGAGAAATAAAGAGAGAGAGATATAGAGAGAGAGAGAAAGAAAGAGAGAGAGAGAGAGAGAGAGAGAGAGAGAGAGAGAGAGAGCAAGAGAGAAAGAGAGAGAGGGAGAAAGACAGTATGTGTGAGTGAGTGAGTGAGTGAGTGAGTGAGTGAGTGAGTGAGTGAGTGAGTGAGTGAGTGAGTGAGTGAGTGAGTGAGTGAGTGAGTGAGTGAGTGAGTGAGTGAGTGAGTGAGTGATGGAGTCGAGGTGAGTCGATGGAGGGCTTAAGGAGGAAGTGTCTCTACAGGCTCCTGCTGAGTGCTGGGATAATGAGAGCGCTCTCATCTCCCCTGTAGCGGGACGTCCCGTTTGGTAGAGATCCCAAGGAAGGGACAGTAGTCACCCAGGGCTCCTTAAAATGTACAGTATGACCCCATTCAGTAGAAAAAACGCCAAGATTCTCTTTGCACCAAAGATCTCCAATGGGAAGGACAGGCGTCCTCTCGTTCACTGTCCAGGCTGGGAGACTTCCGTGTTTCCTGAAGATCTACAGCTCATAGAGCGAAACACTTACAGCGAACACCTTTTGTGAAAGACTTTCTAGGGAATGACTAAGCACAACGTGGCTGTTAACTGTGATGTCTACACCGAGACGGTTAAGACTTTCTGCTCAATAAAAGACCTCCGATATTTCACTTTCTTCCTGAAGTGAACTGGCTGACGCTACGAAACAAAAGACTCAGGAGTAAAGTTTGTTGAATATCTCAGCGTTGCTGGAGCAAGCCACGGGGCGAAGACATCATTCATTAAGGTGCCTCTACAGCAAAGGAACTAAGGTCTACTGAAGTGCAATGCGATGCTTCCTTCCATAGACTGCCCTGGGGCCATCGTTCTTTACCAGAGAAACGTCTGGGACAGAATAAGGCTGCAGATGAGGGCCTACAAACCACCTCAGGTCCCAAACTGTGGTTTGAGATACCAGGCTCTACAAGAACACTCTCTCCCTTATACTGTAGTAAGACAGGCTGCCAAATATGGGCAAACGTTAATATCTTGATATTCAGAGGGATATTTATTCCGATAGTACTGATATACGCTTTTTCACAATATTTGCCTATGGGAAATCATGTTCATATCACTGTACTGCATAGTGATAGGAAGTGTTTTCAATTGACATTCTGACATATTTCAGGAATCATCTTGTGAAGCTCCTGACGCAATGATGTGATTTTTATCATTCAAGTCTCACTCCATGATATTTTACCATAACAATGTGGGCTATATCAAATGACATTCTTGAAAAGTTAGATCTGCAGATCTATTTCTTATCCCACTACGACTTGAAATATAGATCTATTTTTCTCCAGTGTTCACAAACAGTACCAATTTAAACTAATCTTTACAGGTATAAAATACCATAATTACAAAAATTACATTATATATTTTTATATATATTGTATCAAGAGCTCAATTAACTATCTAGAGAATGAAGAAATGTCTCCATTGTTATTTCTTATTTTTGGTGGTGGGGCTACCATTTAGTTTACATTTGAATCACTGATTGGGCCATGATATGATAACACAGATTGATGACATAGATATGTCTTATGTCTAATGCACTCAACACTGCAGCACCCATGTTTCAGCACTGTTTGATCATTGTTACTCAGCCGAAAGAGTTGTACCCTTCCTGCTGACTTGTCGTACAGAACTTGTAAGTCGCTTTGGATAAAAGCGTCAGCATTTAGCTAAATGACTAAATGTATGATATATTTCAATATATTGCCCAACCCTAAGTAGACTAGTCATTTCTAACTAACCTGCAGCCGAAGAAATATAGCATGATGCATAATATACACATTCTATAATGCATGTATTATAGAAATATAGCATGATGCATAATATACACATTCTATAATGCATGTATTATACACATTCTATAGTGCTTGTATTATACACATTCATTAATGCATGTATTATGCACATTCTATAATGCTTGTATTATACACATTATATAATGCATATATTATACACATTCTATAACGCATATATTATACACATGCTATAATGCATGTATTATACACATTCTATAATGCATGTATTATACACATTCTATAATGTATATATTATACACATTCTATAATGCATGTATTATACACATTCTATAATGCATATATTATACACATTCTATAATGCATGTATTATACACATTCTATAATGTATATATTATACACATTCTATAATGTATATATTAAACACATTCTATAATGCATATATTATACACATTCTATAATGCATGTATTATACACATTATATAATGCATGTATTATACACATTCTATAATGCATGTGTTATACACATGCTATAATGCATGCATTATACACATTCTATAATGCATATATTATACACATTCTATAATGCATATATTATACACATTCTATAATGCATATATTATACACATTCTATAATGCATATATTATACACATTCTATAATGCATGTATTATACACATTCTATAATGCATATATTATACACATGCTATAATGCATGCATTATACACATTCTATAATGCATATATTATACACATTCTATAATGCATATAATATACACATTCTATAATGCATGTATTATACACATTATATAATGCATGTAATATACACATTCTATAATGTATATATTAAACACATTCTATAATGCATATATTATACACATTCTATAATGCATATATTATACACATTCTATAATGCATATAATATACACATTCTATAATGCATGTATTATACACATTATATAATGCATGTAATATACACATTCTATAATGTATATATTAAACACATTCTATAATGCATATATTATACACATTCTATAATGCATGTATTATACACATGCTATAATGCATGCATTATACACATTCTATAATGCATATATTATACACATTATATAATGCATGTATTATACACATGCTATAATGCATGCATTATACACATTCTATAATGCATATATTATACACATGCTATAATGCATGTATTATACACATTCTATAATGCATATATTATACACATTCTATAATGCATATATTATACACATGCTATAATGCATGCATTATACACATTCTATAATGCATATATTATACACATTCTATAATGCATGTATTATACACATTCTATAATGCATGTGTTATACACATTCTATAATGCATATATTATACACATTCTATAATGCATATATTATACACATTCTATAATGCATGTATTATACACATTATATAATGCATGTATTATACACATTCTATAATGCATGTGTTATACACATTCTATAATGCATATATTATACACATTCTATAATGCATATATTATACACATTCTATAATGCATGTATTATACACATTATATAATGCATGTATTATACACATTCTATAATGCATGTGTTATACACATTCTATAATGCATATATTATACACATTCTATAATGCATATATTATACACATTCTATAATACTGTATATTCCCTGTGGTTCTGCAACTTCACATAACAGACCTACAGTACAGTAGTGCTAAGATGCAAACATTCTCTCAAGTTGTCGAGCTCATTCCGGAGGGGTAAAGATGTTGACAAGTCGATGTGCTAAAATTGGAACTAAAACTGAGGCTGACAAGAACTTTGGCACCATTTATTTCAAAGTCATCTCCCTTTCTCCCTTTAAATGAATCTCTCTCACGTTAAATGAAGCATTGCTCCGCAAAGCCACACACATCTAAAGATTAGCACGGTGTACTTGGCAAACTACTTTCATAAAAGCCTTTCGACTGTGTAATTCAAGTTTCTTAAGAGTGATGATTACACAAGCCAGTACCGTCATATTTACTGGTTTGTCTATTATAAACGGGAATGCCACTGAGTAACTCTGAAATGATTATAACCATGAAATTGAATACAGAAGTGAGATGAGATTATTTCTGGGTGGTAGGAGAACAACTTAACTTTCCAATCTATGTGGCTCTGACAATTCTGACAGTTTAATATAGTCACAAGTGGCCTTCATACAACACCGCTCATCATTTATTAAAACACTTGTGTGTGTGCACTGCTAACACATTCCTGACCTGAAGCACTCAAAACGGACATAGTCGTCTGTAGTTATTATGAGGAAGACAAGGCCAGTGGTTCCACGCTGCACGTTGTGTCAAAAGATCTTCGTTTGTACAGAAGTGAGAGCAAATAACAAGGGCCTCCTTCTATCTGATTGAGATTCACAAGGCGCCAAAACAGGGGAAGGGTGTAACTTTTGTTTTTAATAACATAACTGCAGGATAATCATCTATCAAAAATGAGGCGCTTTCCCACCGCGCTATCAAACCAACTTGTGGTTACATCTCACTCAGCCTACTTTAACTTTCTGACTGTGATTGATAATGGCAATTAAGGCTGGAACCAAAATGGAACACGCAACATCTTTATAAACCCCTTAGGGTGGTGATACACAAAAACATTTTTGGGGCAATGAGGATGGGCTAGGCTCCCAGCAAGGCAACATATTCTACCACAGGGTTGAAAATTCAGATGCGTGTTTCCTGGCAGATGTCAAAGCAGTAATGCTGTGGTAAGTCCTTGAGTATTGCTGCATCTCATACCCAGAAAGTGTACAGTGGCATAATTCTACCTGTAAACCTGGTCCCTGATTATCTGTATAGGACTATACTGTACCAGTATAAAGGTTTAGATAGAGCACAACTGTAAATAACCTTTGACTGTATAATATCAGTTAGGGGTGGGGGAAAAGATTGATACAGCAATATATCGCGATGTGAACAGACAGAAAACGTTATCTTATTAGATAAAACAGATGATGTATATATATTTGTATTGCAGACGTTCAATTTGCAGTTGGAAAAAGGTAATATATCGCAATATATCGCAATAACATGATATTACAATATTGTGATTCTAGTATTGTGATAATATTGTATTGTGGGGCCTCTGATGATTCCCACCCCTAATATCAGTATATTTAAATACTATTACCGGTATTAATAATATTGTTCTATTCCTAAGAAATCATTTTATATTAAGATACTAGTGAAAACTAGGGCAGCACTAACCCCAACCATTCAGATTTGATCAATTCAGGCTCAAACCTCATTCCAGTACCAGGCACTGTGTATTTAAGCTTAAAGGGGAACTACACTCAGTTTTAGAATTCATACATGTTATTCCTCTGGTCTAAAACTCAAATGTATGTTCAATTCATTGTCAGTGGAGCAGCTCCAGGCTGTATACTTGGATGACATCACAAGTTTGAGTCTTACTTCTCTGGTTTCTGGCTTTGGGAGAGGGAGTAGCTCATGTTCACAAATATTGATTGAACTGTCTTAGGCCATGGAAATAACATAGTAGCAGTTTTTATTTGAGTGGCATTCCTCTTTGAGAGAAAATTTATTGATTTAGCCAAGAAAGCGATACTTTATGGGCTATGAGCAGGTATTAAATATTTTTTTTTGTCAAATCAGTTGTGCAATAGTACATTTTGGTGAGTTGTTTCTATACAATTCACTTATGACATTTAGGTAACATTAATGAACAAAGGGACAACCTATAGTAGTAAACCTATTTTTTTATTCCAGTCTATCATGATGATCATACTACGGAGCGCTCACTGCGTTGGAGAGAGAGAGGGGTAGAGAGAGGAGACTCTGCACGAGTCTCGGAGCGTACTGTGCTCGTCAGAGCGTCGGCGAAACCACAAGCGTACGAATATTTAAGTAGGTACAGTACAACTATCACCATCAATCAATATATGATCACAATCAATGCAGCCAGGTTTCCAATAGCGCCTACACAAACACGCATCTCTCTCTCTCTCTCTCTCTCTCTCTCTCTCTCTCTCTCTCTCTCTCTCTCTCTCTCTCTCTCTCTCTCTCTCCTCTCTCCCTCTCTCCCTCTCTCTCTCTCTCTCTCTCTCTCTCTCTCTCTCTCTCCCCTCTCTCTCTCTCTCTCTCTCTCTCTCTCTCTCACACACACACAGCATTAAGTACGTCACGTGGAATCCCAAGCAGATCAGACCTAGGGCAGGATCCACAAAGAATGGATTGCACGGTGCTAATTGCACCCTTACTTACAATTCATTATGAATTGAAAATGGGGGACCCTGATGTAAACAAGACGAAAGTCTTTCTCTGGTCTGCATCCCCTTAACAATTGTGTATTGAGCCGTACTGTATTGTACCCATTCTGCAATCTTTTAATAAAATGTTCAATCAATCAATCAATCACCTGCGCATAAATAAATACATTTTCAGTAGTTTATTGAAAAAAAACATGTTTGGTGGAAAAAACAAACCAAACTAATTGTTATTCAATATACTAAAGTGTTAAAAATACATGTGGAGGGGATCTTTAACACATTTTGTGTGCATATGTGAATAAAGTGTAGTTACATATGCCCAGCTACTTTCAAACAACTTTCAAGCATTTTCCACCCTGTTTCAACATCAATGGCAGTGTGAATGGTGTTTAGTAAGGTAAGCTGATATCAGCTAAAACAAACAGAAACAGCTAAGGTTAAAGATGGGGCCAATTTCTGGAAATGGTGAGAAATGTCCAAATTAGATAGGTATAGTCCTTTAAACAAATAGACGACTAATCTGTCGTTTTGACTACTATGCATTTTTCATGCTGAATCTATTTCCATGAACATTATAAGCAGATATCTAGTAAAAAACAAACACAATTTAAAGTAGTACATTTGCGTGATAATATGTGGAGAAACTCAATTCTTTCACTTCATTAACTATTCGACTGTTAGCCTACAGCAGGGGTTCCCAAAGTCGGGGTGGGGTGGGGGGTCGCCAGATGATTTCCAAAAAACTATTGCAGCGCAATAGTTAGATAACCTAGGTGGGGAACAACCAGGAGATCACTGCAACTCACACAAGTTGGAGAACGATAGGTTATGTATATAACCTAGTTATATTAGTATTGGCTGAGCGTCCCGCTCTGAGCCTTATGAGATACCCCTTATCTCCTATGATACCTACTGTATCCCAACGAACAAAAACTACATGCACCCACACCTGTATGGGGCCCCGCCCCTATGGAGGCGTAGCCTATATAACCATGACTCTGGTCACCAAACACTCTTCCTCGCCAAATCTCGTTCCAGGAAAAGATTCCTCAAGAGGGAACTCAGGGCCGCGCAGAGCGGGACGCTCAGCCAATACTAATATAACTAGGTTATATACATAACCTATCGTTATATATCGTATTTGCTTATCGCGTCCCGCTCTGAGCCTTATGAGATATGGGTCAGAGCGGACGCGAGACCCGACAGATGTACCCCCTGAGGACCCGTAAGCCCACATCAAGGGGTGCGGGGAGCCCTGTCACCCCATCCTTCCTAATGAAGGGGGGGCGCAGTCAACTCCACCTGAATGCGAACAAGAGGGAACCAGAACCCCTTGAACACACCGTACAGGCGGAACCACGTGTGACTCAACACACTGTGGCCCATACCCATACACTCCTGCTACCCGACCAAAGGACGGGAAGCAGGAAAGGCCACAGACCCCAGAACCGCCTGGGAGACAGAACCCCCGGTCATGTCCATGAGGTAAAACCTTACAAAGGGACCCGGGGAGGACCATGAAGCTGCAGCACAGATGTCCTCCACCGAGGCCCCACCCAGGAGAGCGGCAGAAGCAGCCACCCCACGAGTGGAGTGCGCCCTGACGCCCCCAGGGGGATCCTGCCCAGCCAACGTGTAGCAGAGGATAATGCCCTCGCACAACCAATGGGACAGGCGCTGCTTCGACAGTGCCTTACCAGCACGAGCCCCACCGTAACAGACAAAAAGCTGGTCGGTAACCCTGAAGTCCTGAGTACGGCTGAGGTAAATCCCCAAAGCACGGACTGGACATGACAGGTGAAGGCCCGCATCTAACTCACTAGTGTGAGGAGGAGGACGAAACGCCTGAACCACAATATCCCGGGAGCGGAAGGAACTCCGGATATTCTTAGGCACGAAAGCAGGATTAGGTCGCAGAGTGGCACCGCAATCGGTCCGAAAAGACAGGCACTCTGGACGTACCGAGAGAGCACAGAGCTCACCTACGCGTTTAGCGGAAGTGACAGCCAGTAGGAACGCAGTCTTGAAGGACAACTGTCCCAACGGCGCCTGCTCGAGCGGCTCAAACGGGGCCAAGGACAACCGACCGAGGACCAATTGAAGATCCCAAGTCGGAGCCAAGGAGCGTTGCACCGGCTTAACGCATCGAGCGCCAAGCAGGAAACGCTTCACAAGAGGGTGGCTGAACAAGACATCCCCTCAAACCCCTCATGATAGGAGGATATAGCTGCTGCATATACCCTCACCGTCGAAGCCGACAGTCTATCAAGGAGATACTGGAGGTAACTAAGGACAGCATCCAGGGGGCAGGAGACTGAGTCCCGGCCCCCCGCCTTACACCACACTTGGAACATAAGTCATCTGCCCGCGTAAGCGCGACAGTGGAGGGAGCATGCGCATTCCAGATGGTAACACCATCAGGATCAAGAACCTGCGCCCCTCAACGTACCTGTCCCAACAACTGACCTAACAGATGTATGGGGAAGAATCCCTGGCGGCACGGCATCGGTCCCAGACCTGCCTGGCCATGTCCAGACGTAATCCTCACCCGTCAGGATGAGGACCGCCCCGCAACAGTACACCTGCACCCACATTCTCCCTGCCGGGGATGTGGGGAGCCCTCAGGCCGCGCAGATGGAGGACGCCCATAGCCAGCCACCCGCCGCCTGGTGCAGACAGGGGGAGCGTACTCCTCCCTGTCTGTCGATACACGACACTGACGTCGTATCGTCCGTCCTGATCAACACCATTTGTGGACCAGAAGGACCGCTTTCAACACCAACACGTTGAACGTAGCGCAGACCGGGCAGCATGGTTTGCCAGCTGCCCCCTACTGCGTTGGCTCGACGCGTCACCAGCGAGGGAGGCGTCGGTGAAAACGCGACGTGAGACAGCGCCGTAACCGTCCTAGGACGGAACCTCCCGAGCGTGTTGACAACACGCTCTGAGATGGATGCCCATAACCCTCCAACCGTTGACTGGGAAGAGGAGTACTCTACATCCAGTCTACAGCAACCCCAGGCTGGTAGAGACCTGCCTGGTACGAGACCTGACGATCCACCTTGACCGCGAAGGACCAGAACGTCATCAGGGCAGAACACTCCGTAACCCCTGACGACGCAGAGGCCCCAGTGCGGCCTCCACGCACTTGGTGAAGATGCGGGGAGCCAGAGAAAACCGAACGGCAGCCTCTGGTACTCATACGCTAACCCTGCAAAGGAAGCGTAGGTAAGCCCTAGGATGGAAGATCGGAGATGCGCATACGCATCCTACAGGTCTATGGAGGAGAACCAGACCCCCACCTGACAGTGTTCAACAGGTAGGAGACGATCCAAAAAATGCTGAACCTTCCCATGGGACAGGTCCAGCCTGGGTCTTACACCCCTCCCTCCCGACTTCTCAGGCAGAGAACACCGGGAGGAGAACGCCACGACGATGGCTTGCTTCGTCCACAGAGATTGGATCTCGTTGACCAGAGCTGTCACTGCTGGAGACCCTGACAATAGGGTCTGTACCAAACCTGAAAATGGGTGGGGTTGTGTAAACACAAGTCCCCGCCTCAGCGTTCTCTCCATCCACCTCGACATATGGTACTGCCGTAGTCATATGTGACGACACTCCCAACGCACCCGCCGTCACGTGGCGCAGGTCCGCCAGGAACTGTAGATAGTTGGCCCGGTCCCCCCGCTGTGCGTAGCCAACCCTGGAACCGTGCGAGCAGCGCGTTCCGTGTCGGAACATCTGACCCTGACACCACCCACGAGGCAATCGCACCCAAGGGGGGACCCCGACAGAAAGGGCCGGTCTGATACGGGGGGCTTCCGATGAAAAAAGCCCCCCCACTGAACACCCCTCCAGAACATGCTGAGGAGTTGTTCTGCAGCCGGACATGCAAGGTGTAAGGACCCCATGGGTTCCTACACACCGTAGCCCTGCAGTGATATTACTACCACCCCAAATCATGTGTGCCTGCGACCACTTGCCAATATTTCAGGAGTGGGAGGCACCAACATGATACCTGGCCTGGCGAAGGCGAGGCCGGGGAAGCCCGCACTGTGTGCCTCAAAAGGTTTCGAGCCGCCCTGCTGACAACACTTAAGTTGACAGACGTAACACCAGGCTCAACCAACACAGCTTATGGTGTGGGAGCCGCTTGACAGCACAACATTCTCACGGACAGACCCAGGCTCAGCCATCAACTGGGTGTCAGCCCCTGTCCCCATGAGAAGCGAAAGGGGGGCCGCCCGCACTTCAACGAAGGCACGCGGCCCGCAGCCAAAGGAAACAATCAGAGCCCACTTTTTCCGCTGGTGTTGGGGAAGGGAGTGATCGGAGAGCGGGCTGCTCGCGGCAGGACGGTGACGGCTTGTTTGTTCAAGCCGAACCCATCCTACATGGCCGATCCCTCGGCCGCCAAGGCTGTCGGCCTTGTGGACACCTGTCGAATCAACGCCCAGGATACCTCCGGCGGGGGAAAACATGGCCGCCTGTCGAAGGCCTCGTCATCGCCGCTGACGAGGCCGTGCTCTCTCTTCTTCTGGCTGCGCGGTGTGAGGCGGTGTAGGGCCTAGGACAATACCGCCCGCGCTCCAGCAGAAGACCAAAATCCCCTGCGGAGAGGGGAACCCTGAGCGGTTATAGCTTGCGGCTGGGTCAAAGGTAATAACGTCAACAACCTCGCGCGATGTGTCGACGTCGGCTGGCCCTCAAGGCCCCGCCACCAAACACAATTTTTTTAATAGAAAAAAACAGCAATTCGAACACAGTTCTAATCGCTGCCAATTCCATACCGTGGCGGTACAGGCTTTAACAGCCCACCAGCCACTCGCCAGGCCGACCCACCCATGGCGTCGGCCGGGCGGGGCACTGTTTCAATATGTAAAAAACAAAGGACTGATGTTAACACGGAGCACCAGTGGTGGTTGCAAACAGCAACCTCCACTGTGGTGTGCACCATGAAAGGGTTAAATGAATAAAAGAACTAAACCACAAAATACTGTAGAATGAGCAAACCCATACACACAACGTTAAGGGAAGGCGGACCAGAGCGAACTAGTCCCGCCTTCATTAAAAATATTCACAACAGCACACCAGCCCTAGCTTAGCCCATTTACCAAAAAAGGTAAACAAAGCCCCCCCCGCACTACTCCCCCAGTATACCGATTGACCGTCAGTATGAATGGTTGAGAGGAGAGAAAACTGTAGCAAGACAGACCTTCTCATAGCAGAGTGACAGAACGAAACAATAGCCCACTACACAGGGCCGCCTCAGGGGGTGGGGGGCCTCGCGTTTAAATTCGCACAGGGCCTCACATTTCTCCCAGGCGGCCCTGCCCCTATACTACTACAGCCTAGCGTGAGGCGATGTGGGACCCAGATCAACAACCGCCTGCGCACAGACACGCAACATGTTTACCATGTCGGCTGGACCCATAGCCCCACTACCCGACGCCAATGTGGATAGGAACTAGCCAGCTGAGCCATAACCCGCCGTTAAGTCCCATCCTGCAGTAATATAGCTCTACTGCTACACCGCCGAGCTCACGCATCGGCCCCAGATGGGGACACCGTTCCATAGACCCCGCCGGAACACAAGGTAACATACCTGGCTAGGCTACCTAGCCACGGCCTACCCTGTTGTCAACCCATTTACCCGAAAAAAGGTAAATAGGACTCAGCAAAAAAAACCACAACAGCTACCGACTGACCTTCATTGATGAACCGGGCAAGAGGAGGGAGAAGTGACAACATCTCACGGCGGAGACATTAGAACAGCGTAGCAGTTAGCAGTAGTGGTAGCATGTGGCATTAGTGATAGCATGTAGCATAGCATTAGATGTTTAGCAGCACGCCCAAGACAGTTTGGAAACCGTTCCCTGCAGTGAACGTTCACCAAACCATCCTGCGCCCGGCGCCAACACACAACATGGTTGTGTAACAAAACAAACCAGCATTACTAACACTAATACCCATGCCTGAAGACACAGGGCCTACCTGGGTACAAGCTGGCCCGACAGCCAATCTTGTACAGCTGAACCTTGATCTGCTGTCATCAGACGAGGAACATCAACATAGGCCCGTCGTGTCGCCGAAAACATGCGTCGAAGATGCCAGGGGCCAGCAACCTCCGGTAAGCTTTCAACATTATGACTCTGATCTTTTTCATCCTGCTAGTTACGTATGGTGCACGCAGCCGATACGCTGGAACGAAAATAGAGGAAGAGTGTTTGGTGACCAGAGTCATGGTTATATAGGCTACGCCTCCATAGGGGCGGGGCCCCATACAGGTGTGGGTGCATGTAGTTTTTGTTCGTTGGGATACAGTAGGTATCATAGGAGATAAGGGGTATCTCATAAGGCTCAGAGCGGGACGCGATAAGCAAATACGATATATAACTATCTCTCTCTCTCTCTCTCTCTCTTGCTCTCACACACACACACAAAAGGAGCCGCATGTGATTGGTGGAGGCGGGACCCTTACAAAAAACTGTTGTTGCTAATCATTGACACATACTAGCCTGTAATAATCCCCACCAGAAAAATCTACTTTGAATTTTAATATTGCAAATATATGCCATCACACACACTGGCATTTAAAGGGTTAGAATTATACAATTAATATGTGGTGTTATGATCAGGGCTGAAGTTGAAAAAAATATTGTATTATTTTCAATCTGACAATACAGAAAAACTGAAAATCCATCAAAATCAGTGTTGTTGCTAATCATACATATGCTAGCCTGTTTTTTTAACAATAATTTGTAGGGATGTCCCGATCCGATCACGTGATCGGGATCGGCGCCGATCACGTGCTTTTCAGAGGATCGGGATCGGGAATCTTTTTTAATAAAAATCGGCAGTCAAAAAAAGATTTTTTTTTTATTTTAATTTTTTCAACAAACATGACCATGTTCACGTCTTAAACTCATACGGAGGCCTTAGTTTTGGTTTTAAATTACATATAATATATCATTAATGTATTTATTGTCACACAGAGCAGAATAATTGTCCACAACAAACACATCCCCTTTAATTTACACCGTTGCAACAAACACTTTCCCTTTAATTTTAGACGCTCACATCACAACAACACGTTGCTCCCCGAAACATGGTTATCCACTGACTTGAGCAGCTGCTAGAGGTTTGTAACTAAGCATTTTAAAATAGAAAGTCAAGCCAGTCCAACAGCAATTGCAATGTTTGCAAGGAGGACATTTCGCGTGGAGGAAAAACTCATGAAGCAGCAGGAGGCGGAGTTTTCAGACTAACTTTTCAGATAACGGCAATTATTTGCTGTGTGACTGAGGATTATCGTCGGCGTTTCAGACCAGAATGGAGCTAATCATTACGTAAGTCGAACACTGAATGTATACTAATGTGCAAACATATATTGAAACTTTTAATATTTCTCATATGAAGCACATATGAATGTAATAACAAGAGCCGCCGCGCTCGCGCCCCGGACTATAGGCAACAGAGGGGCTTCTTGCTCCGCCAGTTTCTGACACAAATGCGTCAAAATTGATTACTAATGTGAAAGATCGGATCGGGAACGATCGGAATCGGTAGATATTTAAAATCACATGATCGGGATCGGATCGGAAGCAAAAAAAGGCGATCGGGACATCCCTAATAATTTGTGATGCCATCACAAACACTGGCATTTAAAGGGTACAAATAAAAAAATGCCTGCACCAGAATGCAGGAAATTAAGTCTTTGTAACAAGAAATGTCCTGGTGGGGGACCCCCAGACCCCCTGCTTAAAAAGTGGCCTGACTGGGGCTATATTTTGCACTATATTTCCTGGCCTGAATGATTTCCCCAGTCCGGCCTTGGTTAAAAGCCTCCAATGCTTATTAGTGTGTGTGCGTTTGAACGTGTACATGTTTCAACAATACATTTCCATTTATAAAAAAATTTATAATAATTAATTAATTAATAAACCTCCTATAATAGTGGGGGTTGCGGC
>NC_140168.1:51036565-51331565 GCF_963971535.1 Notolepis coatsorum
CTATCCAGCACGACTCGATGCTCTCATTTCAAAACACACATGACCACACCAGTCTTACATAACCATCTGTACCATAGTCCCAGAAATCCTCACACTACAAGCAATGTATAAAGTATTTAATCTTCCTATCATTTTCTAAAAATGGGATTTGGAGTGCTGATAAAGAGTACCAGTCTAATTAATATTGCTCGTTAGGGAGTGCCTTCGTAGCGTGTGAGTTGGCAAGCAGATAAGAAGATAATTCCTAGTAATTGCTACACGTTAGGGCCGGACCCCTGTAGTTCCCCTCGTTTGCCCTAATGACTGCAGAGGACTGGGGGGGGGGGGGGGGGGGGGTCACTCCTGATAGGCTCATGGATCCATTAACTTTCTCCTGGTTTATGGTTTCAATCTCTCTCTCTCTCTCTCTCTCTCTCTCTCTCTCTCTCTCTCTCTCTCTCTCTCTCTCTCTCTCTCTGTCTCTCTCTCTCTGTCTCTCTCTCTCTCTCTCTCTCTCTCTCTGGCTCTCTGTCTCTCTCTCTCTTTATGGCGCCATCATTCTTTTGGTGTCGTACATTGTACAAGTTAACTCTTCCCTTGTCCCTGCTCATTCAAAGCTTTGTCACCATCTCAATTTCTGAAGCGGTACACATATTCAATGCTCCTTTTAACCCTCTAAAGCCCACGCAACACTAGACACATTTTGCAAAACATTAAATATCTTATAAGAAAAGCCACCGCCGCTTCATCAACCCATTCTTAACGTCCAAATCTGTTCTTACCAGGTGTGTTGAATGATGAATCCCACTCATTCTTAAACTGAAATGCACGTTCTCGTTCATTGAATTTGCATACAGACACGCCCCGCTAGCTCCTTATAAGGCGAGGTTCGGCATTGCACAATGCTGATCCATTCAACAGGTAGCGCGTAAGTGATTTGCGACTGATCTCAAAATGAGATTAGATTCAAATGTATTGTTATTATACAGCACAAGTACAATACACCATCCAACCAGAGTGGATAAATAAATGCTCCATCAATAAATAAATGCATGAAGAAACGGCTTAGTGAGGCAGCCTCAGCGCACGGGCGCGCGCACACACACACACACACACACACACACACACACACACACACACACACACACACACACACACACACACACACACACACACACACACACACACACAGTATACGTGCGAAAATTAATAGTTCCAGCAAAGTAGGCTTCTATTATTCGAATTACTTGTTTTATTAGGTATTATAGTAGTAAATCCTACTGTAGAACATGACATACGTATTAGCACGACATCTCATTTAGTAATGTCAATACTGAACGACTGCGCGCTTGTCAAGAACCAATTGCATGAAGAAACGGCTTAGTGAGGCAGCCTCAGCGCACGGGCGCGCGCACACACACACACACACACACACACACACACACACACACACACACACACACACACACACACACACACACACACACACACACAGTATACGTGCGAAAATTAATAGTTCCAGCAAAGTAGGCTTCTATTATTCGAATTACTTGTTTTATTAGGTATTATAGTAGTAAATCCTACTGTAGAACATGACATACGTATTAGCACGACATCTCATTTAGTAATGTCAATACTGAACGACTGCGCGCTTGTCAAGAACCAATTGCGGAGTTGTTCAGTATTGACATTACTAAATGAGATGTCATGCTAATATGTCATGTTCTACAGTAGGACATACTACTATAATACCTAATAAAACACGTTTTTAAAGTCATATTTGGAGTGCTCTCGACCACTCTTAAAATGTGGTCTTGCCTAAGAGAAAAGCAAAAATAAGAAAACATTGCTGAATCCCAGGTAAGAACAAAATAAGAAAAAATGCTAGTTAAGAACAAAATAAGAGGAAATCTGTTCTTACATCGCTTTGTGAATGAGGCCCATTGTCTGCCAAAATGAAAGGTGTATTTATTTCCACCAAATTTCACACAGAGGTTCAAAACACCTAACTAGAACTTTCCATGTTGTAAAAACAATATGTCCCTGGTAAATGATGCATTTATTCAACAAAAAACTAAAATGTTTTCACTGGGCATTTGATTTTTTATGTCAAATATTGTATGCTCACAGAAAGGTAATGTATGATGGTGACTTTACACTGCATCATAAATAAAGGATAGGTTCCGCTGAATCATAAAAGGTATAACACTTGATACTGACTCAAAGAACAAGCTCAGAATTGGCCAAAATATAACACTGTGAGTCTGTGTCCAGGCGAACCTTTGTTTATGTAGAGTTTAGACTTAGAGGGTTAAACGCCACAACACGGGGGAATGACATACTTTCACACCAATTGAATCGTTTTGACATTTATTTGTGGATATTTTAAGGGTCGTAGAGCTGCATACTTTTCTGCTACAGCACAAAGGGGAACAGTTAGGGAAGCTAGGTACCCTTAAGTGTTAGTAGTAAGTTGATTGTGTTTTCATTCTGCCTCAACAAAAGAAGCACTTTCCACAGCACTTGGGCCAGTAGGGGGTATAATACTGAATGGAATGTATAGTTTAAGATGCTAAACTCAAAATGGTTTGATTGTGGCCATTACAAAAACAATGGGAAACTATAATCACAAGAAAACAAATCTCTCTGAGATGGAGAAAGAGAGAGAGAGAGAGAGAGAGAGAGAGAGAGAGAGAGAGAGAGAGAGAGAGAGAGAGAGAGAAAGGAGAACGAGAACGAGAACGAAAGATGGATAATGGGGGAGTGTGGGGGGGGCAAATTTTTCTAGACAGAGTGACAATGCAAACCAATGTGCACATAGCGCCTGCTGCTATGGGTCTATAAATATTGACCAACCATCAGATGGCACCTCATCATGAAACCAAAGATAGATCGGCATGGCAACAGAGGCCCGACTTTCTCCACACTTCCATAATATCTATCTTAAACAGAAGCATGGATCGCACACCGTCGTGGCGAGACTACAATTATGCTGTTTCGTGATGTACGGCGTTCTGGGAAGTACATAAACACAGTTGGTTCAAATCCTTTCTATTGATCACAATTAAACAGCACGTCAGAAAAACAAACATTGGCTTCATGCGGTGTATCAAACCGTACAGGGATCAGTAACATTTTTACAGAAAGCTCAATACATGCAAGATGGTAGCAAGTCACTCTAAAAGCATTTGGCGTTTTTATAACACACGCACACGCACACACACGCAGGGATATTGATCTAGTATCTTCTAACAGTGGAAGCAGATGCGGTACTGTGACTCGTGTGGCGGTGTGGTGCGTGTGCGTTGGTGTGGGCAGGCCGGAGAAACGTCTGAAGCCTGGGAGATGAGAGGCTTGCTGATGACTATGAACCAACTGCCAGTTCTTTGGCACTTGATGCCAAAAAATGCCACTCCTTCCGGTGTTGGTAGCGACAGGGCTGAACGCCTCTGTAAGGAGTCCAAACTTTTCCCGTATTCTCCCTCCCTCCCTCTCTCTCTCTCTCTCTCTCTCTCTCTCCATCTCTCTCCATCTCTCTCTCTCTCTCCATCTCTCTCTCCATCTCTCTCTCCATCTCTCTCTCTCCATCTCTCTCTCCGCAGTTCTGAGTCATTGCCTTCAACCATCCCACTATACCTCAGCACAGGATTTCTCAAACCACAATTAGTAATACACCCCGATCAGCGTATCATGGCCACGAGGAGAAGAGGAGAAGGAGGAGGAGGAAGGGATGGAGAGAGAGAGAGAGAGAGAGATAGAGAGAGAGAGAGAGAGAGAGAGAGAGAGAGAGAGAGAGAGAGAGAGAGAGAGAGAGAGAGAGAGAGAGAGAGAGAGAGAGAGAGGGGCGGGGGTGAGGTATAGGAAATGCAAGGCCTGTGTTTCATCGTGTGGTGTATTATCCCATTACCTGTTGGCCTTAATTCATTGACTGCTGTATAAGCATAGGACTAATTTTGATAATACACAAAGAGGCCTAAACTCTTAAACCAAGTGGATAATGTAGAATTCCCTATGTGGGGTATCCATGATAGTTTGGTTGGAAACACCATTTAGCTCTGTAGATAAAAATATCCCTTTTTGGCCCATGTGTTTGATTGTAGACATTTGTATTTGTATGTGCTCATCTATGTAATATGCACCTTGTTATGTTCCCCAATCCCTACTGTCTCCTGCTCTCTTAAATTGCTTCCTAGGGCCCTATGTTGCAGAGAGCGGAGGCAGGATGGTGAGGGGAATGGATGAAAGGGTTAAACGATTTGTGATTTGAAATTAGAACACCTCTTGAATAAAAATATTATTGTTACATTTGGGATGGGTTAGCTTGTTGGTAAAATCTAATTTGGTAATAGGGTAGAACCCTTTTCTTTAGGGGGAGGGTGTGACGACCCCCACTCTACCTGCAAATGGGGAGTCTTCTGACTCAGAGAGCATGGTAGAGTGGGTAGGTCGTTAACCCAATTACCCTCCCCTGTGCAGTGCAGAGAGCTGCCTGCAGCACCAGTATATATGTTTCCCCTGTCTAACCCCTCTGTCTGCTTTCCCCATCTCCCAGGACAGGTTGTACCAACACTCAACTGGGAATCCTTTGACAATTCTGATACCCACATTCTGTTGTATATTCAATTATTGTTTGTTTAGATAGGATTAAATAAATGATTTTGTTAACTTGGCATCACGTGTGGACTCCCTATTTGTGACAAACCTCTGGTTTGTCATATATATGTAGTGGTCGGTGGTTTGAGAGCCGGTGGCGTGTTATTATGGCACATTCCACTGGGTCCTCAGAGCCTCAGAGGACATGGTCTCAGTTCATCTGGCAGGTCGCCACCCACAGACAGGCAATGGCAAAAAAAATAAAGTCACTTAACTCTTCACCTATTCATACACACACACACACACACACACACACACACACACACACACACACACACACACACACACACACACACACACACACACGCACGCACATGAGCGAAAAGGAGCAGGGAGAAGAAAATCATAATGTCCGTCTTGTATATTTTTAATGAATGTATCATTTAACCAAACAGGCAGAGAAAGTATGTTGTGATACCAAAATAATCAATGCAGTGTGATGTTGTGCTGGGGGTGATAGACCATAAGGATGTCTATCCTTTGTTTTCATGCTTTCACCATTCAATTCGGTTGAGATGTGGTGACTGAGATGGCCACGAGAAAAACACTCTTTTCATTTGGCTGAGAAATGGCCTCTCTGTTTCTCTTTCTTTGCATTTCTGTTTGAAACCTCTCAGCGTGTAACATCAATTGTGTGCACAGTGTACCTCTGTTCAAAACCACAGTGGCTTCCTGTTGCAGCGCACAGCAACCTTCTGTGTGCCCCGAGACAAGGGACCAGCCCTGCACTTGTCTGCAGGGTCACCATTGCGGTTACCCTAGTAACACTTAGTAGGCGATCGGAGACAGCTTTCAGAAGTCGTGTCTATTCGACTTCCCATATGTTCTGACTCCGCTGCTGTTGTACTCAGTGAACTCAGAACAACACGTGAGTCTGCCTTGGTGTCACTTGGTTCTCCAAGCCCGCAATTGCTTTGGGTAAGCGATGTATTGATGAACTGCTGCCACTGGTTTTCAACTAGTCCAAATCACAACATAATGTTTTCATGCTCTTCAAACCAGCCAGTGTCCACCCAGGCTCTGTGGATGTAGCCGTTCCACCATAGAAAAAAAAGAAATACCATAGCATATGAGTGATCCAACCCTTTACCATAGGATATAAATGGCTGCATTCATATAGCGATTTTGTCCAAAGCGCTTTACAATTTGTTCCTCACATTTTTACCCATTCACTCACAGACCGATGGCGGAGGCGACCATGCAAGGTGCCAACCTGCTCATCTGGAGCAGTTAGGGGTTAAGTGTCTTGCTTTTTTCAATTTCAAATGAATGCACCTGCTTCCGAAACAGCTACTATACAGGTACACTTTATATTATTTATTTACCCATGTGTGCTTTTGTTTTGGCTATTACCTGCAGCTCTTTCTATCCCCTTCACATCCAAAAACTGGTATTGGCAGAGAGAAACTATACCTGACCCGGACGAATACATTATGAACTGCAAGCTGCAGCCAGCATAGAAATTGTGTATAGAGAGTGTACACACACGTGCACAAAATGTATATACATGCGCACACACACACACACACACACACACACACACACACACACACACACACACACACACACACACACACACACACACACACACACACACACACACACACACACACACACACACACACACACACACACACACACACACACACACACACACACACACACACACACGCTGGGAATTAGATTAATGGGGAGTGGGAGAGCTGTGTCGGGCTAGGGGCAGATTAATCTACGGCCATGCTCTGCTGCAGTCAACCATGGCTTTGATGAATGGGAGCTTAAAGTGCACCAGCATAACACACACACAAACATACACGTGCACACACACGTGCGCGCGCGCACACACACAAAGACAGAACAAGTGTAAATTGGGAAATATGTGGGAAATAAATGTGTACACGTGTGATCACACGCGCACACACACACACACACACACACACACACACACACACACACACACACACACACACACACACACACACACACACACACACACACACACACAGGTCAGACAACTCTCAGTGGGGTCTGTCTCTTCTGCATGGAACGTAGAGAGAAAGGCCTGTTAATTGCTCTTGCGTGTGGAGCAGCCACTGCTGGGGACAGGAGCACAATGGCTGCAAACGAACCCCGTGCTCTCCCTCCACTTCACAGCTCCGCTCCGCCCCGTGCTCTCCCTCCACTTCACAGCTCCGCTCCGCCCCGTGCTCTCCCTCCACTTCACAGCTCCGCTCCGCCCCGTGCTCTCCCTCCACTTCACAGCTCCGCTCCGCCCCGTGCTCTCCCTCCACTTCACAGCTCCGCTCCGACATGGCAGCACTCAACCTTTGCCTTGAATGTTTTGTGAGCTACAGTAGCAGATATGGAGAGAGGGGATGAAGCCTAGTGGTCCCAAATGTGTGTGTGTGTGTGTGTGTGTGTGTGTGTGTGTGTGTGTGTGTTTGTGTGTGTGGCCTTGTGGGTTGGACCAAATAATTTTTTTTTTAAAGACAGACTGTGGATGCTTTTAACACATTCCCGCCCGACCACGAACATGTCCGTGTTTCGGCGCCATGCTTAAAGGGCCAACCACTGACATGTCCGTGGCAAGGTTGTTTTGGCTTTTATTCCATTTTAATATCCTACTCAATGTCACCGAGCGGCACTGCAGATTTACCCCACTCTTGGAATTCTGAAAAGTGCATTACCGGCCAGATCCTCGTAGGGGCGCTGTCTCGATAATGCAGTGTTCCCTGTGGCAGAACGGTGCCTTTTTTATTTTTTTTTTACATTCTATTCTCCACTTGCACAACCTGAAAGTAGGCACTTCCGGCTGACTTCCGGTTGCCAATGGTACTTCCTGTCCCATCCAAATACATTGGTTTTAGCTACTTTTCTCCCCTTATTTAAACAACTTTGTCGTCACAGAGAGGCAATGAAACGTTTGTATTATTATAGTATAGAATGTATTTAATAAGCAAACGTTTGTCAGCAGGGTTTTTGGGCTGTATTTCATGTAAAAACGTTCACTGTTAGTTTACTTGCTCACGCTAATTAAGGCTAATACTGGCTAACAGAAGCTAGCGCAAGAAACGACGCCGCAAAGTATTGTTTATAGTGCATTTCTTGCCACCTCATAGCATTTGTACATTTGTATGACAGTCTATAATGCTCCCGTGAGGTTTTTCCGGACGTTTTGGTAATGATTTTCACTATAAAATCATATTTCTAAATGACAGGAAGTTGATGAAAACTGTCCGGAATAGCTTTGAGCTAACTATCTTTGCCGATGCATTGCAAGAAACGACGCCGCAAAGTAATGTTTATAGTGCATTTCTTGCCACCTCATAGCATTTGTACATTTGTATGACAGTCTATAATGCTCCCGTGAGGTTTTTCCGGACGTTTTGGTAATGATTTTCACTATAAAATCATATTTCTAAATGACAGGAAGTTGATGAAAACTGTCCGGAATAGCTTTGAGCTAACTATCTTTGCCGATGCATTGCAAGAAACGACGCCGCAAAGTATTGTTTATAGTGCATTTCTTGTCACCTTATAGCATTTGTACATTTGTATGACAGTCTATAATGCTCCCGTGAGGTTTTTCCGGACGTTTCGGTAATGATTTTCACTATAAAATCATATTTCTAAATGACAGGAAGTTGATGAAAACTGTCCGGAATAGCTTTGAGCTAACTATCTTTGCCGATGCATTGCAAGAAACGACGCCGCAAAGTATTGTTTATAGTGCATTTCTTGCCACCTTATAGCATTTGTACATTTGTATGACAGTCTATAATGCTCCCGTGAGGTTTTTCCGGACGTTTTGGTAATGATTTTCACTATAAATCATATTTCTAAATGACAGGAAGTTGATGAAAACTGTCCGGAATAGCTTTGAACTAACGATCTTTGCCGATACATTCCATTCTAAACGTAACGTTAGTTGTTCAAAACATTACCCGTCTATATAATTTGTTCCTCAACGTTATATAGACGGGTAATGTTTTGTAAACTAACTGCAGCCTGCTACAGTTAGAAGCTAACGTTAGCCAGCAAGCTGCAGCTTGCTACAGTTAGAAGCTAACGTTAGCCAGCAAGCTGCAGCCTGCTACAGTTAGAAGCTAACGTTAGCCAGCAAGCTGCAGCCTGCTACAGTTAGAAGCTAACGTTAGCCAGCAAGCTGCAGCCTGCTACAGTTAGAAGCTAATGTTGAGGAACAAATTATATAGACGGGTAATGTTTTGAACAACTAACGTTACGTTTAGAATGGAATGCATCGGCAAAGATCGTTAGCTCAAAGCTATTCCGGCCAGTTTTCATCAACTTCCTGTCATTTAGAAATATGATTTTATAGTGAAAATCATTACCAAAACGTCCGGAAAAACCTCACGGGAGCATTATAGACTGTCATACAAATGTACAAATGCTATAAGGTGGCAAGAAATGCACTATAAACAATACTTTGCGGCGTCGTTTCTTGCGCTAGCTTCTGTTAGCCAGTATTAGTGTAACTGAGGGGTACAATTCCCTGACTGTATTGTTAGATATGATACTTACTACCACTACCTCTTGTACTTTAGACTCTGGCCACCCAGTACTAGGCATAAATAATTATGGTAAACACTCCCACGTAGATGAAACGATCCAACACAAATGTACCAAGTCGAAAGTCTGCGTTTAATAATAATTAATACATAGCAAAAGGTATGTAGAGCAATCACTTAATTACATTTATGATTTGAAATAGGATGCACTTTTATGGCAAATGAGTATTCGTTGGTATATCAATAGAGAACGTCCAATCTCTGGTGGCGCAGGCGGTAAATATACAACCTGGAATATTTAAGGAATAATAGCAATGATACTTTAATGATTATAGAACTGGATACACTAGGGGGGAATTCCGGTCGCTTGTAAGACAACTGGAGAAGGGGGGGGGGGGTAGAGTCTGGCTGTATCCGTCTGGCCGAGGGTATCCTGGGAGAACCCACGGTTGTGCGGCTCGGTGCCTCAGCGATCCTCGATCCACAGATGAAAGCAGTTGGACTCTCTGTGGGCCGGCTTCCTCCGGTCCACGATGGAGAGACGTGAAGCGACCTCGTCGTGTAGAGCGTCTCCTCACCTGTCGTCCTCTCCGGGGGGGGGGGGTTTCCAACACACGGCAGTGTTGGTCTTTATCCATAGAATAATCACTGTATACAAAGCATAATCCGTGCCTGGGAAGGCGGGCTGTCGTCGGTAGAATAATCCGGTATGCAGGTCCACTCGCTCGTCGGCTCTGGGGCTCCTCGGGTGCAGCCTCACATGGGGTCGGCCACCCTGGATAAGCAGCCAGTTCTACCCGAAACGATGGGGGTACTGACTACGATAGTATTCTCACCGCACGAAGCACTACATATGAATAGACTATTATTAGCTTAATAGACTACGTCCAACTCAACGATATAGTGCCAAATATGACTATCCAAATATTAATATACATGATGTCTCAATACCGATGGTAGGCCGAACTTGGCCTTATTCCCACACGTGGCGTCGCGGGGAGGCTTTACGCCTGTCACTCTATTGGAGGGTAAGAAACTGGACTAAAAAGGGAGTCCTACTTTAGTAGCGCAGTATATATACGCACTATGAACAAATAGTACCATTAGTGGTGCGGTAGCCAGATTCCTACGCGGAACTAGGACTTGTTCGTACATATTGAGCGGTATGTTTGAACTGGGTCTGGGGGGTATGGCAGCCTGGCACCAAGGTCTCGACCAATAGTAGAATGGAGACTATTATGGGATGTTCAGTAGGCTAGAATGGATATTCAATGCATATTGTACAAGGAATATACAAGGGATATCAGGGAATATTAGAGAATATACAAATACAATTAAATATATATAAATAAATATATATATTCGGTTTAATCTGGCCCTTCACAACAGCCACCCCCTGATTGGTCCCAGACCTAATCAGTTAAGCAGAGACAGATTAATCGCGTTGTCTATTTACACATAAGGGTTTGCTGTAGGGGTCAGTCAACTTCACAAAGTCATAGGGTTATAGGGTCATGGTCATCATCGATTGTGTCTGGGAGTCGGGGCAGTTCTATGAGCCTCGCCACGGGACGGGTGTAAGTGCGACCCTGGACAAGCACTTCAGCTGCTCGGACCTTGCCGTCGGCACCGGTGATCACTTTGCTTACGCGGCCGGCCGGCCACATAGCTCTGGGCAGTGATTGATCAATAATCATGACGACTGTTCCTTCTGTCAAATTGTCTCTCTCCTTTACCCACTTCTGGCGGGTCTGTAGAGACGGTAGGTAGTGCAGTAGGAATGTCCTTTGTTGTGCACTCTCTATGGTAGTGCAATCATCTATGTTGGGGTCTGCGGAGATAACAGTGCTCAATCCACAGAACATAGGTTTCTTATTCTCAGCCTCCTCTTGACTGGCTTCCCTCGGGATAGGCGTGGGCCACTCTCCTTCCGGGAGCTTTAGGAATGCTGGGCCGTCACTGTAGACATTGCGACGGGTGAGGTCATCTAGGGGCATTCCCCGGGTGATGACGTCAGCTGGGTTCTGTTTTGTATCAACGTAGCGCCACTCTGTTTCTCCGGTTAACTCTTCGGTTAAGTCTTGAATCTCGGTGACTCTGACTCCCACGAAGACTTTGTACTTGCATGAGTCCGATTTGATCCAGGCGAGTACTGTCGTGGAATCTGACCACAGGATTGTTCTAGACACCGGTATGGTGAGCTCACGTTGGATGAGCGTGGCTAGGTGCGCTCCGGCTAGGGCTGCGCAGAGCTCTAGACGTGGGATAGATTGTTGCTTGCGTGGGGCTATTCTCGAGCGGGCGAGGACAAATGCTGTGTAGATCTCTCCCCCCTCTTCTTGGGCCCGCAAGTAGGCTACTGATCCGTATGCGACCTCTGAGGCGTCACTGAAGACGTGTAAGTCCATTTTACATGTCTCTGGCCTCACCGTGGGTGGGAAGTAGCTTCGGCGCATATTAACGCCTGGGAGTGAGTGTAGCTCCATCTCCCACTCTCTCCAGGTGGATGCAAGGTGTGCGGGAATGGGGTCGTCCCAGCCCTGGTCCTTGTCCCACAATGCTCGTACAATCATTTTTGCCCTGGTGGTGTACGGTAGAATACATCCTAGCGGGTCATATTGTCGGGCGAGTGTTGTGTACACACTCCGTCTGGTGGTCGGCGCCGCCGCCGGCCTTCCCTGCTCCGTAGTCAGGGGCCCGTGTCCATAGTGAAGCGAATCTGTTTTGAATCGCCACACCAATCCCAGGGTCATCTCCTGGGCTTCTCCCGGGATTGTAGCCATACAGGTCTCGCTGCTGGCTGCCTTGTCCTCGGAGGAGAGGCTGCGCAGTACTTGCGGATCGCTGCTGGCCCACTGCCTGAGATCAAAGCCGCCTTTGATCAATGAGGCGCGGAGTTTAATCAGGAGAGCCTCGGCTTCTTCCTGGGTTGAAAGGCTTTGTAGACAGTTGTCTACGTAGAAGCTGTTCTTTACGCTGTGTCGGACCTCTTCGTCCGCTGCTGGGTCCTCTGCTACATGTTTCTGTAGTGCAAATGTAGCACAGCAGGGGCTGCACGTCGTTCCGAAGGGGAGGACTTCCCATTGGTAGATGGCTGGGTGCTCATCTCTTGGCTTCTCTCTCCATAGGAACCGTAACAGGGGCTTGTCCTCCTCTACTAATCTCACCTGCAGGAACATTCCTTTAATGTCCCCGCTGATGGCCACCCTTTCCTGGCGGAAGCGGAGTAGAACGCCGAGTAGGGAGGGGCCTAGTGTGGGACCGGGCAGTAACTCCTTATTCAGATTTTGGGATCCGATCTGGTAGCTGCAGTTAAACACTATGCGGTCTCTACCGTTGTGATGGACCTTGTGGTGAGGCACGTACCACGATTCAGTGGTCTGGTCAGCCTCTTTAATGTCCATCTTTGTGACGTGTCCCGCTGTGATGAGCTTCTCAATCTCAGCGCGGTATACACTCTCTTGGGCGGGGTTCTTGGCTAAGCGCCGCTCCGTGTTCAGCAGGTACCGTTCTGTGGCGTCTGTCTTGGCGTGGAAAGTAGGCATTCCTTCTCGCCGCAGGAGTGGCGTGGCGTATCTCAACACGCCGTTGACCGGGACTCTCTTGGTCCCTGTCTCGAGGAGGTGAATGGCGTAAATGTCATCTTTAGAGCGAATGTCTTTCTTTCCGTTCTTAAAGGGCATTTGTTCCAAGGTCCATAGCCGCTCTACGTGTTGCAGGAGTGCGGTTTCTCCCTCTGTGACTCGGGAGTGGAGACATCTAGTGGCTGTACTTCGGTTGAGAGATTTGGCGAGCGGGCCTTGGAGAGTCCATCCCAAACGGGTCTCGACTGCTGCAGGACAGCCTCGGGGTCCGGTATGAACCCGGTCTATCGGGACAATGAGGTCTGCATGGTCGGAGCCTATCAACAGGGTCGGCATAGCATTGTCTATGAGCGGGATCGGTAACTTGCGCAGATGTGCATATTTCTCCATCAGCTTGGCGACGGGGTATGTGTACCGCGACAGTCCTATTTCTTGGCTGGTGAAAGCGTCTGTAATCTGGTACCGTCGCTCAGGCTGGCCGCTTGCTGCGATAGAGAATGAGACATTCTCGCCCTTTATCGTCTTCAAATCTCGTCTTATTGTCCGAATTGTCATTTGGGTTTCGCTTCCCCGCAGCCCTAGCTGGGCCGCAGCGGAGGCGAGCAGAAGGGTCTTCTCTGACCCGTCATCGAGGACGGCGTAAGTGTCCAGGACTTTATTCTGGTAGCTTAGTGTCACACGCACTACTTTTAGGAGTACTCGGGCTCCACTGCTGCTGGCGGGATCGATGTACATGCCGCTCGCTTTGCTGCTGGATGGTGCGGGTGAAGGGCGCCGTCTGTTACTGTCGTGAAGTATGTCCAGATGGGCTCCATCGCACTTGGTGCACCTTTTCTTTAAGCGGCATTCGGCTGCCATGTGTGAGCGCGCACAGCGAAAACAGCGCTTGTTGGACTTTATCCATTGACTTGCTTCCTCCGCGTTCAGCTTGGGGAAGGAGTCACATTGCGCTAGCCAGTGTTCTTTCTCACAGTAGGGGCACACTATCTTCCACTTCTCCGTTCTGGAGGGGGTACTGTGGCTCCTGCTGCTCGGTACTGACTCCGATTGGTGCATCACAGTCACCGATCTTCTTCCATCATTTAGTCGTCTGGTTCCTTCTCTGGAGCCAGGGGTGCTCCGTCCGAATGTATCTAGCCGTAGGCTGCTGACTTCTCTCGCCAGGAAGTCTGCTAGATCGAGGAGGTTCGGTTCGGGGCCATTCGGGTCTCGGTGGTCTCTCTGCCGCCTAAAACGCTCCTGTCGAGCGGGCGGCAGCTTCTCCAAGATCCTTTCCACATTTGAGTTGGCGTAAAGTTCATGCCTCCCCTTCTCTCTCTGCGCTCCCAACATCCCTACCAGGGACTGCACTCTGATGGACAGGTCGTCCAGTGCTCGATTGTCTATTGCTGGGGGTAAGCGGTCGATGTGTCGGATCTCCTGGATCACGTAATCCCATATGCGCCCATACCTCTGGTCCAATGCTACCAGCGCTGCTGTGTATGGGGTGGTGGAAGTCGCGTAGGCGAGCGCTATATTATGTGCGCGGGGTACCTTTAAGTGCTTCAGTAGGATGGCGTATTTATGGCGTTCATCCAATACATCCACCAACATGGTCTCCAGACACATGCGGAGTTCTGTATACTGGGCCCGGTTCTCTTGGGTGAAGTCGGGTACCATAGGCGTGCCAATGTATGACGCTGACTGTGGATACATCGGCGAGCGTTGGGGGAGAGGCCTCCTAGGCGAGTCTCCTCCCGCTCCTTGGTATGGGCTGGTACCGGCAGTGTACCATGGCCCGCTTGTCCAGGTGCTGTTCCTCGGTGCGGGTCGTGCGTCGTGCTCACCCGTGTATAGAGTCGGGGGTCTGTAGCGCAGCTCCGCGGGAGTATAGCCTGGGCTGTACCGGACCTCCTGGTCCGGTAGAGTACTGTGCTGTCGTCGGGCGTGGTTCTCCTCCTCTTCCTCTTCGTCTTCAGTTGGGTCATCCAGTGCTTGTAGTCT
Organism: Notolepis coatsorum; assembly: GCF_963971535.1. Lineage (NCBI taxonomy): Eukaryota > Metazoa > Chordata > Actinopteri > Aulopiformes > Paralepididae > Notolepis > Notolepis coatsorum. Next base: position 51,051,294 of record NC_140168.1, read on the forward strand.
CTGGTTTAGCCTCTCCACAGGATATGCTGCTCCTTCCCGGTTGCTAGGTCTCGCTTGGACCGGTGGGGGGAGGTGGTCTGTGGGGGGTATAGACCTCGTCTGTTGGTCAAGTTCAGGGTTGTTTACTCGGCTAGGGGATGCCGCCCTGGAGGTGTGTCTAGACGAGTTCCTGGAGCCTCTGGCGGAGGGAGAGGGTGTTGTCCGTCTGATCAGCTGTTCTATTAGTTGCGCTTGCTGTCTGTCGCGCTCTGCGTCCCGTAGAGCACCAGCAGCTGCTCGCTGGCTGTCTGCTCGGTCTCGGGCCACATTCTCTTCCATCTGAATGCGTCTTATTTCTAGACGTATATGCTCTTCTTCGCTCCGCTGCTGGATCTGCAGTCGGTCGCGTTCAGCAGCGGCGTTCAGGCTGATGAGGAAGGCCTGCTGTAGGGTCCTCTCTGCCTCGCTGGGAGAAGGCGGTTGTATAGGGGAGCCTTCCCTCGGGGTACTCCTTGCGGAGCCTTGGAGCTCTATCTCCACGGTGCTCTCCCCGTCTTCTTCCGTGCCGAGTTCTCTCTCGGTAGCGTTGTATTCCTCCCGGGACTCATCGGGGACTACTTCTTCAGTACTGGCGGGGTGTGAAGTCATGTCTGGTTCCCACTGGTCCCCACCGTGAGCTTGGTCAGTTACATTAGAACCCGTAGGGGCCTCTATGGTCGGGGTAGTCTGGGCGTTGGGGTTAGACATACTTTTACTTTCTAGTTTTACCGCGTTTACTGTTAGTAGAAGACTAGGTTGTTGACTGACAGCGTAAGCCTCTAAGTACTGAGGGAGCCGTCGTTCGCGCTGCGGGCGTTGGTTAGGAGGATCGTTTCGTGGAGTGTTCATCATAGGCCATTTCAATATTAATAACACTATATTAATATTACACTAATTACCATCCGGCTCGAAGGACCAATTGTAACTGAGGGGTACAATTCCCTGACTGTATTGTTAGATATGATACTTACTACCACTACCTCTTGTACTTTAGACTCTGGCCACCCAGTACTAGGCATAAATAATTATGGTAAACACTCCCACGTAGATGAAACGATCCAACACAAATGTACCAAGTCGAAAGTCTGCGTTTAATAATAATTAATACATAGCAAAAGGTATGTAGAGCAATCACTTAATTACATTTATGATTTGAAATAGGATGCACTTTTATGGCAAATGAGTATTCGTTGGTATATCAATAGAGAACGTCCAATCTCTGGTGGCGCAGGCGGTAAATATACAACCTGGAATATTTAAGGAATAATAGCAATGATACTTTAATGATTATAGAACTGGATACACTAGGGGGGAATTCCGGTCGCTTGTAAGACAACTGGAGAAGGGGGGGGGGGGGGTAGAGTCTGGCTGTATCCGTCTGGCCGAGGGTATCCTGGGAGAACCCACGGTTGTGCGGCTCGGTGCCTCAGCGATCCTCGATCCACAGATGAAAGCAGTTGGACTCTCTGTGGGCCGGCTTCCTCCGGTCCACGATGGAGAGACGTGAAGCGACCTCGTCGTGTAGAGCGTCTCCTCACCTGTCGTCCTCTCCGGGGGGGGGGTTTCCAACACACGGCAGTGTTGGTCTTTATCCATAGAATAATCACTGTATACAAAGCATAATCCGTGCCTGGGAAGGCGGGCTGTCGTCGGTAGAATAATCCGGTATGCAGGTCCACTCGCTCGTCGGCTCTGGGGCTCCTCGGGTGCAGCCTCACATGGGGTCGGCCACCCTGGATAAGCAGCCAGTTCTACCCGAAACGATGGGGGTACTGACTACGATAGTATTCTCACCGCACGAAGCACTACATATGAATAGACTATTATTAGCTTAATAGACTACGTCCAACTCAACGATATAGTGCCAAATATGACTATCCAAATATTAATATACACGATGTCTCAATACCGATGGTAGGCCGAACTTGGCCTTACTCCCACACGTGGCGTCGCGGGGAGGCTTTACGTCTGTCACTCTATTGGAGGGTAAGAAACTGGACTAAAAAGGGAGTCCTACTTTAGTAGCGCAGTATATATACGCACTATGAACAAATAGTACCATTAGTTGTGCGGTAGCCAGATTCCTACGCGGAACTAGGACTTGTTCGTACATGTTGAGCGGTACGTTTGAACTGGGTCTGGGGGGTATGGCAGCCTGGCACCAAGGTCTCGACCAATAGTAGAATGGAGACTATTATGGGATGTTCAGTAGGCTAGAATGGATATTCAATGCATATTGTACAAGGAATATACAAGGGATATCAGGGAATATTAGAGAATATACAAATACAATTAAATATATATATATAAATAAATATATATATTCGGTTTAATCTGGCCCGTCACAACAATTAGCCTTAATTAGCGTGAGCAAGTAAACTAACAGTGAACGTTTTTACATGAAATACAGCCCAAAAACCCTGCTGACAAACGTTTGCTTATTAAATACATTCTATAATATAATAATACAAACGTTTCATTGCCTCTCTGTGACGACAAAGTTGTTTAAATAAGGGGAGAAAAGTAGCTAAAACCAATGTATTTGGATGGGACAGGAAGTACCATTGGCAACCGGAAGTCAGCCGGAAGTGCCTACTTTTAGGTTGTGCAAGTGGAGAATGGAGTTTCCAGTTAGCTGGATTCTATATGTGTAGCCTGTAGCTTGGAATACCTTTTGTGACGCCGAATTCACTATGCAGTAAAGGAATATATCATCAGCCAATGGACATATCGATAACTGGGAAATCATTTTCTTTTTCACGTAAATTACACACTGATCGGGCCTTGCTTTGATAGCCAACCAGCCGATCAGCGAGGCTAACGCGGTTATTGGTAATCAATAATCAGAAACGACGTCCCCCGCCCCCCACTTTCATGCATTCATGGTGGACCATGAATACCGACAATATGCATTTTGCGTTTTAGCTCAAGCTTCTGTAGTGCCGAAACGCTGTTCGATTTAATGTTATTAGCTTAGCGCCCTGTATCTCGCCTTCCAGGAAATATACTAGACCAAACCCCATATAACGCTTATATTCACGAGGCTATAAAATGAGAACGTATTGATGAAATTTTTTTTTCTTTAAGCCATTTTGAAGGGACGGTTTATGGTCTCAATTGACAATGAGAATGGACAGATAGCAATACTATAAAGTATAGATTTAGCTCTACAAACAGGCCCACACACAATGAATACGTGTTATGATAAGGTGGCCGTGTACAGTGGGTCCGTCTATTACCCGTGGCCGTCAATGTGTTAAAAAGGGCCTCAAAATTTTCATCTAATTTTAGCTCCACACATTTGATGTTCTTTTACTACTTTTAGCCCTTCTTATTTTATGTTCTTTACTCCTTACTAGTTTTAGTCCTGCTTATTTTATATAATTTTTTGTACTCGCTTGCTAGCTTTTATGTTCTTTTACACTGTAGCGCTTTTAGATTTGTTCCACAATTGTAATATATATATTAGGGATGTCCGATATTATCGGCCGATATCGGCAGTAAAATGTGATATCGGAAAATATCGGTATCGGTTAATTATTTTTTTAAAACAATAACAATATTTGTTATATATATATCCAGTGAAATGATTAGTTACCTGAAATTATTCAGTTTTTTTGGGGGGGGGGACCCTGCAGTTTTTTTGGGGGGGGGGACCCTGCATATATCGGTATCGGTTGATATCGGTTGATATCGGTATCGGAAATTAAGAGTTGGACAATATCGGAATATCGGTATCGGTAAAAAAGCCAATATCGAGCATCCCTAATATATATATATATTATTATTATTATTATTATTATTAATGGATTTCTGGTTAACACATTCGGGACGGGCCACGTATATATCCGTGTTTCGAATCCATGCTTAAGGGACAAGGTTGTTTTGGCTTTTATTCCATTTTAATAACCTATTCAAGGTCGCCGAGCTGCACTGCAGATGTACCCTACTCTTTGAATTCGAAAAAGTGCATTACCGGCCAGATCCTCTTAGGGGCGCTGTATCGATAATGAAGTGTTCCCTGTGGCAGAAGTTGTCTTTTTTTTTCTGGATTTCCAATGTAGTTTTCTACTCACCTGAAGCGATCCCTATAGCCTGTTGCACGGAATACATTTTGGATCGCGGATTTCACTATGCAGTAAGGGAATATATCATCAGCCAATGGACATATCGATCTACCAGATGGCGATTGATAACTGGGAAATGGTCTGGGGGATCCAACTGGCTCATGGTAAGATCTTTTTCACGTAAATTACATGCTGATCAGGGCTTGTTATGATACTCAACCAGCCGATCAGCGTATGTGGCTACTGAGACGAACACGGTTATTGGTAATCAATAATCAGAAACGACGTCCCCCGCCCCTCCCCCCGTTCATGCATTCATGCTTGAGGATCGTCCCGATCATATGCAGTTTGAGTTTTAACTGTAGCTTCTGTATAACCGAAATGCCATTGGATATAACGTTAGTAGCTATTAGCCCTTTATCCAGCCTTCCAGGAAATAATACTAGACCAAATCCCGTATAACGTTTATATTCAAGACGCTATAAAATGAGAACGTATTGATGAAAAAATTATTTCTTTAAGCCATTTTGAAGGGATGGTTTATGGACTCAATTGACAATGAGAATGGACAGATAGCAATACTATAAAGTATAGATTTATCTCTACAAACAGCCCCACGGACTGTGCAAGTCTGTTTACATATGCTGGCTGTCTACAGTGATTTTAGACGCATCCAAATGGCCGCCAATGTGTTAAGGGTTACGGTTAGGGTCAGTATTATGGTCGGTAAGGGTAGTTTTCTTTTTTTTGTTATGTAAGCCTAAGGAATGTCCCTATACAATGTATGAAAACATGGCTGTGTGTGTGTGTGTGTGTGTGTGTGTGTGTGTGTGTGTGCCCTCAGGATGAGTCACACCAAGCAGCATCTGGATATAGCTGCACTCCCAAGCACAGCGGGTCCTGAAAGTACTGAGCCAGTACTTCTCTCACTTTCAACACAGAGTAAGGAGCGATGTGAAGTGTTAAGCAGACGCTAAAAGCAATACATCCTTCTCAGAGCCATGTGCACTATGATCCCCTCTGGGTTTGCAGAGTAGTGTAATGGTAGAGGAAACCAATCATGACAACAACCGTGCACAGCGAGAAGGTAGCTCAGTGATGGCGATGATACTCTTCAAGTATACAGATGCACTCTCCAGCCCCTGAATCACTAGCCGCTATAGTCCCACCTGCTTTTGAATTAACTTGCGAATCAGTGTCTGATCCTGCTGGCCTGATTGGCGGCTCTCTATCTCCGGTTGGAATTCCAACTGTGCCAATCGGCGTTTGTTACCGGGCGGAGGAGGCTACTTAGACCCAGGGCCGCCTCAGGGGGTGTGCGAGCAGTGCGGTCGCACAGGGCCTCGCGGGAAGGGGGGCCTCGCAAAAAAAAAAGAAAAAAAAAATTCTTATTTATTATTTCTTTTATTATTATTTTTTTTTTTTTGCGAGGCCCCCCTTTCCGCGAGGCCCTGTGCGACCGCACTGCTCGCACACCCCCTGAGGCCCCTTTTCATCACAGACCTAAAATCTAGTTTTGCTTATATGCTTATATATTTCACATTAGACACGTTCCTGGCTCTGAGGCTCTGCAGGCAGCAGAATTGGTTTCAATGAGGGGAGGGGTTACAGCCAGGAGCATCTGTTGAGTTCATTGTGTGTGTCTGTGTGCGTGCCGGGGGGGGGGGGGCGTGAACCGACTCATTGCCAGACGTGAGCGATTCGACTCACGCTCACGGCAATGAATCGGCTCTTATGAACGAGTCGCTCATGACCGACCCATCACTAGCGTCTGACTATTTCGCGCGTGCAGCATTGGAGCTTATGCCAGCCAAGATGAAGAGGACATCGTTCGGCAGATGGACTGAAGATGAAAGTTGTTGCATGTTAGACAGTTCAGTCAGGCTAACCATCCCGGCTAAAGACAGGGACAGCTAGTTAGCTTTAGCTACGTTATAATATTAAGTGTGGTTCAGTCGGGATATAGCCATGATGATGTCGGCTAGTAGCTAGCTAGCGTTAGCTAACCTAGAGACAGCGCGTGCAGCCAAGATGAAGAGGATGGTCGTTCGGCAGATGAACTTCGTCAACTCCACGCGGTTGTCTCCATCCTCTTGGACGTTTGGTGAGTTTTTAATGCACTCTATTCTATTCCCGCCGTGGATCTCTCTCTCTCTCTCTCTCTCTCTCTCTCTGGAGCCAAACTGGCCGACTAGCTGTTGTAGTACTAGTAGCTAATGGTGTGTGGCCTGGTGTCAGCACCTGTATTGCTTTTCTCATGTTGTACAGTTTTTCAGTGGTAGCCGCATAGCTTGCTTCTGCGTTAGCTAATGGTTAGCGATAGCCGGGTTGAGCTAACTGTTAGCCAGTTAGCTGTTTAGCTACGACGTTAGCTGCCGGCTGCGCACGTTAGTTTGATGCTATCAGTTAGCCTAGAGTTAGCTGTTAGCTTGTGCTACGACCATTGACATTAGCCGTGAGAATAGCAGGGGGTTCTGGCACTCTGACTACGACATCATCTTTGACAGAAGATGTAGTCGGGCCTGCACCATGACAAGGCTCCGGCCATAGCTTCTTTTTGTCCCGCCAGCGAGAGGCCTTTCGTCAACGTGGAGACCTGTGTTGCGGCCTTTCGCCCTGCGTTCCTTGGTGCAGGTAAGATGAATGAAAATGTAATGACATTACCCCACTCTTCCTTCCTTCCCCTCCCGAATGTTTTGTTAATAACGATGTTTTTTTCCAGGCAAAACATATGTTACTTCACAACATTTGGAGATACGACATGTGCTGTGTGTGAATTGTCTTGGTCGTTTGTGTAGCTTGGGTAGCGTTGGGCCGTTGGCCAAAGCTGTGTGTGGCCTGGTGTCAGTACCTGGCTAGCCTATTTAGCTGATGTCGGCCATTGGCTCCTTGCTGCTTTGTTTTCTCTGGTATAGACCCTCTTCTCTTTGGATTTAAGTGTTGATCTTTGTCCTTTTGGATCTATGTATATTCATGTTGCCTTTGTGAAGTTATCTTTTCCTTCTGTTTTGTTCTTCCATTAAAAGTTGAATATCTTTGCTTATCTCTCTCATACATGCTCTCTCTCTAACACACACACACACGACAAACACACATGCTCTCTCTCTCTCTCTCTCTCTTTCTAACACACACAGTCTGCCTATGGCGGCCTTTCTCGATGGCTAGGCTGTGCTCGCTGAGTCTGTACCTAGTCAAGGATCTTCAGTCACAGTGCTCAGGTATTCTGCCACTGTGTACTCTCTGTTTAGGGCCAAATAGCATTTCAATTTCTTTCCAATGTGTCTCTCTCTCTCTATCTCTCTCTCTCTCTCTGTACACTGTAGAATGTACAGAGAATGGGAGAATGGGAGCTCTCTCTCGCTCTCTCTCTTGCTATATGTTGACTGTATCATGCCCAGCCTCGGGCAGCGCTATTATTTAAGAATATGTTGACTGTATAAAAAAAAAAAAATTATATATATATATATATATATATATATTTTTTTAACCTTTTTGGGGGGGGGGGGGGGGGGGGGGGGCTCGCGTTTAAATCTCGACAGGGCCTCGCATTTCTCCGAGGCGGCCCTGCTTAGACCCATCGGGTCTGTTGAAGCACTCAGACGGAATAATGTAGTGAAATGGAACAAGGATCTTTTTCACTGCTGATTCTGATTCCTAAACCGTAAGTATCGGGCCGAGAGGACTCATCTGATCCACTATTTTTTATGAACTTAGACCTGTGGTTCTCAAACAACGACATTGAATAACTTCAGTTGAATCAAATCGAATGGATTCTTAAAATCCAGAGAACAATCTAGTTAAATCTATGCCTTTTTGCTAGGGATGCTCGATCTTGGCTTTTTTACCGATACCGATATACCGATATTGTCCAACTCTTAATTTCCGATACCGATATCAACCTATATCAACCAATACCGATATATGCAGGGTTCCCCCCCCAAAAAACGGAATAATTTCAGGTAATTAACATTACATATCTCTTGTCGTGTAATTAACACAACATTATGCATAATTTGACAATAAATACAATTATAATTTGTTCTTACTTGCTTGCCTGGGTAAATAAAGGTTAAATAAATGTTAAAAAAAAAAGAAAAAAAAATACAGATATTTTCCGATATCACATTTTTATGTCAATATCGGACATCCCTACTTTTTACCGGACCCGGAGGGCCGGCCTACAAGAGCAAATGTCCCTAACTGACTCGACTGACCGACTGAGTGTCTAGGCTTAACTAGGCTTGCCTATAGTCGTGTTTCATTGGATGTGTGAAGATTTCCGCTGAACGTTACTTCCAGCGCACCTCCCGTCCTGCAGGTGTCTCTGCTACAGAAACTCGGTTGACCAAACGACATCTTTTGACAACAATGGCAGGTACTGGCCCCCTGAAACCAGCACCAAGCCTAATTGAATTGATATTGAATTGAATACCATAATATGTATTGTATTATGTATTACCGTATTGGGTAATCACATCAGTGCCGACACCCAGCTCTAACATAGACCAGTGACCCCCAAGGTTTCGTCTCAGGGACCCAGTCTTCACGTGAAACAAATCTATTTTAAAATGTCTCTCAGCTGTCATCTCTCTGAATTCTCACGCACGCACGCCATATAAAAGGGTCTGAGAATGTTTCACGTATACCCTAGTAGTTGGTCTTAATGTGCTGCTTATGTCTCCTGTTTTGTCTTTTCTGTTCCCCAATCTCTACTGTTTTCTTGCTCTCTTAATAAATTGCTCCTATAGGATCCAAGGTTGCTGAGAGTGGATGCAGGATGGTGAGGTAGAGTAGTTGGGTATAGGTGAAGGGCTAGCGAACATTACAGTATTCATCATCATCATCATCATCTTCGTTTTACATCCCTATTTTCCCACTACAGTGAGGTTGGACGGGCAATGACTCCACGCCACAGGAGTATTGGTCGATTTATTTTGAATCTAGGGGACAACAGATGATATTGCTTTATTAGTGTATTGATTTAGTTGTACCATTTGATGAGATAATATGGTGGAACCCCCATCTTTAGGGGGAGGGTGTGACAGCCCCCACTCTGCCTGCTTATTGGTTAGTCTGCTCTCTAGGGAGCATGGCAGACTGGGTGGCTTGTCAGCCCAACTAGATGAGTATAAACATGTCTCTTGTTAACATTCTGTGCTCTTCTCCATCTCCTCCCACCAGATTATCCACCACCCGTTGATTTAGCTTTCTCCTACTTACATCACACCGCAGCACACTTCACCATTCACTCATCCATACACTGCATTCATCACTGATTCATATTCATTGTTTATTCTGTTGATTTATTGTTATATACTATAAGTTAAAATAAATAATTATATTAATTTGCTTTTACGTGTGGACTCCCTTTTTGTCACAATTGACCCGTTTGTGACATATGTTGTACCCAGTTTAATCACCTGTACATTGTATATTGCTGCTGCACTTTCTGTTACATTTGCACTCTGCACTCTACCAGCATGTGACTTGTACTACCAGAGGCGGGAATATTTTAGACCACTGCTACCCGCAATTTAAGTGTGGCTATAAGTCTCAAGCTGCTAGTGGTTTCGGCAAATCTGATCATCTTTCTTTTACCAAAATATAAACAAAGTCTGAAGCGCGCCCCGGTAGTATTGCGATATGTGCAGCGATGGTCTGTAGAATCAGAGGAGACGCTCCAAGCTGCACTTGAATGTACAGACTGGGGTGTGTTCCGCGATAACACAGATAACATTAATGACTACACGGAGACAGTGCTGGACTTTGTTTGTACTTTGGTGGAAGAAAGAATCCCCACTACCACAATTAGAGTCTACCCAAACCAAAAGCCCTGGGTAGACAAATCCGTCCGCGAAGCTCTGAAGGCGCACACCTCAGCCTACAACGCCGGGCTTGTGGAAGGCAACATGAATGACCACAAGGTGGCGAGCTACAACGTTAGGAGGGCAGTAATAGAAGCAAAAAGGCGCTACAGGGATAAAATTGAACTTCAATATGAACAGGCTGACTCTAGAGCTATGTGGCAGGGCCTCAGAATGATGACAGATTACAAAGGCACCTCCCTCAAACTGAACAGTGACAAAATGATCTCAATACCTTCTATGCGAGGTTTGAGGCTGGGAATAACAGCACCAGCCTACAAACCACTGCAATAGAGGGGGGGGGGGCACTGCTGATGGAGATTCAGTGTTCAGGATAACAGAACATTAGGTGAGGAGGACCTTTAAGAAAGTGAATATCAGGAAGGCAGCAGGACCGGACGGCATCCCCGGCCGCGTCCTAAAAGTCTGTGCCGAGTGCCGACCAACTGGCCCCGGTATTCACTGACATATTTAACCTGTCCTTAGAACAGGCTGTCATCCCCACCTCTCTGAAGAAGTCCACCATTATCCCTGTACCCAAAAAATCCAAGCCTGCTTGCCTCAACGACTACCGCCCTGTAGCTCTCACCTCCATAGCCATGAAGTGCTTTGAGAAGCTAGTGAAGGGCTACATCTGCTCCTCCCTCCCCATCCTCCTGGACCCCCTGCAATTTGCATACCGCCCCAACAGGTCCACGGAGGACGCCATAGCCCATGTGCTGCACACAGCAGCATCACACCTGGACAAGAGGCAGGGGAACTATGTGAGAATGCTATTCATCGACTACAGCTCAGCATTCAATACCATAGTCCCCTCCAAACTCATAGCCAAGCTCAGGGACCTGGGCTTGAACTATGACCTCTGCCAGTGGGTCTTGGACTTCCTGACGGGCAGACCCCAGGTGGTGAGAGCAGGCAACTGCACCTCCTCATCCATCACTCTCAACATAGGGGCCCCCCAGGGCTGTGTCCTGAGTCCCCTCCTATACTCCCTGTACACACATGACTGCGTGGCACAGCGGAACAACAACACAATCATCAAATTAGCTGACGACACAGTAGTGGTGGGCCTGATCTCTGCCAACGACGAGAGGGCCTACCTGGAGGAGGTTAAGGTTCTAGCGGGATGGTGTCAAGAGAACTGCCTCTCCCTGAACGTCAGCAAAACAAAGGAGATGATTGTGGAACTTTAGGAGGTCTGGGGTCAGGGACTACAGCCCCCTCAGCATCGATGGGGCACCGGTTGAGAGAGTGAACAGTTTTAAGTACCTCGGAGTCCACATATCCGAGGACTTGACATGGACCACACACATTGACAGTGTTATCAAGAAGGCACGACAACGCCTCTACTTCCTTAGGCGCTTAAGGAAGTTCAACGTGAGTCAGAAGATCATCAAGAACTTCTACTCATGCACAATAGAGAGCATCCTGACTGGCAATATCACCTCCTGGTTTCGGAATAGCATTGCACAAGACCGCAGCAGACTACAGAGAGTGGCCCGTTCAGCCGAACGCACAATTGGAGGGGGGCTTCCCACTCTCCAAGGCATATACAACAAGCGGTGCATGGGCAAGGCGAATTGAATAATCAAAGACTCCAGCCACCCAAACAACTGCCTCTTTGAACTGCTGCGGTCAGGCAAGCGATACCGGAGTCTCATGGCAAGCACAAAGAGACTCAGAAGGAGCTTCTATCCCCAGGCCATCAGGATGCTCAATGAACAATGATTGCTCAATGAACAAGGTTTGAACAATGAACAATCGTAACAACCATTAAATGCACTCACAGCACACACATCCACACGCACACACTCACTTTAAACAAACAACTCACTGCAGCACCCACTTTACCCACTTTAGAACACCTAAACACACTTTATATTTATTGGCAAAGAATTTGCACTACAACCCATACCTCATTACACCTTACTGTAAATTGTACCTAAATTGTACCTCATCCCATTTCTGCATTGTACTGTATAGTATATAGTATATTGTATTGTAACTCAGTTACTTTTCTACTCTGCATTGTACATTGTATATATGTATTGAACACTTTTGTCTACGTACTTGACTTCTATTTTATACTTACTATACTTTTTATACTTATCTATTTTTATCTAGCACAATCTCTGGAGCAAAACAGAAAGAAGCATTTTATATAAAAGTATTCTGTACTTCTGTATGACAACTAATAAAGAAACTTGAACTTGAAACTTGGTTGGATGCCAAACTTATTTTCGCTGTACTGTACTTGTGCTGAATAATGACAATAAATCTGAATATAATATCATATAATATATGCTCTTGCTCGCTCTTCCTTGCTCTTTCCTTCCCCTTCCCTCCCCCTCCACCCCCCCCTCAGGACCCCCACTTGGACTATACATCCACTATTCCATTTAACATCAGAAATTACAAGTTCATATGCTTCCCTTTATCTTCTCCACCACAGCTAACCAGATTGCTATGCTGGCTTCATTAACACCTAAAAGACCAAGAGCACATGTATTGTATTGTATTGTATTTATTATTTTTATGTCTTTTAATCTACATTTATTTTGATTTAATTACTGGACTGTCATTATTGTTATTATTATTTCTGTCATTGTCCTGTGATTTATCATAGATTTTTACTGTTACTGTATTGTTTGTCTAGTTTTATGTTAACACTTTGGTTGCCTAAGGTTAAATTAATGATATACCATAGATTGCCAGCGCTATTTGTCTATGGAGAAAATCCCCTTCTTTGCAGGGCTATAACTTTTTAAATTCTATTGCTACATTGCCATTATTAGGGCCCATTCAAAGTCCTATATGTATTGTTCATTGTGTAGCAACGTTAAACTTTTTCATTCACATATTCATAGTAAAGTATGGTCTAATGTATAAGTATGTTTTCATCTCTTTCTGCAGCTTTCTCCAGAACGTGATATATAGCCCCAAATGCATTATATTGATGATGAAATACAGTTTGATGGCAATCAGCGCGATATAAAAAATTCCAACTAGACGTACTTCTAGAAGTTACTACACGTCATCTGATGTTGACCGGATGGGCGAGGGGGCGTTTATAATTCCGTGGGCAGCGTTATACCAATCATCTAATGTGGGTCAAATGTTGATAATATCAGTTATTATCGAAGACGGTAACGTTACACGCTGAAACTCACCCCAGTCTCCGCGCGCCGTTGGGCGATCATCGTCGAGTAGAAATTTTATCATTATGGGATATATTATTACCCGGTCCATCTCCAGCTTGTATAATGGTATATACGTCCAAATCATGTTGTTTATCGAGTTATTGGCAATCGATCGCTATGTAGAGTGACGAGCTAGAGTCACGGGACATGTACCGAGTGGCCGGAAGCAATACGGACGTCTAGCAAAACCTCTAGTGCGCTTCCTGTTAAGCGCTTGCGCCGATCGGCCACCAGATGGCGCTCCTGAACCGCCAGAGAGCTCAGTGGGTCCTGCTGGTGGATCTCAGGCCAGCGGAGGGACATTATGAATCCGATCGCAGATTTTTGAAATATTGATATAAAGACGACGTACAGCGTCCCCCGGCAACTTTAGCATGGCCAGCAAAGACGTCTAAAGACGGCTCCCGGCACCCAAAGTGTTAAAAAAGGGAAAATAAAAAAACATTTGTTCAAAAAAAAAATATCATATAATATAATCTAATGTACAACAAAACACTAATGCAAAATGCTTGGGTACACAGGTTGACTTGTTTCTTTTCTCCTTCGGACTGATTGGCTCAGTCGGCAAGTCACAGTTCAGCGATGACCACTGTAGCAGTAGTCTGACTGAAAGGATATGGACTGCATGTATAAATCCCACTGGCCAACTACTTCCGCTCTCTGTGTTTCAAAATCCCCTCTCTAAGCACAACAACGACATGTGCTTGGGCTTGCTAGCTATAATGCTTATTGTTGTGAAGGATCAGATTAAACCGAATATATATATTTATTTATGGATATATATTTAATAGTATTTGTATATCATTTGATATCCCTTGTATATTCCTTGTACATATACACTGAATATCCCTTTAGTCTACTAACAGCCCATAATAGTTTCATTCTCTCATTGGACAAGAACTTGGCGCCAGCAGCCAAGCCCCTTGGTTCAAGTTCAATCGTGCCGACGAACATGTCGTTACTAGCCCGGTTCCGCGTAGGAATACGTCTGGCGAAATACGAATGGTACTATTTGTTCACAGCGCATATATATATGGCGCAAGTAAAGTAGAACTTCCTTTTAGTCCCTTAGCCCTTAGTTCTTTACCCTCCAACCTAGTGGCAAGACGTTAAGCCTCACCCACGATACACGTGTGGTGCAGTATGGTCAACTTGGCCTCAGAATGGCATTGAGACATCGTGTGGATTAATAGTTGAATTGTCATAGTTTGGCACTATACCGTCGAGTGGGACGTATTTCTATTAAGTTAATAATAGTCTATTATGTATGGTGCATCGTTCGGTTAGAGTTATAAAGTGAGCAGTACCCCCATCGTTTCCTCGCGTTATCTAGAGTCTTAACCAGGCTGGGCAGACCACGTGTGGTGCTTTCATCCGAGGAGTTCTGGGCTAGGACGAGTGGACCTGCACATTGGATTACCTTACCCGGACGACGGCGAGCCCTACACGGCTTGGATTATCTACTTGCTTTGGGTGCTTTGATTTATGCCATGGATAACAGCCAACACTGGTGAGTGTTGGAACTACCCCCGAGAGGAGCCCAGGTGAGACGGCGCTCTACCCCGAGTGAGGTCGCCTCACGTCTCTTCGTTGTGGACCGGCAGCTACCGTCTACAAGAGGGCCCAACTGTATTCATCTGTGGACCAAGGTTCTGTGGGCACCGTGTTCAGCACTCTGAATTCTCCCAAGAAATCGTTGGCCAGATGGGATATCGCCGGCGGCTCTCCTAACCCCCCCCCCCCCCTTACTGACTTACAACCAGCAGGACCCCCCTTTAGTATATCCAGCTATAATCATTTAAGTACCATCGCTATAGTTCCCTAAAGAACCAGGTTGTATACTTGCTTCCTGCGTAACCAGAGATTGGACATTCAATGTTGATTTGCCTACGAATACTCATTTGCCTTACAAGTGCATTCAAATCATAAATGTCATTAAGTGAACGTTGTATATACCCTTTGCTATATATTAAATATTCGATTTATACATTTGTGTGGACTTGGTTTCATGGTGGGAAAGTGTTCATCATATCTATATCATGTACTGTGTGGCCAGTAGTTAAAGTACATAAAGCGGTAGTGGTTTAATGATACCATACTTATCAATACAGTCAGGGAATTGTACCCCTCAGTTACAATTGGTCCTTCGAGCCGGATGGTAACTAGTGTAATATTAATATAGTGTTATTAATATTGAAATGGCCTATGATGAACACTCCACGAAACGGTCCTCCTAACGTAGAACGCCCGCGGCGCAGACGACAGACACCTCAGTACTTAGAGGATTACGCTGTCAGTCAACTACCTAGCCTTCTACAGACGGTAAACGCGGTAAAAGTAGAAAGTAAAATTATGTCTGACCTTAACGACCAGGTTACCCCGACCACAGAGGCCCTAGTGGGTTCTAATGTAACTGACCAAGCTCACGGTGGGGACCAGGAGGGAGCTGACATGCCTTTACCCCCCGCCAATACCGAAGAAGTAGTCCCCGACCAGCCCCGGGAGGAAGACAACCCTACAGAGAGAGAACTCTGCACGGAACAAGATGAGGAGAGCGCCGAGGAAATAGAGCTCCAGGACTCCCCAACGAGTACAGCCAGGAGCGGCTCACCTCTACAACCGTCTTCCCCCAGCGAAGCGGAGAGGATGCTATCACAGGCGTTCCTCGTCAGCCTGACAGCCTCTACCGAACGCGATCGACTCCAGGGTGAACGCGATCGACTTCAGGGTGAACGCGATCGACTCCAGACACAGCAACGGAGCGAAGAAGAGCGCATACGCCTGGAGATGAGACGCCTTCAGACGGAAGAGAATATGGCAAGAGACCGAGCAGACACCCAGCGTGCCGCTGCCGGTGCCCAAAGAGAAACAGAGCGCGACCTCGCTCTCATCCAGCGCGAAACAGAGCGCGACCTCGCTTTCATCAAGCGCGAAGCTGAGCGTGACAGACTACAAGCGCAGCTAATGGAGCAGCTGATCACCAAGGCAACACCCTCTCCCTCCGCCAGGGGTTCAAGGAACTCGTCGAGACAACAGTCAAGGGCAGCATCCCCTAACCGAGCAAGCGACCCTGAACTTGACCAACAGACCAAGCCTATACCCCCCGCAGACCCCCTTCCCAGACCGGTCCAAGCGAGACCCAGCTACAAGGAAGGAGCAGCATACACTGCGGAGAAGCTAAATAAACGACTACAGGATCTAGAGGACCTGATAGAAGAAGAAGAGGGAGAGGAGGAGAACCAAGCCCGACGACAGCACAGTACTCCACCGGACCAGGAGGTCCAGTACAGCCCAGGCTATACCCCAGCGGCGCTGCGCTACAGACCCCCGACTCTATTCACGGGTGAGCATGACGCACGACCAGCCCCGAGGAATAGCACCTGGACCAGCGGGCCATGGTACCCTGCCGGTACCAGCCCACAGAGAGGTGCAAGAGGAGACTCGCCTAGGAGGCCTCTCCCCCAACGCTCGCCGATGTATCAGCCATCCACGGCGTCATACATTGGTACACCGACGTTTCCAGACTTCACCTATGAGAATCGAGCACAGTACACGGAGCTCCGGATGTGCTTAGAGACAATGATGGTGGATGTCGCTGATGAACGCCACAAGTATGCAATATTACTGAAGCACCTGAAAGTACCCCGAGCGCACAATATAGCGCTAGCCTATGCCACCTCTACGACCCCATACACCGCGGCTCTAGCAGCGCTGGACCAGAGATATGGACGTATATGGGATTACGTAATCCAAGAGATAAGGCATATTGATCGCCTACCCCCAGCAACAGACAATCGCTCATTAGACGACCTGTCTATAAAAGTGCAGTCCCTGGTAGGGATGCTGGGAGCGCAACGAGAAAAGGGTATGCACGAGCTATACGCCAACTCTAACGTCGAGAGGATTTTAGAGAAGCTGCCACCCGCCAGACAAGAGCGCTTCAGGCGGCAGAGAGACCACCGTGATCCTAACGGTCCCGAACCATCCCTCCTCGATCTAGCCGACTTCCTGGCGAGAGAAGTCAGCAGCCTACGACTGGATACGTTCGTGCGGAGCACACCAAGCTCCAGAGAGGGACCTAGGAGAATAAACGATGGAAGAAGATCGGTGACTGTCATGCACCAATCAGAATCAGTACCGAGCAGTAAGAACCACAGTACCCCCTCGAGAAAAGAGAAGTGGAAGATGGTGTGCCCGTACTGCGAGAAGGAACACTGGCTGTCACAATGTGACCTGTTCACAAAGATGAATGCAGAAGAAGTGAGTCAATGGATAAAGTCCAACAGGCGCTGTTACCGATGTGCGCGCAGTCACATGGCAGCCGAGTGCCGCCTAAAGAAGAGGTGCAGTCGGTGTGACGGAGCCCACCTAGATGTCCTACACGACAGTAACAGAAGAAAGCCTGCACCTGCACCATCGAGCAGCACAAAGGCAAGTGTCATGTACATTGACCCCGCCAGCAGCAGCGGCGCCCAAGTGCTCTTAAAGGTAGTCCGTGTAACATTGAGCTACCAAGATAAAGTCATGGACACTTACGCCGTCCTTGATGACGGGTCAGAGAAGACCCTTCTGCTCGCGTCCGCTGCGGCCCAGCTGGGACTGCGGGGGAGCGAGAACCAAATGACGATTCGGATAATAAGAAGAGATTTAAAGACGATAAAAGGCGAGAATGTCTCCTTCACTATCGCAGCAAGCGGGCAGCCAGAGCGACGGTATAGGATTACAAATGCTTTCACCAGCCAAGAAATAGGACTATCACAGTACACCTACCCCATCGCCAAGCTGATGGATAAATATGTGCACCTGCGTCAACTACCTATCCCGCTCATAGACGGCGCCACCACGACCCTGCTGACCTCATAGTCCCGATAGACCGGGTCCATACAGGACCCAGAGGCTGTCCTGCAGCAGTCGAGACCCGCCTAGGATGGACACTACAAGGCCCCCTCGCTAAATCACTCAACCGAACAGCAGCCACTAGCTGCCTCCACTCCAGAGTGACAGAAGAAGACACCACTCTCCTGCAGCATGTCGAGAGGCTATGGACACTAGAGACAATGCCCTTTAAGAACGAAAAGAAAGACATTCGTTCTAAAGAAGACATTTACGCCATAAACCTCCTCGAGCAAGGGACAAAGAGAGTCACAGTCGGCGGAGTGATGAGATACGCAACTCCACTCCTGAGGCGAGAGGAAATGCCCACCTTTCACGCCACGAAAGAAGCTACGGAGCGGTATCTATTGAACACAGAGCGGCGCCTAGCCAAAGACCCCGCTCAAGAGAGTGTGTACCGCGCTGAGATTGAGAAGCTAATCACAGCGAGACACGTAATGAAGATTGACATTGAAGAGGTCCGACACAGTGTGAAGAACAGTTTCTACGTGGACAACTGTTTACAAAGCATTTCGACTCAAGAAGAAGCCGAGGCTCTCCTACTCAAGCTACGCGCCTCCCTGATCAAAGGCGGCTTTGATCTCAGGCAGTGGGCCAGCAGCGACCCGCACGTATTGCGCAGCCTCTCCCCCGCGGACAAGGCTGCCAGCAGCGAGACCTGGATGGCGACCATCCCAGGAGAAGCCCAAGAAATGACACTAGGATTAGTCTGGCGCTTCAAAACAGACTCGCTCCACTATAGACACAAACCCCTGACCACGGAGCAGGGAAGGTCGACGGCGATACCGACCACCAGACGGAGTGTGTACAGAACACTCGCCAGACAATATGACCCGTTGGGATGTATTCTACCTTACACCACCAGGGCAAAGATGATTGTACGAGCACTATGGGACAAGGACCAGGGCTGGGACGACCCAATACCCGCACCCCTTGCCTCCACATGGAGAGAGTGGGAGACGGAACTCCGCTCACTCCCAGGCGTCAATATACGCCGCAGCTACTTCCCACCCACAGTGAGGCCAGAGACATGCAAGATGGATCTACACGTCTTCAGTGACGCCTCCGAAGTAGCCTATGGATCGGTGGCCTACTGGCGTGCCCAAGAGAAGGGA
Source organism: Notolepis coatsorum (assembly GCF_963971535.1). Taxonomy (NCBI): domain Eukaryota; kingdom Metazoa; phylum Chordata; class Actinopteri; order Aulopiformes; family Paralepididae; genus Notolepis; species Notolepis coatsorum. Next base: position 51,070,451 of record NC_140168.1, read on the forward strand.
GGAGAGATACACACTGCTTTCATCCTGGCTCGCTCAAGAATAGCCCCACGAAAGCAACAATCTATCCCGCGTCTAGAGCTCTGCGCAGCCCTAGCAGGAGCGCATCTAGCCACGTTAATCCAACGTGACCTCACCATTCCGGTGCACAGAACAATCTTGTGGTCAGATTCCACGACAGTACTCACATGGATCAAGTCTGATTCATGCAGATACAAAGTCTTCGTGGGAGTCAGAGTCACCGAGATTCAAGAGTTAACAGAAACAGCGAGCTGGCGGTATGTGGACACCAAACACAACCCAGCTGACGTCATCACCCGGGGAATGTCCCTAGATGACCTCACCCGTCGCAACATCTACAGTGACGGACCAGAGTTCCTCAAGCTCCCGGAAGAAGAGTGGCCTACGCCCACCCCACGGGAAGCGAGTAAAGAGGAGGCTGAGAACAAGAAACCTATGTTCTGTGGACTGAGCACAGTCGCCTCCACAGACCCCAACATAGATGATTGCATTACCCTACAGAGTGCGCAGCTAAAGACATTCCTGTGGCACCACCCAGAGATTCAGCCCACTGCCGACATTTCAGCAGCTGACTACGAAGAAGCAGAACTTCTTCTACTACAACGAGCCCAGAGAGACTCGTTCCCCGACGAGCTAGACTGTCTACAGGGAGGAAAGCCCGTCCCATCAGACAGCAGATTGCTCCACCTGGCACCCGAGAGCGACGCCCATAATCTCATCAGAGTGAGTGGTCGTCTGCGGAGAGCCCCCGACCTACCGGATGACGTTAAGTACCCGATAGTCTTGAACAGCCGACACAAGGTCACAGAGCTGATCATAAAGAAATACGACGAGGATGTGCACCACGCAGGAGCAGAGAGAGTCTTCGCGGAGATCAGACGTCGCTATTGGATACTTCAAGGGAGAGAAGCAGTGCGACGCTTCCAGCGAACCTGTCTAGACTGCCGAAAGTGGCGCGCGCAGCCCAGCATACCCCGGATGGCTGACCTACCTCCCTGTCGCCTCCGACTCGGCGACAAGCCATTCCACTCCACAGGCATGGACTGTTTTGGCCCGTTGTATATAAAGAAAGGAAGAGGAACCGAGAAGCGGTGGGGTATTGTATTCAAATGCATGACCACCAGAGCGATACATATCGAACTCCTTCCAACCATGAGCACAGACTCATTCCTTATGGCCTTCCGAAGATTCACATCACGGAAAGGAAAACCGTCTACATTGTTGTCTGATCACGGGACAAACTTCAAAGGCGGAGAAAGAGAGCTGAGAGAGAGCTTCCAAGCTATGGGCCCAGAACTTAAGACCCACCTCGCTCCATCCCAGATTGACTTCCAGTTTAATCCCCCGAACGCACCCCACTTCGGTGGAACCTGGGAACGAGAAGTACGTTCTATAAAGACAGCCCTGTACGCCGTGCTTGGGGCCCAGACTGTAGCGGAAGAAGTCCTAATGACAGTCCTCACGGAGATCGAGGGAGTATTGAACTCAAAGCCCCTCGGTTACGTCTCAAGTGATGTAGCAGATGTCGACCCAGTCACCCCCAACACACTCTTGATGGGGCGGCTGGACCCCGCGCTACCCCAGACAATGTACAGGCCTGAAGAAGCGAACGGCCGAAGGATGTGGAGATACAGTCAAGTACTGGCCGACAAGTTTTGGAACAGCTTTCTACTCCACTACCTACCGTCTCTACAGACCCGCCAGAAGTGGGTAAAAGAGAGAGACAATTTGACAGAAGGAACAGTCGTCATGATTATCGACCAGTCACTACCCAGAGCTATGTGGCCGGCTGGCCGCGTAAGCAAAGTGATCACCGGTGCCGATGGCAAGGTCCGAGCAGCTGAGGTGCTCGTCCAAGGGCGAACTTACACACGACCCGTGGCGAGGCTAATAGAACTGCCCAGACTCCCAGACACTATCGATGACGACCATGACCCCATGACTTTGTGAGTTGACTGACCCTTACAGCGGACCTTGAGTGGTAGACAGTGCGGTTAATCTGTCTCTGCTTAGCTAATTAGGTGGGACTAATTAGGGGGCGGCTGTTGTGAAGGATCAGATTAAACCGAATATATATATTTATTTATGGATATATATTTAATAGTATTTGTATATCGTTTGATATCCCTTGTATATTCCTTGTACATATACACTGAATATCCCTTTAGTCTACTAACAGCCCATAATAGTTTCATTCTCTCATTGGACAAGAACTTGGCGCCAGCAGCCAAGCCCCTTGGTTCAAGTTCAATCGTGCCGACGAACATGTCAAGTCAAGTCAAGTCAGTTTTATTTGTATAGCACGTTTACAAATGACTAACAGCCAAACCAAAGTGCTTCACAACATGATAAAAAACACATACAATGCAATAAAATACACTAGAAAAGAGGTAGAGTACAGTACAGTGCAAAGTGCAAAGTGCAAAGTGCAATAAAAGAGACAAGAAAATTTGATAAAAATGCAGAGTGACAGCTGACGTCATGTATAGATGCTGGGCTAGCTCTGGTCAAAGGCCAGGGAGAAGAGATGTGTTTTGAGCAAGGATTTAAAAACCTCCAGGCTCTGGGCAGATCTTATGTGGAGGGGGAGGCTGTTCCAGAGTCTGGGGGCAGCAGCAGCAAAGGCTCTGTCCCCCCTGGTTTTTAGCCTGGTCCTAGGCACCTCCAGCAGCAGCTGGTCAGCAGACCTTAAGGCTCTGGATGGGGTGGGGTGATGTAGGAGCTCAGCTAGGTACGGTGGAGCCAGCCCGTGTAGTGCTTTAAAAACAGTCAGTAAAAGTTTAAAATCAATACGGAAACGGACGGGGAGCCAGTGGAGAGAAGCCAGAACTGGTGTAATGTGGTCACGTTTCCTGGTACCGGAAAGCAGGCGGGCAGCCGCATTTTGTACCAGTTGCAGGCGACGAAGCAGCAACTGGTCAATGCCGATATACAACGCATTGCAGTAATCCAGCCTGGTCGAGATAAAGGCATGGATCACCCTCTCCAGATCCTTCTGGGAGAGGTATGGTTTGGTCTTGGCTAGGAGTCTGAGGTGGAAAAAGCTAGTTTGGACCACCGAACTAACCTGCTTATCAAATTTAAAATTTCTGTCGAAGATTACTCCAAGGTTTCTGACAGAGGAGCGGATATTTGAGCCCAGGGGGCCTAGAGCAATGGCTGTAGGGTCAGGTGAATCATTACTAAATAAAATTATCTCTGTTTTGCGCTCATTTAAGTTGAGAAAGTTTGAACTCATCCATAATTTAATATCAGCCAGGCAATCTAGCAGTGGTTGTAATGTGACCTTGCCTTTTGCTTGTAAGGGTAGATATATCTGCACATCATCGGCAAAACAATGGAAGGACATGTTGTGCTTTGCAATGATTGAGCCTAAGGGCAACATATATAATAAAAAGAGGATGGGGCCCAGTATCGACCCCTGGGGCACCCCACAGGTAAGTGGGGCCGCTGAGGAGAAGAATTCTCCAAGCTGGACTGAGAAGCTCCGGTCAGTCAGGTAGGACTTCAACCAGCTTAGGGCGACGCCTGTGATGCCAACATGTTTTTCCAGGCGCGACAGTAGGACAGTGTGGTCTATAGTGTCGAAGGCGGCTGTAAGGTCTAAAAGCACGAGAATGGCGGGATTTCCAGAATCTGCAGCTAAAATTAGATCGTTTTGGACTCTCAGGAGGGCTGTTTCAGTGCTATGGCGCGGTTTAAAGCCAGACTGAAACTTTTCATGGATTTGATGAACATCTAAAAACAGTTTTAACTGGAGGTAAACTGCTCGCTCCAGGACTTTTGACAGGAAGGGTAATTGGGAAATAGGCCTGAAATTAGATAAAATAGAGGGATCAAGGTTTTTCTTTTTTATCAGGGGTTGAACCACAGCGTGCTTAAAGGCAGTTGGGACACAGCCAGATCTGAGAGAGGAATTTACCATCAACAGAATAGTGGGCAAGACTGAATCGAGCACTTCTTTTAGAAGGCGAGAGGGAAGGCTATCTGAGGGGCAGTTTGTGGGCCGTAAGTGTTTAATTATGTCAGAGAGAGAGGAGGGAGAGACGGGCTGGAACTGCTCAAAAACAGCAGGCAGGGAGTGTAGGGGAGAAGGGGGGGGGGGGCTGGGAAGGCTGTAATGAGAACTGGTCTGAGAGCAGAGATTTTATCAATAAAAAACTTTAAAAAACGTTCACAGAGAGCAGATGATGGCACAACTGGGGAGACATCACGGGGGTTAATGAGGGAGTTAAGAATTTTAAAAAGAATCTGGGGCTTGTGGCAATTTGTAGAGATCAAATTGGAGATGTATTTGCATTTAGCAGTTTTGACAGCATTTTGATATGCAGATAGGCAGTCACGTAGGATTTTGAGGGAGACGTGGAGCTTATCCTTGTTCCACTTTCTCTCCGCACGCCTACATGTGCGTCTGAGAGCACGCGTGGAGTCATTTAGCCATGGTGTTTGGAGTGTTTTGCTGCGTTTGGACCTGAGAGGTGCAACAGAGTCTAAAATATTTTTGCAGGTCGAGTCAAACATTGAAATTAAATCATCTATATTAAAAACACAGTTTGCGCCCAAGGCGTGAAGTGGGGAACCGTTAAAAGCATCAGAAAAAAGCACAGCAGTCAGGGGGCCCAACGTACGCGAGTAGCGCGCAGGGGCATGGTCGTTCTTATGTAGGCACGGGGCTATTAAGGTAAACACAACAGGTGAGTGGTCAGAAAGACCTGCAGCACAGATGTCTGTTATAGAGACAGATATACCAAACGATAGCACAAGATCTAACGTGTGACCTTTTTCATGTGTTGGGCCAGTGACTGATTGTATCAGATTAAATGAATCAATGAGATTCAGAAAGTCCCGGGATAGGGGTAGCAGCGGACAGCAGACATGAACATTAAAATCACCGCAAATTAAAACGTGGTCATATTTCACCATGATCCCAGCGAGAAAATCGGCAAAGTCTGTGATGAACTCCTTGTTGTATTTGGGTGGACGATAGACAACAGCACAGAACACGGGGGATGACAGGTGCAGTTCAAATGTTTGCAGCTCAAAGCTAGAGTAGCTTGCTACAGGCTGGGACAGGCGACACTGGAAGCAAGATTTGAACACGGAGGCTAAACCTCCACCTCTACCGGAGGACCGGGGGGAATTAAAAAATGTACAGTCAGGAGGGAGCAGTTCGGAGAACGGTGTACAGTCACCAGCGTGGAGCCAGGTCTCAGTTAAAAACATAAAATCCAGTTTATGGAAAGTAAAAAGATCATTTAGAAGAAATGTCTTGTTTAAAATCGATCTAGCATTTATAAGAGCCATGTTGAGAGTGATATCTGGCGTCACACTGGACGCAGCACGTCGCAGCGGGCGCAGGTTGGTGTGGACAACACCATTTCCACGTGCTCTCAACTGCCCAGGCAGAGGCACGGCCGTTGATTTTGTAGTGACGACAGTGATAATCCGATGTGGATGGCCGGGTCTGTTGGTAGATCTGCTGGTGTGGCCTGAGTTAGGCCTAGTAGTGGAGCTACTACTATGGCCTGGGTTAGGAGTGTGCAATAAAAATAGTCAGTCATGTGGGAGATTCTGTATAGTGTGCTGCACATTTCCCGCTAGCGTCTGGCTACTTAGGTGATGGGAAAAATTTGAGGCCAGGACTGCAATTCCCTTCTGATTGAGATGCAGGTTATCACTTTTATATAGATCAACCCTATTCCAAAATGAATCAAACTGGTTAATATAATCAAAGCCACATGCCAGGCAGAAATTTTGTAGCCACTGGTTGGCGCTGTAGAGGCGGCTGAACATCTCAGAGCCCCGTCGGAGGGTAGGGATTAAACCTGAGAATATGCATGTTTTGCCTAGGCTCTCGATCGTTGCTGCCAGTAGTTCATAGTCATCGTGAAGCTTGACTGATTGTCTACACTTGATATCGTTTGTACCCACATGGACAATCACGTTATGGGCAGCTGGGTGGAGGTCGATGATGGTGGGGATATATTGTAGTAGATCGAGAATTTTTGCACCTGAGAATGAGTATGAAATGCTATTTGGGACAGCAACGGATCTAACGATTGAATCACCTATGATTATACACTCTGGAGGTGGGAAAAGAAGGCGGCTGGCATGGTGAGTTATGCTCGCTGTTGGAGCAGCAGGTGGACGAGTGGGGCTGGGAGAGGTGGAAGAATTTGACGCTGGGTTTACTCTGGATCGCTTGCCGGAGGGGGAGGCGGCCGGGGAGTTTGAAGTAGTGCTGCCAGGTGAAGATCGCTTTCTACGGGAGGATGGACCAGACCCAGCATGGTCATTTCTCACCGATGATGCCCAGGAAGATGACCCGAACCGGAGCCGAGAGGGGGAGACCGCAGGCATCGGTGGTCCAACTTCGCCATCGTCCATACTCAGTGGTTCAAAGTGATTAAAAAGTTGGGGCATTTCACTGTCCTCTTCGCTCAGTGGATCCGGAAATAGAGGCATGGCCAACTTTTTTCTGCTTCTCAACACCGTGGTCCAGGAGGTGGAGGGAATTATGGAGCAGTCACTGGTTGCCGACTCCGAGGCGGGGGGGAGCCTGTCCCTGGTCAGCTCCACGCCCGCCAGCCGGAGACTGGAAATAATCTGGGACTGCCGGTGCAGGAGTTCATGGATGTGCTTCTCCAGGGAAAGAAGCTCAGACTTGAGGCCTGATAGTTCATCTGTGGCCACCATGACCAAGCCCGGATAGCCTATCTCCAGGCTAACAACAACGGGTAAGTTAAAGTCTCTCAAGTGTACAAACAGTGGTGTTGCGTATACAACTAAAAGAGTAAAAACAGCGATAAAAACAGCGATAAAAATGTGTGGTCCCGAGTGTAGCAGGGACGGTGGAGCTATAGGCTAACGTTGAGTGTGTTGTCAGCTTGACCCACGCTGTCACATTTCACGCTGTCACATTCCAAGCATTCCAAATGGCCGCGCCAGTGTTGTTGGCTGGAAATGTCTGGATGTTGTTTGTGTGTGGCCAAGTTTGCAGAAAGTGGTAAAAACAGGATAAAACACTTGATAAAAACAGGCTAAAAGCACTTAAAAACGTGAATATCAGACGTGACCGCAGCCCAATGCAGTAAAATATTTCTCGGGAGCTCTTTGAAATGCGACCGGCTCTCTCTCTGTCAATGCCATGGATAACAGCCAACACTGGTGAGTGTTGGAACTACCCCCGAGAGGAGCCCAGGTGAGACGGCGCCCTACCCCGAGTGAGGTCGCCTCACGTCTCTTCGTTGTGGACCGGCAGCTACCGTCTACAAGAGGGCCCAACTGTATTCATCTGTGGACCAAGGTTCTGTGGGCACCGTGTTCAGCACTCTGAATTCTCCCAAGAAATCGTTGGCCAGATGGGATATCGCCGGCGGCTCTCCTAACCCCCCCCCCCTTACTGACTTACAACCAGCAGGACCCCCCTTTAGTATATCCAGCTATAATCATTTAAGTACCATCGCTATAGTTCCCTAAAGAACCAGGTTGTATACTTGCTTCCTGCGTAACCAGAGATTGGACATTCAATGTTGATTTGCCTACGAATACTCATTTGCCTTACAAGTGCATTCAAATCATAAATGTCATTAAGTGAACGTTGTATATACCCTTTGCTATATATTAAATATTCGATTTATACATTTGTGTGGACTTGGTTTCATGGTGGGAAAGTGTTCATCATATCTATATCATGTACTGTGTGGCCAGTAGTTAAAGTACATAAAGCGGTAGTGGTTTAATGATACCATACTTATCAATACAGTCAGGGAATTGTACCCCTCAGTTACACTTATGATGGAAAACTTTGACAAAGATTTGGAATGTGCACTAACCCCTCCCTGACAATCTTTATAAAAAAAAAATTGGCACAGTTTAGGCCCGCCCTTGACGTTTTCTTTTTCCAGATAGAGTAGAATGCTAATGGATTCTGTGAGACCTTTCTCCTGCGCTGGCACAGTGCTAACATAGTGTGGAGAGAGAGAGAGGTCTGGCTACATGAGAGCTGCTGAAATCAGATGCTGATACTATGCCTGACTGTTGGAAAAGAAGGCAGTTATTATCTTAAAGAGGACAAGGTTTATCCTAAATAATGAGAGAGAGAGAGAGAGAATGACACACACACACACACACACACACACACACACACACACACACACACACACACACACACATACACACACACACACACACGTCTCACACACACACACACACACACACACACACACACACACACACACACACACACACACACACACACACACACACACACACACACACACACACACACACACACACACACACACACACACACACACACACACACACACACACACACACACACACACACACACACACACACACACACACACACTGTAGATAGATAATAGGGGGCCTTATCAAGCCAGTTCTATGAGCCAGTAGCCCCATGCTGATCTGTGCACCACTGATCTCTCTCAACCATCTGATCATCACACCACTCTGTTAGCCCCAGTATCACTGACAGCTCGCTGGGAGCTCGGATACCAGCGGGAGATTGCGATGGATTATGTAGATCGCTGTGGGAGATCACAATGGAGATAACCGGGGAGAGACCTCACTGTGAAGATAACTAGCCGTTTCTGGGTGGAAAAGACCACTATATGGGTCATTATGGAAAATGTGTGGTTTCCATAATGACCGATGAGAAATTGGGGGCACACATTCGACCAAACTACCAGACAATAATAACCCAATATTATACCTTGCATTTTGATACAGATACCAGATTTTTAGGGCTGACCCCTATTAGTTGAATAGTCGACTAATCGATCGAAAGGAGCCGTAGTCGACTGCCAACCTCTTAGTCGAATACAAAAAAAAATATGATTATTATTATTATTAAATTTTTTGTATTTTTTTTGTATCATTCTTTCCAAAAGAAAAGAGGTATAGAAGCGTGGCTAACGCTAATGGCACGCATACCAGCGAGGCTAACTGCCTAAGAAAACAGGCACAGAGGCACTGAAAGAGGATTTCACCCATCTAATGAACACACTAGACCAGGGGTTCCCAAACTTTTTCAGCTCGAGACCCAAAAGAGAAATTTGGTGTTTCCCCGGGACCCAAACTTACAAAAAAACATCATGAATTGACATAACATGGGCGGCTGGGTAGCACAGCGGACTAAGCGCCTGCCTACCACCGCAGAGACACTGGTATCGAATCCAGCTGTCAGCGGTACCTCCGGCTTGGTCGGTCGTCCATACTAACACAATTCTCCACTTGCACAACCTGAAAGTAGGCACTTCCGGCTGACTTCCGGTTGCGAATGGTACTTCCTGTCCCATCCAAATACATTGGTTTTAGCTACTTTTCTCCCCTTATTTAAACAACTTTGTCGTCACAGAGAGGCAATGAAACGTTTGTATTATTATAGTATAGAATGTATTTAATAAGCAAACGTTTGTCAGCAGGGTTTTTGGGCTGTATTTCATGTAAAAACGTTTACTGTTAGTTTCCTTGCTCAGCCAGCATTAGCCTTCATTAGCTAACAGAAGCTAGTGGTTAAACAGGCCGGATTAGCTTTGAGCTAACTATCTTTCCCGACCCATGTATTCATTCCATTCTAAACATAACGTTAGTTTACAAAACATGACCTGTCTATATAACGTTGAGGAACAAATTATAACGTGTGTGGGTGTGTGTTTTTGTGAACATTGGACTGCAAACAGAAAATGCATCACAGTTACAGACAGTAGCTACTGTTAGCTGCCCTTCCGGATTAGCTTTGAGCTAACTATCTTTCCCGACCCATGTATTCATTCCATTCTAAACATAACGTTAGTTTACAAAACATGACCCGTCTATTAGGGATGTCCCGATCCGATCACGTGATCGGAATCGGCGTCGATCACGTGCTTTTCAGAGTATCGGGGATCGGGAAAAAATAATAATAAAAATCGGCAGTCAAAAAAAGAAAAATTTTATTCAACAAACATGACCATGTCCACGTCTTAAACTCATACGGAGGCCTTAGTTTTGGTTTTAAATTACATATAATATATCATCATTAATGTATTTATTGTCACACAGAGCAGAATAATTATCCACAACAAACACATTCCCCTTTAATTTTCACCGTTGCAACAAACATTCCCTTTAATTTAGACGCTACACGCTACACGCGAGTCGCGACCACATCACAACAACAACACGTCGCTCCCGAAACACGGTTAATATCCACTGACTTGAGCAGCTAGACTTAATGTCAGAGGTTTGGAACTAAGCATTTTAAAATAGAAAGTCAAGCAAGTTGCAATGTTTGCAAGGAGGAGATTCCGCGTGGAGGAAAAACTCATGAAGCAGCAGGCTGGAGGCGAAGTTTTCAGACTAACTTTTCAACTGGAGGATAACGTTACGTCGGCGTTTCAGACCAGAATGGACCATTACGTAAGTCGAACACTGAATGTATACTAATGTGCAAACATATATTGAAACTTTTAATATTTCTCATATGAAGCAGAAGCACATTTCTCAGGGTGAATGTAATAACAAAAGCCTCCGCTCTCGCGCCCTATTATAGGCAACAGATGGGCTTGTCTCACTCTGCCAGTTTCTGACAAAAATGTGTCAAAATTGATTACTAATGTGAAAGATCGGATCGGAAACGATCGGATCGATAGATATTTAAAATCATATGATCGGGATCGGATCGGAAGCAAAAAAAGGCGATCGGGACATCCCTACCGTCTATATAACGTTGAGGAACAAATTATATAGACGGGTAATGTTTTGAACAACTAACGTTACGTTTAGAATGGAATGCATCGGCAAAGATCGTTAGCTCAAAGCTATTCCGGCCAGTTTATCAACTTCCTGTCATTTAGAAATATGATTTTATAGTGAAAATCATTACCAAAACGTCCGGAAAAACCTCACGGGAGCATTATAGACTGTCATACAAATGTACAAATGCTATAAGGTGGCAAGAAATGCACTATAAACAATACTTTGCGGCGTCGTTTCTTGCGCTAGCTTCTGTTAGCCAGCATTAGCTTAATTAGCGTGAGCAAGTAAACTAACAGTGAACGTTTTTACATGAAATACAGCCCAAAAACCCTGCTGACAAACGTTTGCTTATTAAATACATTCTATACTATAATAATACAAACGTTTCATTGCCTCTCTGTGACGACAAAGTTGTTTAAATAAGGGGAGAAAAGTAGCTAAAACCAATGTATTTGGATGGGACAGGAAGTACCATTCGCAACCGGAAGTCAGCCGGAAGTGCCTACTTTCAGGTTGTGCAAGTGGAGAATTGGCAGTGTTAGAGGGTGGGAAGCCGGTGGGGTGTGTATCCTGGTCGTTGTAAACAGCGACTCCTACAGGTCGGTCGGGGCGCCTGCTCAGCGAGGAAGGGAACTGGGGGAAGTAGTGTGAGCCTCCCACGCGTTACGAGTCCTCGCTGTCAGGTGAAAAGAAGCGTCTGGCTGACTCCACATGTATCGGAGGGGACATGTGATAGTATCTATCAACCCTCCCTAGACCGGCAAGTGGGGGGCAAATGCGGGCAACAACCAGGAAGGGAGGGAAGGGAATTGGCATAACGACTAAATTGGGATGGGAGAAAAATACAGAAAAAAGGGGGAGAAAAAAGTAGATACATTTTTTTTATTGCCATAACATAAACTACTGATAAAGAACACAACAAACCACGAATTTCAAATGTATATGAAATGTATTTATTTAATTATAAAAGTACATCACAGCAATAATCACAGTGTAATGTTAAGGTGCTCACCACCTCATAACATATGTACATAAAATGTTGTAACACTTTTAAATGAACAAACATGTTCTACTATCCTTTCTATTTCTCACCCCTTTTTCAACTCTTCATTTTTTACCCCCTCCCTCCGTCCCTCAACCTTAAACCCCAACATTGAGCAACATTCTGATTAATTTGTACTGACTTATAAAACAATTCTACTGACCTGACATCATGCTAGAAGGGGTATAATATTTCATCTATGGCACAATTAAATCTAATGAGAGGTATGTGGCTGGTTGAATTTTTCTACCAGCAGATCTATTCTGGGCTTGGTTTTTGAAAGTGCTATTCTGAGGTCATGCTGAGCATTTAGTCTGTTTCTGTATTTGTTTTTCATGTATGCTAGAGTAGAAAACCCAGATTCACATAAGTATGTGGTGCCCAACTGAATCAACACATCTACAGCTTTTTTATATATAAAAAAAAAAGTTAATTTTTAATAATTATTTTTATTTTTTATTTATTTTTTTAGGGACAGCCCTACAGATTTCCAATACTTCTTGGTGCCTGATGCAGGAACTAAAAATGCTTGCTGGTGAAGGCAAGCCTTCTGGCTACAAGACAATAGCTAAAAGGCAATGCGTTCCCCGTTTAATGCGTACATTAAAACTGGTAGTGACAAGTGAAACCTATTGAAAATCGGTATTGTTTGTCTCAACATTTCTCAATACTGTGTAGTATTGATTTGATTTAATCAATACTTTGATGGCATTGATTTCCAATATACAGACTGAACTATTACATACTAACATCAGAGGACATATTACTATATATTTACGTTAGCCTCATAGCACAATTGCCTAAGTAATTTTTTGGCCAAATTGATATTTCTGCCTAACTCTACTCTCCTCACACTGCTGCACCACCCTGGCTTAGTGGCTGTGTCCTCAGCCAATCAGAACCGTGTTATGTTACAAATCGCTTTCTGCCTAACTCACTCATGTGGCTTGTGCCAAAATTCGTTTTTTTCTTCTGTTCCGAAAGTCTTGAAAAATGACTTAGGCAATTATGCTATGATGCTATGAGGCTAACGATATGGTATGCTATAGAATGTTAGTTTGTACAATTCAGTTGCCATCTACAGTATAAACTTGTAGACTAGATTAGTTAAGGAATATTTAAGCTGTAACATACAGTATGGGAGTGAGCGCTATATCGTTGGTTATTCGCACTGGAGAGACAGAGTTCCATACATCATCAGCGTGACCTCAAGTATGTTATTGCTTTTATACATTTTTATAACTGTTTAAAGCATTGGCCTTAACAAGGACAGAAGCGTTGGGCCTGTTTTGATGAATTCATTTTGGTCCTTCGCCCAGAAAGAATAGTTGCCAATTGCTAAGCAATTAACAGTCTACCTTTCCTCTGCCTTTGGCTCATCCTCCTCTCTTAAATGTATCAATTCTTTTCAATTTGTCACATCAGAACCAAAATCATAGAAATCCACACACAAATCCATGTCTTGGATATTTCTGTGCAGCAACAAAGAATGTGTAGCGACCACATGTGTTGTGAATTAGTCTAACTTAAGTGGCGTATTCTCTAGCTAGCAATACTGTGCATTATTCTCAATTACTGGTGATCAATATTAGGGGTGGGATGATACAAGTAACTCACAATATGATGCTGTGACGATATTTGGCCTTCGTTAATGATAATATCACGATACATGATATCAATATAAAATCGGCATGCAAAATATTGCAATATATTGCTCTATGATTTTTTGGTCCCCACCCCTAATCAATATCAACACTGCACACATGGGAAAGAAAGCGAAAATGAATTCCTACACATTCGACACTAATTAACTACATTACGCAATGCTACCAAATCAGTTCACCTTGCTTCCAGAATCATTACCCATGATTCTTTCTGTATCCATATTCCTACTGCTCCCCGGACGCATCTTCAACAATGTTCAAGTGTTCTTTGAGGAAACAGAATGGCGGTCGCCAGCGGAGCAGTTTCATGCAAGGCAAAGAGAAGATACAAAGCCATGTTCGGCCCCTAGCAGTTTTCCCCCCACTGTGTCTGCTCCATTCTCCTATGCAGAGAGTTGGACGATGTTCCACTGTCAAACATCTCTGCCCAAACAGGAAGTAAACAAACCGGTGCTATCTTTACTCATATTATTTTACCCTTAACACATTGACCGCCAGCAGCAGGGGGCGCTGATCCCCCTTCATCGCCAGGTCTTTATTCAATGGATATAGTTTTAGACTGCGACATTTGCGAGTGCTTAAAATTAGTGCTGTCAGGTGATTAAAAAAAATGTATCTAATGAATTACAGGATTTGTAATGAATTAATCTAATTAATCACATTTTAATCGCATAACCATTTTAGGTCTGATATTTTATATTCTATAATCATATTTCAAATTGCATGTGTCCGGATGGCAGAATTCAGTACTGTATCTACAAAACCTTCATCTTCCCTTTATTCATTTGCTTTGATTTTTCAGGTCTGGTAAATTTTAGCATGGTGTTATTCAGTAAAAAAAAAGAAAGAAAAAAAAGAATTGAATTGATATTCTCATTTGGTTCATTACAATTTACTCAAGCCTAGTAACAGACACAGTATTTCTGACACTGGTAATACATTCCCTGAGATCCATAGATGTCCCTAGAATCAGATACCAAGAACATGCAAATGTCCATTTAAAAAAAAAGATAATTTGCTGTGTAATTAATTAATCTAATTAACGCGATAAACTGACAGCCCTACTTAAAATATATCTTATATTATATCTATGGGTCTAATAACGCCATCGACTGTCAGTGAGTTGCTTCCAGTCAACATGCCGAAAACAGATTGTTTTTTCATCCGTACATTTTCATTTTATACCGTTTTGAATAGAGTATGGTTTGGGTGCTTTTGAGTAATTCCAGGAAAAAGACGAGAAAAAGGCATTTTACTGTAATCCAGTCATCACGTTGTAATTTTTCGGCTGATTATCTAATCATCCTGAAATCAACGCTAGATTATCATTATTATATCTCATCGTGCATACATGTAATGGCCATCGTAGCAGGGCTCCCCCCCCCCGCCCCCCACCGCAGTCAACGGTAATAAGCACATAGACCTACACACAGATAGCTTTGATCGCGGTAGAAATAAATATCAGATCAAGGCAAGGTTTCATATATAGTGTTCTTACCTTGTCTCTGATGTAATGCAAAAAAAAGAATCCAATTATCTGATCGCCATTCCAGTTATCCACAGCGATCATGTCCCCGACATTACGAAGCGTTACACATGGACCTTAACCCCGCCCGCCCGGCTCAGATCGGCTCCTAAAACACACCAGCCCATTTCAAATAGGATGCAATAGCTCCGCATGGCAGTAGAGGGCGGTGTTGACCGTCTGCCAGCTCAGACAGGGTCTGAAGGGTATACCAGAGGCTGCAGCCATGAATTATGAATAGATATAGCGAATAAACAAAATAACGATCCCAAAAACGAGTTAACTAGTTTCTGGCGCTGAACGCATGGTGGGCAATAACGAGTTTACTCGTTTATGGCGCAGATCCAGTTAACATATTGAATACATAATATTATATTATTGTTCTCCTCTATATTTCTTTTGACTCTTTTATAAGCTGATGTATGGAACTATTTTATAAATAACAACCCGAAATGGTTTAAGTGTTTTAGTGTCCTACTTTGGACCAAATCTCTGAAGTATCTCCCTGGTTCCAGAAGGCCCTACTCTGAGAGCACCAGACAGGCCTACATGTGCTTTTGATGCGTTGTTTGGAGTGTGCATAACTTCTCCCTTCAAGCTTAATTTGGTTATTGGTTATTACTATAGTGATACTCTCTGTATGCACCCAATTCGACGTTATAGCCGCATTTTTTCCAGATTAATTTGGTCGCGGATGCCCCGATTTGGTACACATTTCTGCTCTCTTGGTGTTTAGCAGACTGTGACGTGCGGCCGTAGACACAGACAGCTCCGCGTAGGAGTGTGTGTCTGCACCTCCTCCAGTCCTCCTGTGTGACGTCTAGGGATGGGTACCTTTCACATTTGAACCGATACCGGTACCGGTACCTGTGAATCGATACCGGTACCCAACGGTACCTTTTTTCGGTACTTTAGTCTCAAGAAATGTAATTTACCTACCTCAGTCGTAAAAAAAAAAATCCAAACTTCAAATAACTATAATTTCGACAGTTTTCGGCTTGTCATTGCTCCGACTGCTTTGTTGTTGAATCAAGTCAAATCCTAGGTAAGCATATATTGTGCGTGTGAACGTTGACATGAAAAAAAAAAGGTTAAAAAAAAAATAAGATTTAGTTTTTTAATTTTTTTTTCGGTTTCTCACTTGATTCGATACTCGGTAGTACCGACGTGTTTCGGTTCGGTACCTCAAAAGTACCGAATTCGGTACCCATCCCTAGTGACGTCTGCGGGTCTCAATGTCCCTCATTGTCATCATCTCTCAAGTGCTGTTCAGAGCTAGCGGCCACCATTCCAGACCCTTTATTTTAACCCTTTCACTACAACAGAAGGTTAACCTTTCACTACCACACTACAGATGGTTAACCACTCAATCACTGTGCCACACGTACGGTAGACCATGATCCTCACGCACACACGCACGCACGCACGCACGCACGCACACACACACACCAATAGCGGTGGTAGTGAAAGGGTGGTAGTGAAAGGGCTAACCTTCTGTAGTGTGGTTGTGAAAGGGTTAAAATGTCTCTCATCCTTTTCCATGGCTCATCAAATATACACCCTGTCAGTGGTGGAAAGTATTTTTACTTTAATGTACTTAAGTACAATTTCAAGCTACTTGTAGTGTACTGTATGTGAGCATTTCCCTTTTATGGAACCTATACTCCACTGCATTCCAAAGGTAATATTGTACTTTTTACTCCACTACATTTATCTTAACCAATCAGTTAATAGTTACTTTGAAGGAAAATATTTTGCATCGAAAACATGGCAGAAATTGATGAAGATTATATACTTTCATGTTTGAAGCCTGTCAACTTCACAAGGGTTGAATGCTCCCAAGCACTGCAATACACAAACGTCATGTATAATGCATACTTTTACTTTAAATACTTAAATAAATTGCAACTACTTCTCTACTTTTACTTAAGTAGAATTTGAATGGAGGACGCTTACTTCCACCAGAGTACTAATTTATCTGGGTATTTCTACTTTTACTTAAGTAATGGAACTGTGTACTTCTTCCACCACTGCACCCTGTGCAAGAGCTATTGGTGTGTGTGTGCACGTGCGTGTGCGCGCGTGTGTGTGTGTGTGTGTGTGTGTGTGTGTGTGTGTGTGTGTGTGTGTGTGTGTGTGTGTGTGTGTGTGTGTGTGTGTGTGTGTGTGTGTGTGTGTGTGCGTGTGTGTGTGTGTGTGAGGATCATGCTCTACTGTATGTGTGGCACAGTGATTGAGTGGATAGATGATAGATCTGGCCCCTACAGGGGGCTTTTGTGCAGACCGGGCTAAACGGGCTAAACTGCTGGATACAAGCCGCCCTTCATTAAGTTACTAATATTACAGCCCATTAATTATTCAGGGCGTGGCCTTGTGACACCATGCATCAGTGTATAGTATTAAATATTAGAGCAGCTATGTGAGCAGCATCAGTAGATGGATGGTAGTAGTGTTGTATATGCATGTCCTCGTGTCCTGTTGCTGTTTTCATTACACTAACATCCAGAGACCTTTTTATAAATTGACCGACTGGCTGGATTGCTGGCTGGCTGGATGACTGACTGGCTGGATGACGGGCTGACTGAGTGGCTCGTATTCTACAGCCGTACTGAATTCTCATCTTCGTATGGCATTCAGAGTGCCCTGGAATTTCCATGTTCTAATTTGATGCCCCTCTCCGTGGCAGAAAATATAATTCAATTGTCACCCGCACCTTTCTCTCTCTCTCTTTCTCGCTCCAGCTCGCTCGCTCGCGCCCTTTTGATTACATATATGTCAGCACACCTTCCGCGCTGATTATAGCTATGGTGTCTGTAAATGTGTACTTTACTAATTTACCATGCTTCTCTCTCTCTCTCTCTCTCTCTCTCTCTCTCTCTCTCTCTCTCTCTCTCTCTCTCTCTCTCTCTCTCTCTCTCTCTCTCTCTCTCTCTCTCTCTCTCTCTCTCTCTCTCTCTCCCGTGCATGCAAAAAGAGATTTTCGTCCTAGTAATCACGGCCAGATTAGCCTACTGTATGTATGCCCTTAATATGCTTTAATGCGTTTTTAATGACAGCTTGGGTGTTAAAGTCAAACTCCGGGGCCATCTCTGCCGGGAGTGTGTGCGAGGCGGGGAGAGTGTGCGAGGCGGGGAGAGTGTGCGAGGCGGGGAGAGTGTGCGAAGCGGGGAGAGTGTGTGAGGCGGGGAGAGTGTGTGAGGCGGGAGAGTGTGCGAGGCGGGAGAGTGTGTGAGGCGGGGAGAGTGTGTGAGGCGGGAGAGTGTGTGAGGCGGGAGAGTGTGTGAGGCGGGGAGAGTGTGTGAGGTGGGAGAGTGTGTGAGGCGGGGAGAGTGTGTGAGGCGGGGAGAGTGTGTGAGGCGGGGAGAGTGTGTGAGGCGGGAGAGTGTGTGAGGCGGGGAGAGTGTGTGAGGCGGGAAAGTGTGTGAGGCAGGAGAGTGTGTGAGGCGGGAAAGTGTGTGAGGCGGGAGAGTGTGCGAGGCGGGGAGAGTGTGTGAGGCGGGGAGAGTGTGTGAGGCGGGAGAGTGTGTGAGGCGGGAGAGTGTGTGAGGCGGGGAGAGTGTGTGAGGCGGAAGAGTGTGTGAGGCGGGAGAGTGTGTGAGGCAGGAGAGTGTGTGAGGCGGGAGAGTGTGTGAGGCAGGAGAGTGTGTGAGGCGGAAGAGTGTGTGAGGCGGGAGTGTGTGAGGCAGGAGAGTGTGTGAGGCGGGAGAGTGTGTGAGGCGGGAGAGTGTGTGAGGCAGGAGAGTGTGTGAAGCGGGAGAGTGTGTGAGGCGGGGAGAGTGTGCGAGGCGGGGAGAGTGTGCGAGGCGGGGAGAGTGTGTGAGGCAGGGAGAGTGTGTGAGGCGGGAGAGTGTGTGAGGCGGGGAGAGTGTGTGAGGCGGGATAGTGTGTGAGGCGGGGAGAGTGTGTGAGGCGGGAGAGTGTGTGAAGCGGGGAGTATGTGTGAGGCGGGAGAGTGTGCGAGGCGGGGAGAGTGTGTGAGGCGGGGAGAGTGTGTGAGGCGGGAGAGTGTGTGAGGCGGGAGAGTGTGTGAGGCGGGAGAGTGTGTGAGGTGGGAGAGTGTGTGAGGCGGGGAGAGTGTGCGAGGCGGGGAGAGTGTGCAAGGCGGGGAGAGTGTGCGAGGCGGGGAGAGTGTGTGAGGCGGGGAGAGTGTGTGAGGCGGGGAGAGTGTGTGAGGCGGGGAGAGTGTGTGAGGCGGGGAGAGTGTGTGAGGCGGGAAAGTGTGTGAGGTGGGAGAGTGTGTGAGGTGGGAGAGTGTGTGAGGCGGGGAGAGTGTGTGAGGCGGGGAGAGTGTGTGAGGCGGGGAGAGTGTGTGAGGCGGGGAGAGTGTGTGAGGCGGGAGAGTGTGCGAGGCGGGAGAGTGTGCGAGGCGGGGAGAGTGTGCGAGGCGGGGAGAGTGTGTGAGGCGGGAGAGTGTGCGAGGCGGGAGAGTGTGTGAGGTGGGAGAGTGTGTGAGGCGGGAGAGTGTGTGAGGCGGGAGAGTGTGTGAGGTGGGAGAGTGTGTGAGGCGGGGAGAGTGTGCGAGGCGGGGAGAGTGTGCAAGGCGGGGAGAGTGTGCGAGGCGGGGAGAGTGTGTGAGGCGGGGAGAGTGTGTGAGGCGGGGAGAGTGTGTGAGGCGGGGAGAGTGTGTGAGGCGGGGAGAGTGTGTGAGGCGGGAAAGTGTGTGAGGTGGGAGAGTGTGTGAGGTGGGAGAGTGTGTGAGGCGGGGAGAGTGTGTGAGGCGGGGAGAGTGTGTGAGGCGGGGAGAGTGTGTGAGGCGGGGAGAGTGTGTGAGGCGGGAGAGTGTGCGAGGCGGGAGAGTGTGCGAGGCGGGGAGAGTGTGTGAGGCGGGAGAGTGTGCGAGGCGGGAGAGTGTGTGAGGTGGGAGAGTGTGTGAGGCGGGAGAGTGTGTGAGGCGGGGAGAGTGTGTGAGGCGGGGAGAGTGTGTGAGGCGGGAGAGTGTGTGAGGCGGGAGAGTGTGTGAGGCGGGGAGAGTGTGTGAGGCGGGAGAGTGTGTGAGGCAGGAGAGTGTGTGAGGCGGGAGAGTGTGTGAGGCGGGGAAAGTGTGCTAGGCGGGGAGAGTGTGCGAGGCGGGGAGAGTGTGCAAGGCGGGGAGAGTGTGTGAGGCAGGAGAGTGTGTGAGGTGGGAGAGTGTGTGAGGCGGGGAGAGTGTGCGAGGCGGGGAGAGTGTGCAAGGCGGGGAGAGTGTGCGAGGCGGGGAGAGTGTGTGAGGTGGGAGAGTGTGTGAGGCGGGGAGAGTGTGTGAGGCGGGGAGAGTGTGTGAGGCGGGGAGAGTGTGTGAGGCGGGGAGAGTGTGTGAGGCGGGAAAGTGTGTGAGGTGGGAGAGTGTGTGAGGTGGGAGAGTGTGTGAGGCGGGGAGAGTGTGTGAGGCGGGGAGAGTGTGTGAGGCGGGGAGAGTGTGTGAGGCGGGAGAGTGTGCGAGGCGGGAGAGTGTGCGAGGCGGGGAGAGTGTGCGAGGCGGGGAGAGTGTGTGAGGCGGGAGAGTGTGCGAGGCGGGAGAGTGTGTGAGGTGGGAGAGTGTGTGAGGCGGGAGAGTGTGTGAGGCGGGGAGAGTGTGTGAGGCGGGGAGAGTGTGTGAGGCGGGAGAGTGTGTGAGGCGGGAGAGTGTGTGAGGCGGGGAGAGTGTGTGAGGCGGGAGAGTGTGTGAGGCAGGAGAGTGTGTGAGGCGGGAGAGTGTGTGAGGCGGGGAGAGTGTGCTAGGCGGGGAGAGTGTGCGAGGCGGGGAGAGTGTGCAAGGCGGGGAGAGTGTGCGAGGCGGGAGAGTGTGCGAGGCGGGGAGAGTACGGAGAGATTCTTGGCACAGCGAAGGCAGGGAGTGAAGATGAGGCTGGCAAGGAAGGTGGCTGCTCCGCGCTGAAGTCATTCAAAGCTAAAATGTTGCACCAGCCCCTGTAGATGTAGTAAAATACCCCCCCCCCCCTCAACCTCAACCAAGACAACTGAAATCGAGTGCTATTGGCAGATGAAAAGAGGGAAGAGTATTCGGTTTACGACTAGAACAATCCGAAATACAGTAAAAGAAACATTATAGGCTGCAGAATCCAACAGCCGTAAAAAAAAAGGGAAAAAAAACACACCAGTTTCCAATTTCCAAGAGACATGGCTAGTGTATGACAAGAACAATGGGGGTAAGTCTTGTGTTTGCACACGCGTCTCCATTTATAAATGTATTCATACTCACTGTTTGTTTGTGTACGCCTGATTGTCTTACCTCAACAATGCTCTCCATTCATCATGTGTTCCCTCTGTTTATTCTAATAGAGTAGAGATCCGCACAATATTCCAAAGATTGATTGGGATGCAAATTACATTCCAAGCTCGATTGGTATGACTTGGCTCCTTTTAATTGGATTCTGTTAATTAATGCTACGTGAAGACAAACTGGATTACGAGCATGTTTTGCGCATCCCATTATCGCCTAATTGGGCTGGTGTGTGTGTGTGTGCGTGCACGCGTTTGTCGTTAACCCTTTCATCACCCTTACATCCCACTCCTGTAACGCCGGCACACCTGAATAACTCAATCGGGTGATTACGTTAATACATCATTAGGGAAGGTTAGTTATGCTTTTTTCCCCTTTCATTACTGGGAGGCTAATAAGAGAACGTTATTTACAGACTGCAGCAGGGTGTATTAGGCTGCTCAGGAACAATGGACTGTTTCATCTCAATGTCATTGGGCATTAAAGGGGAATGTCACAGAGTTTAAGAATTCACATTGTGTTCTTCCTGTGTCCCAGTACAGTTCAGTCAGTATTTGTGAACACGCACCACTCTCCCCTAAAGCTAGAAATCAGAGAAAGAACACTCCAATGGGTGATGTTACTAGGATGTAAAATCTGGGGCATAGATAGTGAATGGGGCTCTGACTCTATGAGGCCTTAACATTTTTGTGTGAGCTCTTGCACCCAAATGAGGTTTATATTATGCCAGAAGGTCTGAACCAGAACTAAAACCTCATTTGGATGTAAACATGTTATGGCCGTATATAAAATCTATTAGCGATTGGAGAGTTCTCTCTGTGATTCTCTTGGATTTCTAGCTTGTTCACAAATACTGTGAGTGGTGTGTGTTCACTAATGCTGACTGAACTGTCCTGGGGCACAGGAAGAACACATGCCAATTCTTAAAATGAGGGGCCCTTTGTTCCTCAGGACAAAATCCTTTCAGATGTATGACACAGATAGTGCCCCAAAACTGTGGAACAAACTACCCCAAAACATCAGGGAAGCCAACTCGCTAGACATCTTCAAAAGACAGCTTAAAACCTATCTCTTTGCTCAGGCATTTCAATGACCTGCACTATTCTTACCCTGCCTACTTTTATCCACTGCCTATCAAATTCATGTGTCGGTTCTATGCTAATTTTATCTCACTACCTCCTACTGTATGCACTGTAATTTTAAGAGAACTATTTTATCACACTTTTTACTTCTTACTGATGCACTGCTGTTGTATGTTAAATACCCTGTTGTATGTCCGTTCTATTTTATAATTTTTAGACTATTTTTAAACTGAATCATTTTAAACAATTTTTATTATTTGTATTACTGAAAACTGAGAGCCTATTGGGATGCTAGATCCTAATGTGAAACACTGTAATTTTAAGACTGAATCAAACTGTAAGCAGAGAGCCTGTTGGGATGCTAGATCCTAATGTGAAACACTGTGATTTACCATACCTCAAGTTTCAAGTTTTCAAGTTTATTTAATAGTTGTCATACAGAAGTACAGAATACTTTCATACAAAATGCTTCTTACTGTTACGCTCCAGAGACTGTGCTAGACAAGATAGTATCAAACATAGTATACATGTAATTTAGAAGAAGAAAAAGAGGTCACAGTGTTCGGTATAGACATATGTACAATGTTCTGAGTTACCATATAATATACAATACTATGCAGTGTACTAATGTACAGTACTATCTAGTGCAAAGCAGAAATGGGATGAGGTACAATTTAGGTACAATTTACAGTAAGGTGTACGAGTTGTAGTGCAATCCTTCATCAATAAATATAAAGTGTGGGGAGTGGGTGCTACAGTGTGTTTGTTTAAAGTGGGTGTGTGCTATAAAGTGTGTGGAGTGGGTGCTACAGTGTGTTTGTTTAAGTGAGTGTGTGCGTGTGGATGTGTGTGCTATGTGCGTTTGGTGGTTGTTGTTGTGTAGTGTTCATTCATTGTTCGTTTAGCAGCCTGATGGCCTGGGGATAGAAGCTTCTTCTGAGTCTTTCTGTGCTCGCCTTGAGACTCCGGTATCGCTTGCCTGACCGCAGCAGTTCAAAGAGGCAGTTGTTCGGGTGACTGGAGTCTTTAATGATTCTCTTAGCCTTGCCCTTGCAACGCTTGTTGTAAATGTTCTGGAGGGTGGGGAGCCCCCCTCCAATTGTGCGTTCGGCTGAACGTGTCACTCTTTGTAGTCTGCTTCGGTCTTGTGCAGTGCTATTCCCAAACCAGGAGGTGATGTTGCCGGTCAAGATGCTCTCTATTGTACATGAGTAGAAGTTCTTAAGGATCTTCTGACTGACTTGGAACTTCCTTAGGCGCCTGAGGAAGTAGAGGCGTTGTCGTGCCTTCTTCACAACACTGTCAATGTGTGTGGTCCATGTCAAGTCCTCGGATATGTAGGCTCCGAGGTACTTAAAGCTGTTGACTCTCTCAACCGGTGCCCCGTCGATGCTGAGGGGGCTGTAGTCCTTGACCCCCGACCTCCTGAAGTCCACAATCATCTCCTTTGTTTTGCTGACGTTCAGGGAGAGGCTGTTTTCCTGGCACCATCCCGCCAGGACCTTGACCTCTTCCAGGTAGGCCCTCTCGTCGTTGGCAGAGATCAGGCCCACCACCACTGTGTCGTCAGCAAATTTGATGATTGTATTGCTACTCCGCTGAGCCACACAGTCGTGTGTGTACAGGGAGTAGAGGAGGGGACTCAGAACACAGCCCTGGGGGGCCCCTATGTTGAGGGTGATGGATGAGGAGGTGCAGTTGCCTGCTCTCACCACCTGGGGTCTGCCAGTCAGGAAGTCCAAGACCCACTGGCAGAGGTCATAGTTCAAGCCCAGGTCCCTGAGCTTGGCTATGAGTATGGAGGGGACTATGGTATTGAATGCCGAGCTGTAGTCGATGAATAGCATTCTCACATAGTTCCCCTGCCTCTTGTCCAGGTGTGATGCTGCTGTGTGCAGCACATGGGCTATGGCGTCCTCCGTGGACCTGTTGGGGCGGTATGCAAATTGCAGGGGGTCCATGTTGATGGGGAGGGAGGAGCAGATTTAGCCCTTTACTAGCTTCTCAAAGCACTTCATGGCTATGGAGGTGAGAGCTACAGGGCGGTAGTCGTTGAGGCAAGCAGGCTTGGATTTTTTGGGTACAGGGATAATAGTGGACTTCTTCAGGCAGGTGGGGATGACAGCCTGTTCTAAGGACAGGTTAAATATGTCAGTGAATACTGGGGCCAGTTGGTCGGCACAGACTTTTAGGACGCGGCCGGGGATGCCGTCCGGACCTGCTGCCTTCCTGATATTCACTTTTTTAAAGGTCCGCCTCACCTCATGCTCTGTTACCCTGAACACTGCGCCTCCATCAGCAGCCGACCCCCCCCCCCCCCATTGCCGTGGCTTGTGAGCTGGTGTTGTTATTACCAGCATCAAACCTCGCATAGAAGGTATTGAGGTCATTTGCTAAGGAGATGTCACTGTTCAGTTTGAGGGAGGCGCCTTTGTAGTCTGTCATCGTTTTGAGCCCCTGCCACATAGCTCTAGAGTCAGCTTGTTCAAACTGGAGTTCAATTTTATCCCTGTAGCGCCGTTTGGCCTCTGACACTGTCCTCCTTACGTTGTATCGCGCCACCTTGTGGTCATTCATGTTGCCTGCCACTAGGCCGTCGTTGTATGCTTTGGTGCGCTCTCTCAGAGCTTCACGGACGGATTTGTCTACCCAGGGTTTTTGATTTGGGTAAACTCTCATTTTGGTAGTGGGGATTGTTTCTTCCACCCTAGTACAAACATAGTCCAGCACTGTTTCCGTGTAGACATTAATGTTATCTGTGTCGCGGAACACATTCCAGTCTGTGCAGTGAAACACAGACCGGAGCGTCTCCTCTGACGTCAAATCCCATTTCTGCACCTCTCGCGAGACTACAGGAGTACTTTTAATTCTCTGTTTGTACTTTGGTGAAAGAAAGATTGACGCGTGATCTGATTTACCAAAGCCACTATCAGAATGAGCCTTGTAGCCACCTTTAAATTGCGTGTAACAGTGATCTAGGATGTTACCGCCTCTGGTGTTGCAAGTCACATGCTGATAGAAGTCAGGTAATACCTTTCTCAGATTGGCGCTATTGAAATCTCCCAGCACCAAAATGGCGGCATTAACGTTCGTCGCTTGTATTCTATTTACCTCGTCGTGGAGTCTGGAGAGCGCGGCGTTGTTGCTGGCTTGCGGTGGAATATACACTCCGATCAGGATGATCGCCGTTAACTCCCTCGGGAGGAAGAAAGGACGGCACTTGATGGTTATATACTCCAGGTCTGGGCAGCAGTGGTTGGATAATTCCTTCACGTTAGTTGAATCGCTCCAATTTTTGTTAAACATGAAGGCAATACCTCCTCCACGTTGTTTACCGGACTCTGCTGTCCGATCCTTGCGATGGATAAAGAAGTGATCGGCTGGTTGAATTGCGTGGTCTGGAACCTCCGGTGTGAGCCACGTTTCGGTGAAGCAGAGAGCGTTGCAGTCCCTAACGTCTCTTTGGTATTGAATCCTTGCTCGGATGTCATCCAGTTTATTGTCAATTGATTGTACATTGGCTAGCAATATACTGGGCAATGGTGTTCGGTGGCGTCTGGATCTCAGCCTGTTACGGATCCCAGCTCTCTTCCCACGCCGTCTGGTTCCTCTGTTCCTGGGATCAAGGAACAAAGGATCTGGTCCTAATCTCCGGAGAATCTCTTCAGGCCATTGTTGTGGTTCGGAAAGCTGGTCCAGTGAGTAATCCAGTTGGTAAGTTTCCCGTAATCCAATGTCTATGAGTGACTGACGGTCATACACATTAAATGCACCAACAGTTGGTACAAACAAAACTCTAAAAACTATAAATATTAACAAAAGTAAGCACAGTCTCGACGGAGCGCACAGACAGGCAGCCGTTCGTTGCGGCGCCATCTCTGCTATATTCTTACCCTACCTACTTTCATACACTTCCAATGAAATTCATATGTCGGTTTTATGATGTTAGAGTGATGCTCTGTTGTGAGGAGAGGATGGCTTTTGACCTACATATTTTCCTCTGCTAGCAAAGTTGTTTAACATTCCAGTTAGGTACATCGTGAACATCACCGCCTAGCCAAGGTTGATTCTCCTAACTGGGCCATTTTCATCATCATATCTGATGTATTATGTGTTAAGAGCGATGGAAACTCAAAGTACTAAGAGCGATACACTGCTCTGTTGTTATATATTTTTCTTTATTGAACAATCTTATCACACTTTTTACTGTCCATTCTATCTTATTATTTTTAGCCTATTTTAAACTGAATCAAACAGCACTTTTTTACTCTAGCTAATCTATTCTATTTTATTATTTGTATTGCTGAAGAACTGTGATTTGCCCAACCTTGCTACCTCTCTATCTCTTTGTATTTAAATTTTTTATTTTTATGCTCGCTTATGCCTGTATTTTTTATGTCCGTTCTATTTTATAATTTTTAGACAATTTTTAAACTGAATCATTTTAAACTATTTTATTATTTGTATTACTGAATGAAACTGTAAACAGAGAGCCTATTATGATGCTAGATCCTAATGTGAAACACTGATTTACCATACCTTGCTATCTGTCTATCTTTTTTATGCTCGCTCATGCCTGTATTTTTTACTGTTGTGAAGCACTTTGAACTGCAACCTCTGTATGAAAAGTGCTATACAAATAAAGTTATTATCATCATCATCATCATCATCATCATCATCATCATCATCATCATCATCATCATCATCATCATTATTATTATTATTATTATTATTATTATTATTATTATTATTATTATTATTATTATTATTATTATTATTATTATTATTATTATTATTATTATTATAATATACTTAACAATAATTGAATGCTTCAACTATAAAAAAAAAAAGAAACCACAAAAAAAACTAAAAAAAACAAGGCAATCCAAGTGCACCTTAAATATACCGTGCATTGCTTATTTTGGACTATTAACACTTTAACTGCCACACACGAGATATCTCGGGTTTATTTTTACGTGGTTGAAAGCCACTCACGAGATTTCTCGGAATTTTTTCTTTTTAGCAATCTGAAATCATATTGCATCACGCGAGCCTACCCGAGTATACACAAGCTCCGCCGGAGAGCATATGTGGAAAAAAGCGCCCCCCATCGTTTTTCAGATGACATAAGGGATTTTGGAATGGACTCAATGAAAATGGATGGGGAAAAATATCCGGTACTCCACATTTCCAGTCCACTGATCCAGCCGGGGTTACCACAGTTCATTCTGGAGCGTCTGAGCCCCGCTGATCATGGAGTTCTACTGTATCGCGTTGGATCCATACACTTATCGATTTTTTCGAATGGTGATCAGGAATTGGAATATACCAGTTGGATACCATCTGATGTCAGGTAAGGACTCTATGTTATCAGTGTTAGGATAATCAGACTAATTTTTATGAAGTTATAAGCTGTTTTGTGAAATGTCCTCTTTCGGTTTCACTGTAAAAGTCCGAGAGGAAATCAACGGGGCGATTATCCGTGCGCGGCCCGAATGTGCTTGCGTGCACGTATAATATTGATCATCTAGCGTTTATTTGAAAACTATTTATAAAAAGGCAGACGAATATCAACGTTGTGGAATATTCCAGTAAAAGACGATTTGCATAGAATGCTCCAGAATGCGCTGTTTTTTATCTGAAAACGGGTGCTTTTCTAAATGCTCTGAAACGGAAATGACGCGATAAAAAAACAATCTGCCTTGACAGCACTGACTGGGAAATAGTCTTTGATAATGCGATGGGCAGATTAGACACATAATCTAAAACATAGATTAGGCGATATTAACGTTAACATTGGCGCCGATGGTGTCATTCAGGGGGTAAAAAGGAAAACCCGGCATGGCGCTCAAAGTGTTAATGTGTATAATCTTTTCAGCTTCAAATGTATCATTTGTTTTGTTATAAGTGTTTTAGGTCACTCTCAGTAGACTGAGGAAGCGTGGCCTTCTGTTCACTAGATACTAGGGGTGTAACGGTACGTGTATTCGGCCCGCAAATTTACAGTATGGTCACGGTGCGGTACGTGCAGCCATACGAAGAATACGTCTTATACATCTAGGTGAAACTAGGGTTGCACATTTTACAAATCTATGCTCAATATCTTTTTTTTTTTTAACTTTGGCCATTCCGCTGGCTCTTTTTGCGTTTATCGCTTTTTTCTCTGGTCAAGAATGACCGACAGAAACAGGTTGAATGGGGGTAGAGATGGGGGGAAGACACTCTGAGAAAGTTACGGCTTTGTCCGGGAATCGAACTTGCTACCCCAGATCCGTGACGAGCACGGTTGTCCCCGGCGCCGAAATAGCGCTCGAGGTACGCGGTGAGCTACTGGAGCTCCCCTATGCTCAATATCTTTACTTTACTTTACACTAGCTTACATTGATCTTTAACGTTGAATATTAAGCTTGTATTGCCAAATTTAGATGATGAATAAAACGTTGAAGCTTGTAAACGCACGCACGATGACAAGCGGTCAGAACAAATTAACAACGTGCACTGACCCTCTGCACTGCAGGCTGTTTCTCCCCTCCTCCCTTTCCCTTACTACAGGTGTCGGGTGTCCCTAAAACTAAACCATGAATGAATTATATCATGTTTGTAACACAGCAAGCAGGGTCATTACAATTTTACAGTTTTCTTTTGTTTTCTTGTTTGCCCAATGATGTTAACCAATGGAAAGACACACACACAGATACACACCAAGTTGGTGTGTCACCAACACACACGCCGCGGACATTCTCTCACAGCATTTTTTTTTTAAAGCAATAGATACTTTTCCGGACTGATCATCTGAGCTCCTATCCAGTTGAACTGCTACTGTGTTTAAATCCAAAATATTGATAAATCGTCTGCGATTGTTGTGTAACATCTGTTCTCTAGTCTTCAGTCTCGGCTTCATGTGCAGTTAAATCCTCTCTAAAAGTGAAACTGAAACTTAACAAGCCTAAGTTGTTAAGGGGGCAGTAGGCAATTAATTTACTCAGTGGATGCCTGAACACAGAATGACGCCAGTATCACTGACTACCACGGCAAGCCTATAGAAAATTATTCTATTCAATAATAATACTTATAATAATTATTATAAATATATAATAATAATTATAAATATTTTTTTCCTGTGTACCGAACCGTGACCCCAATACCGAGGTGCGTACCGAACCGTGGCTTCAGTGTACCGCTACACCCCTACTAGATACTATAGATGTTTGACTGTGAGTGGACTCTTCACCTCCTCCCATGAGTCCCCTCACTCAGCTAGATGTGACTGATGGGCCAGTCAGAGTAGCCTGTGTGTATTATACAATATTTCAGAGGAAGCAGATTGGATATCTGAAATGGCTTGATTTTATTAATACCCATGGGGATAGACATGAAACGGCTTTAAATGGTAAATGGAATGCATTCATATATAGCAGCTTTTATCCAAAGCGCTTTACAACTTATGCCTCACATTCACCCATTCACTCACACATTCACACACCGACAGCGGAGGCAACCATGCAAGGTGCCAACCTGCTCATCGGGAGCAATTAGGGGTTGAATGTCTTGCTCAATGACACTTCAACTCGCTGCCGGGAGGAGCTGGAATCGAACCGGGAACCTTCCGATTACTAGGGGTGGGAATCACCAGTTTCATCATGATACGATACGATATCGATTCTTTGGACAACGATACGATATTTGCCGATATCACAAAGACTCTCACGATACAATACGATACGATTAGATTCAGGTGCCTGCGATCGATATGAGATGATATCATATGCCCATTTAACACAATCAGTAACATTTAGATCAACAAAAAAAAGTAATGAAAATATCATTTGACATTTGTATTTTTGAGCTCTTCCAGACATTTAAAGGAAAATCAATCTATTGTTTTTAATACAAATAGACCTCCTGTTCACTGTAAAGTGCCACGTTTTTATATATTGAGCTTTAAACTTTAAGCTACATTTTTTGGAACTCAAAACTCACAACCTCCCTCTCCCAAACCGTTCCTACAACAATTTGTTGATGTTGCATGATCATGTATAGGCCTACATTTATTATGTATTATATTGTTTATGTTTAAATAACATTTAAACATCAAACTCCTCTGACCTCATCTGGTCTTTCCAAAGACGCGCGCACACACACACACACAGAAAGGGAGAATGCTATGCTGTAACATCTACACACACGGAGCTACTGCTGTTGTTCTTGGGCGGATATGAGACTCACCACAGGATTTTCAAAATAAGAGTATCGATATGAATCGATCTTATTACATCGCATCGATCCGATTCGATTGTTGATAATTACATCGATGTATCGATCTGGATCGATGTATCGTCCCACCCCTACCGATTACCAGGCGGCCGCTCTACCTCCTGATCCACTGTTGTCCCATTGTCACCCCCACTGTCCCCCACTGTCACCTCCACTGTCACCCGCACTGTCGCCTCCACTGTCACCCGCACTTTCCCCCCATTGTCCCCCCACTGTCACCCCCACTGTCCCCCCACTGTCACCTCCACTGTCACCTCCACTGTCGCCTCCACTGTCACCCGCACTGTTGCCTCCACTGTCGCCTCCACTGTCCCCCCACTGTCGCCTCCACTGTCACCCCCACTGTCACCTCCACTGTCCCCCCACTGTCACCCGCACTGTCGCCTCCACTGTCGCCTCCACTGTCACCTCCACTGTCACCTCCACTGTCACCTCCACTGTCACCTCCACTGTCACCCGCACTGTCGCCTCCACTGTCCCCCCACTGTCACCTCCACTGTCCCCCCACTGTCACCTCCACTGTCACCTCCACTGTCACCTCCACTGTCACCCGCACTGTCGCCTCCACTGTCGCCCGCACTGTCACCTCCACTGTCCCCCCACTGTCACCTCCACTGTCACCTCCACTGTCACCTCCACTGTCGCCCGCACTGTCGCCTCCACTGTCCCCCCACTGTCGCCTCCACTGTCACCCGCACTGTCGCCTCCACTGTCCCCCCACTGTCGCCCTACTGTCGCCTCCACTGTCCCCCCCACTGTCACCTCCACTGTCCCCCCACTGTCGCCTCCACTGTCCCCCCACTGTCACCTCCACTGTCCCCCCACTGTCGCCTCCACTGTCCCCCCACTGTCACCCCCACTGTCGCCCCACTGTCCCCCCACTGTCGCCTCCACTGTCCCCCCACTGTCGCCTCCACTGTCCCCCCACTGTCGCCTCCACTGTCGCCTCCACTGTCCCCCCACTGTCACCTCCACTGTCGCCTCCACTGTCCCCCCACTGTCGCCTCCACTGTCCCCCCACTGTCGCCTCCACTGTCCCCCCACTGTCGCCTCCACTGTCCCCCCACTGTCACCCCCACTGTCGCCTCCACTGTCCCCCCACTGTCGCCTCCACTGTCCCCCCACTGTCACCTCCACTGTCCCCCGACTGTCACCTCCACTGTCCCCCCACTGTCGCCTCCACTGTCGCCCCCACTGTCGCCCCACTGTCGCCTCCACTGTCCCCCCACTGTCACCTCCACTGTCCCCCCACTGTCGCCTCCACTGTCCCCCCACTGTCACCTCCACTGTCCCCCCACTGTCACCTCCACTGTCAGCTACACTGTCCCCTCCACTGTCGCCCCACTGTCCCCCCACTGTCGCCTCCACTGTCCCCCCACTGTCCCCCCACTGTCCCCCCACTGTCACCCCCACTGTCGCCTCCGCTGTCACCCGCACTGT
The DNA here is from genome assembly GCF_963971535.1 of Notolepis coatsorum. Lineage (NCBI taxonomy): Eukaryota > Metazoa > Chordata > Actinopteri > Aulopiformes > Paralepididae > Notolepis > Notolepis coatsorum. Next base: position 51,102,465 of record NC_140168.1, read on the forward strand.
CGCCTCCACTGTCCCCCCACTGTCGCCTCCACTGTCCCCCCACTGTCGCCTCCACTGTCCCCCCACTGTCACCCCCACTGTCGCCTCCACTGTCCCCCCACTGTCACCTTTACTGTCCCCCCACTGTCACCCCCACTGTCGCCTCCACTGTCCCCCCACTGTCCCCCCACTGTCACCCCCACTGTCGCCTCCACTGTCCCCCCACTGTCACCTCCACTGTCCCCCCACTGTCACCTCCACTGTCGCCCCACTGTCCCCCCACTGTCGCCTCCACTGTCCCCCCACTGTCGCCTCCACTGTCCCCCCACTGTCGCCTCCACTGTCGCCTCCACTGTCCCCCCACTGTCGCCTCCACTGTCGCCTCCACTGTCACCTCCACTGTCGCCTCCACTGTCCCCCCACTGTCGCCTCCACTGTCCCCCCACTGTCCCCCCACTGTCGCCTCCACTGTCACCTCCACTGTCGCCTCCACTGTCGCCTCCACTGTCCCCCCACTGTTGCCCCACTGTCCCCCCACTGTCGCCTCCACTGTCGCCTCCACTGTCACCCCCACTGTCGCCTCCACTGTCCCCCCACTGTCGCCTCCACTGTCGCCTCCACTGTCAGCTCCACTGTCGCCTCCACTGTCCCCCCACTGTTGCCCCACTGTCCCCCCACTGTCGCCTCCACTGTCGCCTCCACTGTCACCCCCACTGTCGCCTCCACTGTCCCCCCACTGTCGCCTCCACTGTCGCCTCCACTGTCCCCCCACTGTCACCTCCACTGTCGCCTCCACTGTCGCCTCCACTGTCAGCTCCACTGTCACCTCCACTGTCACCTCCACTGTCGCCTCCACTGTCACCCCCACTGTCGCCTCCACTGTCACCCCCACTGTCGCCTCCACTGTCACCTCCACTGTCGCCCCCACTGTCACCCCCACTGTCGCCTCCACTGTCACCCCCACTGTCGCCTCCACTGTCACCTCCACTGTCACCTCCACTGTCGCCCCCACTGTCTCCCCCACTGCCACTTTAGTCATAATTTTCACAACATCTGTAAAAAGAATGCGATGAGATTGAACAACAAGATCTGATTTGCACTGTATCTTTAAGTAAGGAGAGTCCATGATGCCAGTCATCATCACTGCCAACCCATCCATTCTGCCGGCGACTCAGGGAGTCAGCGAGGGCAACGACAGCAGCAAATCAACCTTTTTTAATGGAATCAGTCGTGCTCCGAGAGGTAGGGGTGCATGGCAATTATCCCTTGTCCCTGTTGTCAGGCGCGCTGTGGGGTCGTTAGCGCCGGGGGTGACCTTGGAGGTTCCTCATTAGGGGAGATGATTGACGTGGCGATGGTCGTCAATGGCGATGGGCGACAGTACAGACAGAGGGGAGGAGGAGCCCGGTGGGGAAGGCGGCAAATGCCAGACGGTGCGGGACAGAGGGCGGAGGATCAAGACTGCACCTGTTGTCAAATACGATCTGGCTTTGTCCCCAGGAGGTGTGGTGACAAATGCGTCTGTCTTCTGAGACAAATCTGTCTTCCGAGGCGAACCCAGGAGGTGTGTTTCTAAAAGTAGATGCTGTCCATCATCTCGTGTTTCGTTATCTTATCGTCTTGAACAGTCAGTATTGTCAGTATTCTTTTGTTTAGGCTACTTACATCCATTTGTCTAAGTATAGGCTACCTGCTTTCATTTATACCGGTATACGTTTATTGTAAATCACTGAGTAAAAGAACAGAGCTATTTTAATGTAACCTATTCCTAAACATGTGATGTGATGCTTCTCTCTCTATCTCCAACACTGTGATTATTTACTAGACTAGTCCTTGAGGTACAGATCATGGACAGTCTCACTCTTGACATGCCTGCTGTCTCACCACTGTAGAAAACACACAGCTTCAATGAATATCTGAAATGGATATCTGAAATATCTGAATAAATAAATAAAATACTAACCTTGCTACTAAGTAATCTATCACTATATTACTATATTAATACCTACTGTACTATGCACTCAAGAATGTAGCACTCAAGTTCAACACTGTTTGATGACCAATGTTACTTACTTGCTGCCAGAGTTGTACCCTTCCTGCTGACTTGTTGTACAGAACTTGTGAGTCACTTTGGATAAAAGCGTTCAGCTAAATGACTAAATGTAAATGTAATGTGTAGCAATCCAGCAGTAGTTCTGCATCCTGCAGTAATGGATCCAAGCGGCGGGCGGGGAGCTACTTCAGTAATGGCCACCACTATCCTTAATGTGTTAATGTGAATGTAGAGTAAATGGTAAAAAGTATGTGTGTGTGTGTGTGTGTGTGTGTGTGTGTGTGTGTGTGTGTGTGTGTGTGTGTGTGTGTGTGTGTGTGTGTGTGTGTGTGTGTGTGTGTGTGTGTGTGTGTGTGTGTGTGTGTGTGTGTGTGTGTGTGTGTGTGTGTGTGTGTGGCCATCTAGTGCAGCAATGTACAAGCATACTAGAATGTTACCAGAATGGTTTGGTTTTACCAATGATGTCTTTGCTAACATCCCAAATACATCTATTTGGATCAAATAGCAAACTCAGCAAGGCCAACAGCTTCTCTGTTACAGTGGGTGACAATATTGTCACAAGGAAAGATGAAATTACCTACCTGGGTTCCATCCTAGAGGCAAATCTTTCCTGTGACAAAATGGCAAACAATGTAATAAAAAAAAGTCAACCAACGAACAAGATTCCTGTACAGGATCTCCTCTCTGGTAAACAAGAATACCTTGAAGACTCTAACAGGAGCACTCATTCAAGGGTACCATGACTATGCTTGCACCTCATGGTACCAAAGCACCTCAAAGGCCCTAAGAACAAGGCTATAAACGTCACAAAACAAACTGGTCAGACTACTGTTTGGCCTTACTCCTAAAACCCACCTTACCCCTACCCATTTTGACAACCTAGGATGGCTTAGAGTAGACGACAGAGTACAGCAACTTGCAATGGGCCTGGTCTACAAGATACAGTACACCACTAAAATACCCATGTACATGTCGAAATACTTCCCAAAGGTCAGTGAATTCCACGACCACAACACCAGAGGGAGTTCCACAAATCATGCCCAACCCAGATTTGGCTCAAGCAAGGGACTAAACACGTTTCGCAATAATGCCACAACAATGTGGAACGCCCTACCCACAGCTGTACAATAATGTGAATCCCTACCCTCCTTCAAAACCGCTCTCAAAGAGTACCTACGGGTGGCTGCAATTAGAAACAGGCCCCGGTAAATGGCCCCCCACCCAACCCCCTCCAATGTACAGTTTCTTCCCCTTCGGATGTATATTTTTCTTATGATATTTTTAATTTTTTTATTTACACAGTACTGTATATTTGTATGTCTTGTATTGTATGTCATAAATGTCCTGATGAATTGAAAATGGAGGACCCTGATGTAAACAAGACACGTCTTTTTCTGGTCTGCATCCTCGTAGCAGTTGTTTGTATTGAGCCGTACTGTATTGTACCCATTCTGCAATCTGTTAATAAAGTTTTCAATCAATCAATCAATCAATCAACCTGATGTTGTTTTTGTTGACACCAGCCACAAGGAGGTGATAATCTTAGAAGTAGGCTGTGCCTTTGACCTGTACATGGACCAGGCTTTCCAGGACAAGTATATAAAATACAAACCATTGCTCGATGTGATAACCAGCCTTGGGTACAAGTGTAGATATAGTATACTTATATTCGGAAGTCTTGGCCATGTATATAAATGCACCATGAGCGGTCTGAGAATTGTTGCAATGTCAAAGAGAAAAGCCAAACAAATTGCCAAATATTGCTCTGTCTCAGCTATTATTGGCAGCTTAGCCGCGTGGAGAAGGAGGTGCTATGTGTACCCTTAAGTGTTCAGTGCTGCTTGGCCCCGATATATTTGATTCCCTGTTTATGTAATATCATTTGTGGAACGAAATAAAGTATTCAAATGTGGTACCTGTGATGTCGTGCTGTTTGAAGGAGTCGCTGTAGATCTGGTGTTGGTCGGGACAGTGTTTCTTCAGCCACTTACACACGTCCTGCTGCGTCCACAAGGCCACCGGCTTGGACAGCTTCACGCTCCCCGGCTGCGTGACGAGACAAGAGACGGGTACATTTTAATTTGTCGACTCCCTCCTCTGCACACAAACAACAATCTCTAGTAGTCATTTGGAATTATTTTATTTACTGACAAATAGACCTTTACCAGATACCCCTCAAACTTAGCTGTTGAGGCTTTTAGGGGGTGTCACGTGTGAATCAACCCTCGAGTCCGGCCCACGGCCATTCCCCACCGATTACAAACTAATAAGACAAATATGTCATGAAGACAATCTCAATTTTTCCAATATGTAACTTTTGTCTCAAGCCGGGGAAGCAACTCGGGGCCAGCATGCTGTAGCAGTGTAGCAGCCTAGTTAGAGGCAGGGTTATTATGGGAAACACGATAACTCCCACATAGATGGTTTCATGTTAAGACAGTAGGCTACTGTGAAATGGTAATAGGTCAATAACAAGGCATTCATACACTCTGAATATAACATGTCCAGTAATATAGCTATAAACAGCAAGACTCAATAGATAGCTCAAAGATGACTTATTGACGAGGCTATAGTAGGGGCGCATGATATATGCACGCATGTGTGAGGGCTGCGGGTGTGTGTGGGTCATGAGCAGATAATAGGGACTCTTTAAGTTATCCGTGTAACGAATAACCACTAAACTGCTTACGCAGACATTAAGGAGAAGGGGGGAAATAAACAACCTTTACAGGTGGAAGCCTCAAAGTGAGTATTTAAGAAAATAAATCAAGTCCAAAAAACAGGACAACACTCAATAAAGTGGTATTGTAAAAAAAGAAATAAGCCACAAAGGCTCCTCCTAATAACGGAGTTTATATTGAAAACGTAAAACAATAAACCTCCACTAAGGGAGTTTATGTGCCGTAGTGGGCCAAGACAGTTCCAAAAGAAACACAAGAAAACTGTCATGCAAAGAAACACTACCATAAAAGGCTCAGCCTCTATAAAACAAAGTGTAAAATAAAGCCAGTAGCCCAAAACAAGAATGGCTACAAAGAAAGGCTAAATTCTGAATAGAGCCGGCCCGAGATCAGCACTACACTTATAACAATATAATAAGCCTGAACAGAAGGATAACCAAAGGAAATGAAAAAGTTGCTAACACTGCGAGATTCAAACTTAAATAGACTCAGCTTTACCATAGACACAGCTGCACTAAATCAGGTGCAATCAAGCCCACACACCTGCCGGCCCATGAGTCAATTAACCACAGAGACCAGTGATTGATAGCTATCCCTCACAGGAGACGAAATAGACAGCTGTCGCTCACATAAAGGCGAAATAAAGCAAAAACCATGACAGGCACACACACACACACACACGCACACACGCACATGCACATGCACGCGCACACACACACACATTCAAGTTCAAGTGAGAGTAAATTACCCCAGTAAATGTAAAAGAGTAGCATGCTCAGAGGTACTCGAGTGCTTTTAAAATGTTCAAGCAAACCAATGAACTGAGTGCTGCTCTTGTTTTAAAACAAGACAAAAATAAGACATACCCAAGTAGACGTAGGAGTGAATACAGATAACAGACTCAAGTAGGAGTTAAAATACAGACTTTTAAAAGTAGAAAAGTTCAACATTCTACTCAATTACAGGAATTGTAAAAAAGAGTAATTGTAATCAGTTACTTCCCACCTCTGCACAGACCTCTACATACACACACAAACACGCAGGCACACACACACAAACATGCAGGCATACACACAGAAACACGCAGGCACACACACACAATCCATAGAATTCACAGTGATATTCTGACTCCCGGGCGGCAGGCTGGCAGCCTCCTGAAAGAAGGATATTCGAAGCGCTGGCCACATGCGGATTTGATTGAGGGGCTTCTAAAATTACAAATTGAGAAGAGGTCATTAAAATTTCACATCCACTCCCCTCCACTCCAGCCTTCTCTCTCTCTCTCTCTCTCTCTCTCTCTCTCTCTCTCTCTCTCTCTCTCTCTCTCTCTCTCTCTCTCTCTCTCTCTCTCTCTCTCTATCTGGGTGCTTGCTGTGTGGTGCGGCATAGCAATTGAAAAGCCAGCTCTCTCGCCACCTAGGGCCCCGCAGAATAGCAGGTAGCATTTTCCCTCTGTCTTGCTTCCGAGCGCCTTCCCCATCTCTCATCTCTCCCTCTCGTTCAATTTCTCTCTGTCCCTGTCAAATCTATCACATTGGCTTGCACCCTGCCTCTCCTACACACTGGATCTCTTATCTTTCTCATCTCTTTCTCCCCCCCCCCCCCCCTCCCTCTCCACCGCCACCTCCCACCCCAATCCCTCTATACCTGACTGCCTAGACAGAGACAGAGACAGAGACAGAGACAGAGAGAGAGAGAGAGAGAGAGAGAGAGAGAGAGAGAGAGAGAGAGAGAGAGAGAGAGAGAGAGAGAGAGAGAGAGAGAGAGAGAGAGAGAGAGAGAGAGAGAGAGATGAAGAGCAGGGGAGATGTGCATGCTGGTGTTGGCATACGGTTGGTATCCCTGCCGGTTGGAAAGAGTGACATACGGCCCAGGCAGGCAGGGAGACAGACAGTCAGACAGAATGGCAGAGAGACAGACAGACAGGTAGGCAGAGAGACAAACAGAGAGACAGGCAGAGAGACAGGCAAAGAGACAGGAAAAGAGACAGACAGACAGAGAGGTAGGCAGAGAGACAGACAGTCAGATATACAGACAGACAGGCAGGCAGAGAGACAGACAGACAGGTAGGCAGAGAGACAAACAGACAGAGAGACAGACAGACAGGCAGGCAGAGAGACAGGTCGTATATCTGAGACGTGACACACAGAGGCTGAGTGTGCAGGGAGGAGATGCGGCGATGAGGGCCAGGAGTGTTGAGGGAAGAAACCACATTAACCATTAAACACAGCTCAGCTTAATGCTAATTAACCCTGACTAGCAGCCTGGGGCGATGGAGAGGGAGAGGGAGAGGGGGGGAGAGAGAGAGAGAGAGCGAGAGAGAGAGAGAGAGAGAGAGAGAGAGAGAGAGAGAGAGAGAGAGAGAGAGAGAGAGAGAGAGAGAGTGTGTGTGTGTGTGCGCTGACAGCATGAGACAGGAGAAGACGAGAGGGAGGAAACATCAGGAGACGGGCTGGTGGTAGGTGGTGTACAACAGACGAGAGTGAGAGGGAGTTGCCTTTATGTATAATTCACCAAGATGCCATGTAACGCAAACAATCAATCAGGCACTTCCTGGTTCCACTGTGCTTGTAATGTAAACCGGAGCCTGTGGCGGCTAATGTCTTCATCATTTCTGTAGTCAGAACCTCTCAAAGGGAACTGGATTAGTATTTGATCAGGAAAGTCACCGTGACTTGCTGCAGTTAAAAGGCAGTTATATATATACATTTTGCCGGTTCCCCTTACCAAAAAAGCACCATGGTAGTTTGATGGAGTTTTGCAGTTTAGTCGTTGTATAAATAATTTAGCATGGTATTGCCATAGTAAAGGTCATGCATTTCATGTAAAGCACCAAGTGGAGCCAGTTTGACAGAGGGAAAGACTCACTCTCACTCTCTCTCTTTCTCTCACTCTCTCTCTCTGCCTCATTTTGAGTCCATTTCTCAGTCAATGACCATCTGTGTATTACATTCTGCAGTGCTGTAACAAGGAGCTGCGTGTTTCTGAGGCTGTACAATAGGTGACATGGTGCGCAGTTTGCCAGCCAAACAGCAGGAGGGAACATATAGGGGCGAGAGAGGAACGTATAGGGGTAGGAGGGAACGTATAGGGGTGAGAGGGAATGTATAGGGGTGAGAGGGAATGTATAGGGGTGGGAGGGAACGTATAGGGGCGAGAGAGGAACGTATAGGGGCGGGAGGGAACGTATAGGGGCGGGAGGGAACGTATAGGGGTGGGAGGGAACATATAGGGGCAGGGGGGAACATATAGGGGCGAGAGAGGAACGTATAGGGGTGGGAGGGAACGTATAGAGGCGGGAGGGAACGTATAGGGGTGGGAGAGGAACGTATAGGGGTGGGAGAGGAACGTATAGGGGTGGGAGGGAACGTATAGGGGCGGGATGGAACGTATAGGGGTGGGAGAGGAACGTATAGGGGTGGGAGGGAACGTATAGGGGTGGGAGAGGAACGTATAGGGGTGGGAGGGAACGTATAGGTGCGGGAGGGAAAGTATAGGGGTGGGAGAAAACGTATAGGGGTGGGAGAAAACGTATAGGGGTGGGAGGGAACCTATAGGGGTGGGAGAAAACGTATAGGGGTGGGAGAAAACATATAGGGGTGGGAGGGAACGTATAGGGGCAGGGGGGAACATATAGGGGCAAGAGAGGAACGTATAGGGGTGGGAGGGAACGTATAGGTGCGGGAGGGAAAGTATAGGGGTGGGAGAAAACGTATAGGGGTGGGAGAAAACGTATAGGGGTGGGAGGGAACGTATAGGGGTGGGAGAAAACGTATAGGGGTGGGAGAAAACGTATAGGGGTGGGAGGGATCGTATAGGGGTGAGAGGGAACGTATAGGGGCGAGAGAAAACATATAGGTGCGGGAGGGAAAGTATAGGGGTGGGAGAAAACGTATAGGGGTGGGAGAAAACGTATAGGGGTGGGAGGGAACATATAGGGGTGGGAGAAAACGTATAGGGGCAGGAGGGAATGTATAGGGGTGAGAGAGGAATGTTTAGGTGCAGGAGGGAACGTATAGGGGTGGGAGGGAACGTATAGAACGTATAGGTGCGGGAGGGAACGTATAGGTGCGGGAGGGAACGTATAGAACGTATAGGTGCGGGAGGGAACGTATAGGTGCGGGAGGGAACGTATAGAACGTATAGGTGCGGGAGGGAACGTATAGGTGCGGGAGGGAACGTATAGGTGCGGGAGGGAACGTATAGGTGCGGGAGGGAACGTATAGGGGCGAGAGAGGAACGTATAGGGGTGAGAGAGGAATGTTTAGGGGCAGGAGGGAACGTATAGGTGCGGGAGGGAACGTATAGGTGCGGGAGGGAACGTGTTGGGGCTGGAGGGAACGTGTTGGGGCTGGAGGGAACGTGTTGGGGCTGGAGGGAACGTGTTGGTGTTGGAGGGAACGTGTTGGTGCTGGAGGGAACGTGTTGGGGCTGGAGGGAACGTGTTGGGGCTGGAGGGAACGTGTTGGTGCTGGAGGGAACGTGTTGGGGCGGGAGGGAACGTGTTGGGGCGGGAGGGAACGTGTTGGGGCGGGAGGGAACGTGTTGGAGGGAACGTGTTGGGGCTGGAGGGAACGTGTTGGGGCGGGAGGGAACGTGTTGGGGCTGGAGGGAACGTGTTGGGGCGGGAGGGAACGTGTTGGGGCGGGAGGGAACGTGTTGGGGCTGGAGGGAACGTGTTGGGGCGGGAGGGAGCGTGTTGGGGCTGGAGGGAACGTGTTGGGGCGGGAGGGAACGTGTTGGGGCGGGAGGGAACGTGTTGGGGCGGGAGGGAACGTGTTGGTGCTGGAGGGAACGTGTTGGGGCGGGAGGGAACGTGTTGGGGCGGGAGGGAACGTGTTGGGGCTGGAGGGAACGTGTTGGGGCGGGAGGGAACGTGTTGGGGCTGGAGGGAACGTGTTGGGGCGGGAGGGAACGTGTTGGGGCGGGAGGGAACGTGTTGGGGCTGGAGGGAACGTGTTGGGGCTGGAGGGAACGTGTTGGGGCTGGAGGGAACGTGTTGGAGGGAACGTGTTGGAGGGAACATGTTGGGGCTGGAGGGAACGTGCTGGAGGGAACGTGTTGGGGCTGGAGGGAACGTGTTGGGGCTGGAGGGAACGTGTTGGGGCTGGAGGGAACGTGTTGGACAATAGCAACAATCAGGCACAGAAGAGCTGTGTTCAAGAGACTCTGGGCCAATTAGAGATTTGAGTGACAGCACAGGGTGAGAAGAAGAAGCTTTATTTTTAAGTAGAATATGTCTGAGCGAGTAGAGTGGGATCACACACACACGCGCACGCACATGCACACACACACACACACACACACACACACACACACACACACACACACACACACACACACAGGCAGGTATGCCCATATACACACACACACCCACAGGCAGACATGCCTGTATACACACACAAACATGCAGAAGCACACACACACACACACACACACACACAGTCAGGTACACCCCCACACACACACACACACACACACACACACACACACACACACACGCACACACACACACACACACACACACAAACACAGACACACACACACACACACATACATGGAAAGCAGTACACGTGTGGGAACAGAAGCCCATACATAAATGTGCAGGTACACAACACACACATGCACAGAAACACACACGGGCATACATACACACGTGCATGTGCACACACATGCGCATGTGCATACTGGTACACCTACACACACATTGCCATGCATGCCAACACGCATGCTGCCGTGTCGTCCTGTCCTTGGCATAATTGATAACCAAAGCTCTGTATTGCTCCCGTATTCTTCATGGGTTACCTTAGCAACAGAGCAAGGACAACTTAAAAATTAAACAGGAGGAATACAACGCCCTGGGGGGAAACTACTCAGCCCTTTAGTGAGCACCGGAGAACGGAATCAACATTAACACATGCGGTGGGGTTATTAAATATAACAAACCCTATAATAACATTGACATTGAGAGAAAAAAAAGGATTTCAGCCACGCTGATAAACATTAGAATCTCAACCCTGAATCTACTTCTGTGAAATTAATCGAGACAATAAGCCTTTCACTACCACACTACCAAATGGTTAACCCTTTCACTGCGACAATACATAAGGTTAACCCTTTCACTGCCACACGACAAAGGGTTAACCCTTTCACTACCACTACAGAAGGTTCACTAACTGGAGGCCAAACCCGAGATAGTCCAGGTTTTAATCCATATTTCTTTTATTAGCGATATCGATGAATTTTTCATCCATCCAGCCTGACGTTATCATTGGGAATGGGTCTGAGCTCGCAAAGGGCAAATACCGCCACCTATCGTCTCCCGGATGGTATTGCACATCATTGGATTGGAGTGGCTGGGATTGTGCAGCAAAAAAATTTGTCCGGTCCAGGTTTTACTTCTCGGGGATGCAGCTGGATACTATTGCATTGACTGTGGGGACTGGGAGCAGCGTGGATCTATGTGTTTTTGGATATAACGTTGGATCAATAAACACGATCAATATTTGGAATGGCGATCAGGAATTGGATTAATCTTTTTGCATGACATCAGATGTGAGGTAAAGCCTTTATGTTACGAGTCTTGGGGTAATCAGATGTTCCTATCACCTCCATCGGAGCGTGTGTGTGTGTGTGAAGTTTGCGTCGACCAAAGTACGGAGAACCGATTTTTCAGACCCCGCTGCTCTTTGTGCATAAGTACACATATAATAGCGATAATCTAGCGTTTATTTGAAAACGATTCATAAATCAAGCGACAAATGGCACGATTTCTAAGGAAATACATTTAAGCTCGATTTGCTGGAGTTTATTGAGATGAGACAGAACGCTCTAGAAATATATTGATATTCATCACGGTATAAAAAGGGAAATGTATGTATGAAAAAATTATCTGTTTTATGCATGTTGACTGGAAGCAACTCACTGTGTTATTTAGATCTATTGCTATTATATTTTTTATGTTTTAAGTACTCGCAAATAAGTCCTATTCTCCATTGGATACAGCATTGGCCCAGAAGGGCATCAGCAGAGGGCGCTGTTGGCCCTGAATGAGTTAACACTTCCACTACCATACTACAGACGGTTAACCCTTTCACTGCCACACGACAAAGGGTTAACCCTTGCACTACCACACTACAGAAGGTTAACCATCTGCTCAAGTTGATTGAGAACTTTGGTGATTTATCGGGATTTAAGATAAATTGGCCGAAGTCGGCTTTCCTTCCACTTAACACCCCTGCAAAAAAAGATATAACCCTCCCAGGTGCGATACCGATGGTAAAACATTTCAGATGCTTGGGAGTGGAAATATTCCCCACCATAAGACAAACGGTGAAGCACAATTACACAAAAATACAGAACAAAATCAAGGACGACCTGGACAGGTGGGCAAAACTTAAAAACTCAGTACAGGCAAGGGTATCAATAGTTAAGATGGATGTATTACCAAGAATCAATTTCTTCAGCTCAATGCTTCCGTTACCTCCTCCAGAGGGCTACTGGAAAAGATTACAAACCTCCACATACAAATTTATTTGGAATAACAAACCACCTCGCATAAAAAGATCCACCGCACAGAGAAGTAAAGCAGACGGTGGCATGGCAGTCCCAGATTTTTTACAATATTTTAATGCCTTCACATTAAGACCATTGAAGAAGATATGGTTTGACCCCGAGGCTTTGGTATCTTGGAGAAAATTAGAAGAAAACATAGTAGCCCCACAGAGATTGAAAGACATAGCATACACTAAACTTTCAATCAAGCATTGTGAGCGAGAATTTGGCCCAATAATAACCCATGCAATCAGGACATGGCGGGAAACTCAAAGGAAATTTCCTAACAATCAAGTATGGCATAATCACACTCCCATATTCAATAACAATGCTCTCTTAATGGGAAAACGACCTATAAGATTCCCTGTATGGGAAGAAAGAGGCATACACTCATTAGGGGATATTTTTAATAACAAGGGCCTCTGTAGTTATGTCGAAATATGCATAAAGTTTAACCTCACCGAGTCCACATGGCTTTTTTACATACAGTTAAAACTTTGTATGAGATCTCACGGTGTTCCATTACACATACCAATTGAACACCACAGATACCACAAATTTTTCTATGACAGAAATACATTGGGAGGTTTTGTATCAGGTTTTTATTCACAATTACTAACGTCCTCGTACGAAACCCTTCAACTAGACAATGTCTGGAGGAGGGATATACCAGACCTGGAAAATGACTTTGATTGGCAAGGAGCCTGGGCAAATGTCCGACTTACATCAAGGAACCCGGATCATCAACAAATCAATCTGAACTATATTCACAGGACATACTTGACTCCTATAAGGCTGTGCAAAATGGGGCTTATACAAAACTCCAAATGCTCCCAATGTACAAATGGGGACGAAGGAACATTTATGCACATGTATTGGGACTGCCCACCAGTTAAGGCATTCTGGGAAGATGTGTCCCAACAATTATCAATACTCGTATTTTGGAATATACCTGTACACCCCGCGGTATTGCTATTGAATGATGTTTTTGAGTTTGCAGTGAACCCACAACTAAAAAGATTGGTTTTATCGGGTATCACAGTAGCTAAAAAACTGATTGCATCACGTTGGTTTCAACCGGAAAAAATGTGCCGGAAAGTGTGGTTTCTTACATATCTTGATGTGATATATCAAGAAATATCAACAGCAAGAATTCTAGGGCTCAATGAATCCAAAATGTTAATGTGGTTAGAAGTGGTGGAGAGAATAAAAGCTAGCCTATAATGGTGATGTCTGGTTAGGAGTGAGGGATAATGGAGGTACTATCCAAGAGGGGGTCCGGGAGGGGGGGATTTGAGCTGGAGCATATGTGTGTAGGGTTTTAGAAAATAGGTATTCGGGGTATATTATATACTAACATTTATATAATTGTAACTTCGCTGGATATACACGGTATACGGTTAAAATGTTATTATTGACTATTTTTGTTTTATCCTGTTTCTGTACTTGCATATATTTTAACCACCTTTACTGAAAGTTTCATTATACATTGTGTGTTGAGTACTGACTTTTAATAAGTTTTGTTTTGCAATAATAAAAAAAAATTAAAAAAAAAAGAAGGTTAACCTTTTCACTACCACACTACATAAGGTTAACCCTTTCACTACCACACTACAGAAGGTTAACCCTTTCACTACCACACTAGACTGTTAACCATTTCACTGCAACACGTCTTAACCCTTTCACTACCATCTGTAGTGTGGTAGTGAAAGGTTAACCTTCTGTAGTGTGGTAGTGAAAGGGTTAACACGCCTCCCTTGCTAGGTCATGGTAATGGAATATTCATACAAAAGATTAGCGACTTTGGAGTGGGAACTACTTTACAGAAAGGCAGTCTCACAAAGTCCCCTACAACCGTGGACTAGATTGCGTCAACGAAATGTCTTCTCAGATGGGGTCACTGAGGTAAAATCATATAAAATGACCTATTATGTGTTGTTATATAAGTTATTATATGTTTCATACTATTACATCATTTGTACAGCTTACTGTGCCTATTAGTTCATAGCTCTGTTTAAATACATATGCTCTGTGTACAACCTTGACTAGTTAATATAGTTAACTGGTATACAGTTTCTCAGACACTAAGACAGTCTTAACAGTGTTCTTAAAACAACGGCCAAGGCCTAGGACAGCTTGACTTAGATATGACACCTCTTGTTCTTTTCTTGTTAGTCTTCATATCAGTCTTGTGTGAGACACGACAAAACCCCTAAACCCATCTATTGTTTAAATGTTTTCATCTTTGTTTGAATTTTTCATCTTTGTTTTCATTTGTCATTCCCAGCTGGTATTTAATTGTAAGTCTGACCAGAGCTCTTTCTCACTTTCTGGTCAGACGCTCATGTTACACTTGTCTCTGATTGTAAACTGAGGATACTTTTCTGTGGCCACAGACTATAAAACGATGTTCTTTTGATACAATTTGACTCATCTGAATTTCTACAGTTTCACTGTTTGGCTCCTTTAAATAATTCCACAACAGTATCAATGTTGAGGCATGCAAAAGGCTTAAGAACCAATAGTCTGTACTTACTACCAGTAGTAGTGGTATCACTCCAGCCCAGTGAACATGATGATTTTATCATGCTGCTGTGTTAACGTCGCCAAGGACCTGTCCAATGAACGACCCCACCCAGTAAGACTCTGGCACGTCTAGTTTCGATGTACTGACCAAAGCCCCATGCCTGCCCGGCCAGCCTTCACAGATGGGATAGCTGTGTGTTCCAAGTCCACTGTGTGCTTTTGGATCGGGTTCAGATTCTCCAATGTCTAAGAAGAGGACGGATGAGGTAACTGCATGGCTATGAAATAGAATAATGATTTGATGGACATCCTACCAATATACCCGTGAGTGAATAATATTGAGCTTGACTTGGTATATATAACAAAAATGGAAAGACACACAAGTCTTTTTGGACGTTTTTGGATGCCTTCAAGCCTTCATCAGGGTAATGGCAACCGTCTTGGCAGAAAAACACCTTGTCCTTGCAGAATTCAAATATCTTCTCACTTCCCATTCCAGTGAATGAATAAGTATGATCAGCAAGAAATTATGGTTTTGGGAGAAAGCGGGGAAAACCTGGGATCCTATTTTAGAAATGAATGGGAGTTGATGGGAATCGTCCAAAAAGCTTGATGAGGGGGGAACAACAACCAGTCAGACCTCATTCCTGCAGTGCTGAATGCTTCCATTTTTTGTTTAGCCTGATTCATGCTCACCTTCCCGGCACTGCGAGGTTGTGACAAGACCCCGTCTCCTGTTCTCCATACGCCATGTGCACAGCAGCCCAGCATGCCACCTCGTGAGATTCACTGTGACACAGCGCCATCTAGTGCTTGTAAAGAAACACTGCAGCTTCGGTCGCCCGGCGCCACTGGACACGTGGTGATGTGCTGAGAGGAGGAGGAGGAGGGCCCATAACCGCTAAGTGTCGCGCTGAGAGTGAATGGCTATTTGAGACATGAGCTCCCCGTGTCATTCCTCCCTATCTCCATCTCCCAGCTAATTAACAACATCTCTCTCTCTCTCTCTCTCTCTCTCTCTCTCTCTCTCTCTCTCTCTCTCTCTCTCTCTCTCTCTCTCTCTCTCTCTCTCTCTCTCTCTCTCTCCCCTTCTCTCGCTCACTCTACTCAACCAGAGCCGAATGGAGATGAAGAGGTGCCGTCTTAATTATACTCTTACACACGGGGAAGGGGATGAAAATGGGCAAGGGAGTGTGTGTCTGTGTGTGTGTCTGTGTGCATGTATGTATATATGTGTGTGTGTGTGTGTGTGTGTGTGTGTGTGTGTGTGTGTGTGTGTGTGTGTGTGTGTGTGTGTGTGTGTGTGTATGTGTGTGTGTGTGTGTGTGTCTGTGTGCATGTGTCTGTGTGCATGTGTGTCTGTACGTCTGTGTGCGTGTGTCTCTGTGTGTGTCTGTGTGTGTCTGTGTGCATGTGTGTCTGTGTGCGTGTCTGTGTGCGTGTGTGTCTGTGTACGTCTGTGTGTGTCTGTGTGCGTGTGTCTCTGTGTGCGTGTGTGTCTGTGTGCGTGTGTGTCTGTGTGCGTGTGTGTCTGTGTGCGTGTGTGTCTGTCTGCATGCGTGTTGGTCTGTGAACAGGCCGCCTGTGCGTGGCTCAGAGAACTGTTGACGGTAGAGGGGGAATAACACGCTGCACTGAATGATTTAATAAGCCTTTTTTTTTAAGGCCTTGGGATCGAAATTGGATTTACAGGCAGTGCCAGCTTCACTGAGAGGCACATCAAAGGAATATTCGGTACACAAGGCACCCTTCTAATTCTCTGACCTTGGGACCCCCCCCCCCCCCCCCACACACACAGAACCAAAAACAAAAACACGGCTTCACCTCAGGCGTGCTATTGATTAAGTGTGCAAGATGACTCGGTTCGCTACGTACGCCTGTTAGCGGCCGGGCCGCTGAGTCGATGCTTGTGTTTCAGGCGTAATGTATGACTCACACCTTTGCTTCATTACAAATCCGGATGAGCACTGAATTAATGCGCGTCTGCGCGGGTGTGATGGACTCGGATGCCTTATCCTTCTCGACGCGGCGGCATTAGCGCCTGTGCTAAGCTTCTAAACGCTGCTAATTCAAGGTTTACCCCCACCGCTAAACACTTAGGCTGACAGACTGACAAACGCTTAGGTTTTTCTTTTTTTTTTTTTTTACCTAAAGGAAAATGTGCAACATCCAGTGCATTTCGAGGCAGTTCTTGCATCAGACCGTGAGTCCCAGCAGCGGGTTTCCCTCCTCGCCTTACGCCTACAAATGGGTTCCAGTATGGCGTCAAAGTACCTTCCTAAACGATGCTGTTCTGCGAGCCTCCAGAGCCTTGTGTGAAGCCCAGAGCGCCAGCCCCCCACAACTATAATTCATGGATCACTGGTCAAGTCCCTTTGCCCCATTATATTCATTATGGTGGTATAGGAGCACTTTAACATCCAACTGTGCTGTTGGTCTGCACCATAAAACTCTTTTCTTTTTTCATACAGCGTCATTGGTTTTCGCTGCTTCATGGTGGCTCAGGAGGTAGAGTGGTCGTCTGGTAAGCAGAAGGTCCCCAGTTTCGATCCCGGGCAGTGTGTTGAAGTGTCCTTGAGCAAGACACTTAACCCCTAACTGCTCCCGATGAGCATGTTGGCACCTCGCATGGTCGCCTCTGCCCGTCGGTGTGTGAATGTGTGAGTGAACGGGTGAATGTGAGGCATAAGTTGTAAAGCGCTTTGGATAAAAGCTGCTATAATTTGCAGCCCATTTACCATTCATGGTGATTTGTATTCAATATAAACCTTCTGAATGAGGACCTTCTGACTTCTCCTTTCACTCAAACCCAAATCCAGGCAGCGCTCTGGTCTTTTGCCGTTTGTCCCGTGATCCAAATGACCAATTAAAATTACATTACATTTCAAATGAATGTTACCTTAATTAATAATCGTGTCTGCCACAAATTAACCAGCGGGCCGGCTGTGTAAAGGATAACCGCCCTCAGGTTTGATCCCCCATCCCACAGTGCGAGCCGTGCAGGAATGTGCTCTCTGGATTAGTTGTGGACGGTGTGTGTCACACTGAGGGAGGGGCCTGGACGACGTGATGGTGACATCATCAACATCCTCCCTAAGAATAAGCACCACATCCTCATTGTACTCCAGGGGCCTTACTTATTAAAGGAAATAAAGACAAGTTTGACATTATCCTAGATTACATCATACCATTTCAAAGAATGTGATAAAAACAGATGAAAATTGACCAATGTCAAACCCTGCCCTCTTTACTTGATCCTCCAAACATAACTCTTGCTTGTTTGTCCACGGGAAGCAACAGATACAGGCAGCTACCGTACAAGGTCCACAAGATGTCTACGTTAAAAAATAAATGTGTGATTGGAGGATCTAGAAAAGAGGGTGGGGTTTGAGACAGATCAATTACACTTACAGCTCTGGGTAATGATAGAAATGGGATTTAACCCTTTATCTGCCAGAGATTATTCTGATCTTAATCCACTCTCTGCCACCACTGTAAATCTATGGAGATGTTCCCCTTCTTTGCAGGGCTATAACTTTTTAAATTGTATTGCTAAATTGACATTACTATGGCCCATTCAACATCAAGTATCTATCGTTTAGGATGTAGCAACGTTCTACTTTTTCATTCACACATTCATACTAAAATATGGTCTAAAGTATAAATATGTTTTTATCGTTTTCTGCAGCATTCCACAGAACGTGAGTTATAGCCATGAATACATATATTAGATCATCAACTGTAGTTTGATACTGATTGACGTCAGATTAAAAATGTCAATTGTACAAGGTCCTAAACGTCATACCTCATCATCTGCTGGTGACCGGAGGGGGGGGGGGGGGGGGGGGGTTTATAAGTCCGTGGCCGACGTTAAATCATTTATGTAGTATGGGTGATATGTTGATCGGAGCAGTTTGTATGGATAATAATAATCAAACACGCTGAAACTCGGCGTGGAGCAGAAAGTTCGCTATTATGGGATGTCGATCTAGTTGGTCCAGTTCCAGGTTGTATAATACTATACGTCCAAATCATGTTGTTTATCGAGTTATTGGCAATGGATCGCTATCCAGTGTATCAAGCTGGAGTCCCGCGAGCGATAGCGAGTGGCCGGACGAAATATGGGTGAGCACCACTTCCGGCCACTCACTTCCGGTGTTGGCACCTCGCCGATCGGCCACCAGATGGCGGTCTTGCACCGTTGGAGAGTTGAGAGGAGATCTACAGGACCCGTCAAGTCTCCGTGGGTGAAATATGATTGCCATGACAGATTTTTGAAATATTGATCTCAAAGACGCTGTACGACGTCATTGGCAAATTACGCATGGCGAGGAATGACGTCTAAACACGTCATTGGTGATTAAAGGGTTAATAAGCATACCAATGGAGAAAATCTATTTTCTTTGACTACTTCTTATAGTAATAAATCGCAACGCAACTTTGGCTTGAATTTGTTCAAGTCCAATCACGAACCTGCAACTGAAAGATGGAGAAGTTGCATGTGTGTGTACTTTAACTTGCAAATTCATATGACATGTTGCAAACGTGTGTTGCAGTCAATGCAGTGTTTACTTTAGTTTTACTATATCATTAACGCCTGTTAGAAGTTCAAGCTTGTATGTTTGAAAATTCTAAATTCGCATGCATCCAAATACTACCGCAACTCATTGTTACAGTAAATGTCAGAAAATACATATTTCCTGGGAAATATAGGCTACCGATTTCCTGTTACTGTTATAAAATACCATAAAACTCAATTCAGGACAATAGTTTGCAACTTTGAGAAAAATACAGTAAAATGAATGTAAACATTACAACTTGTGCAGCTTTAAACATTTTAAACGTATTATACTGTAAACACGCTGGACTGACCGCACACACTGATGGCTTCTGGCCCCCAGACCAGGGTGGTAATGTGATTCAGACCAGGGTGGTAATGTGATTCAGACCAGGGTGGTGATGTGATTCAGACCAGGGTGGTGATGTGATTCAGACCAGGGTGGTGATGTGATTCAGACCAGGGTGGTGATGTGATTCAGACCAGGGTGGTGATCTGATTCAGACCAGGGTGGTGATGTGATTCAGACCAGGGTCTGGTGATGTGATTCAGACCAGGGTGGTGATGTGATTCAGACCAGGGTGGTGATGTGATTCAGACCAGGGTGGTGATGTGATTCAGACCAGGGTGGTAATGTGATTCAGACCAGGGTGGTGATGTGATTCAGACCAGGGTGGTGATGTGATTCAGACCAGGGTGGTGATGTGATTCAGACCAGGGTGGTGATGTGATTCAGACCAGGGTCTGGTGATGTGATTCAGACCAGGGTGGTGATGTGATTCAGACCAGGGTGGTGATGTGATTCAGACCAGGGTGGTGATGTGATTCAGACCAGGGTCTGGTGATGTGATTCAGACCAGGGTGGTAATGTGATTCAGACCAGGGTGGTGATGTGATTCAGACCAGGGTGGTGATGTGATTCAGACCAGGGTGGTGATGTGATTCAGACCAGGGTGGTAATGTGATTCAGACCAGGGTGGTGATGTGATTCAGACCAGGGTGGTAATGTGATTCAGACCAGGGTGGTAATGTGATTCAGACCAGGGTGGTGATGTGATTCAGACCAGGGTGGTGATGTGATTCAGACCAGGGTCTGTTGATGTGATTCAGACCAGGGTGGTGATGTGATTCAGACCAGGGTGGTGATGTGATTCAGACCAGGGTGGTGATGTGATTCAGACCAGGGTGGTAATGTGATTCAGACCAGGGTGGTGATGTGATTCAGACCAGGGTGGTGATGTGATTCAGACCAGGGTGGTAATGTGATTCAGACCAGGGTGGTGATGTGATTCAGACCAGGGTGGTAATGTGATTCAGACCAGGGTGGTGATGTGATTCAGACCAGGGTCTGGTGATGTGATTCAGACCAGGGTGGTAATGTGATTCAGACCAGGGTGGTGATGTGATTCAGACCAGGGTGGTGATGTGATTCAGACCAGGGTGGTAATGTGATTCAGACCAGGGTGGTGATGTGATTCAGACCAGGGTGGTGATGTGATTCAGACCAGGGTGGTGATGTGATTCAGACCAGGGTGGTGATGTGATTCAGACCAGGGTGGTGATGTGATTCAGACCAGGGTGGTGATGTGATTCAGACCAGCAGTAAATGCCTGAGACTCCATGCCTCTGCTGCCCACTGTGTTCCAGGCAGAATGACACTATGGTATGAGGTTACGACTTGCATGAGAACATCCATGGATACCCAACACCGCTGACATATTTCTCTGACAACCGCACTACCACAAATTAAACTTCATTAAGATTTCCATGGCAACGGTGCAAATACAATACATTGAGAATGGAGAATCCCCCCACCCACAGTGTGTGTGCGTGCGTGTGCTTAAAGAACCCAGGCCTAGTTGTCTGTCTGGCATTTTCAAAGGCTCGTCCAGGGTTTACATAGAGGACAGAGCCTGAATGAAAGCGCCTCAAGTTAGTTGAGTCTGACGGGTGATTCTCTCTGACATTCCTCCATGGTTCATCTACAGACAGAGAGACTGAGGTGAGAACACCCATGTGTGTGTGTGTGTGTGTGTGTGTGTGTGTGTGTGTGTGTGTGTGTGTGTGTGTGTGTGTGTGTGTGTGTGTGTGTGTGTGTGTGTGTGCGCGCGTGCGTGCGTGCGTGTGTGTGTGTGTGTGCGTGCGTGTGTGTGTCAGTCTGTGTAAAAGGAACACTGTCATCTCTTCCTACTGTTCTAACCACGGTCTAAAAC
Source organism: Notolepis coatsorum (assembly GCF_963971535.1). NCBI lineage: Eukaryota > Metazoa > Chordata > Actinopteri > Aulopiformes > Paralepididae > Notolepis > Notolepis coatsorum. Next base: position 51,124,029 of record NC_140168.1, read on the forward strand.
CACAGTCTATTTCTGGGGAGGAAACTGGCTATTCATTCTGCATCGCTGACAACAAAACCTTTGATCTGACTCAGAAGTGGTTGAGGAATAGAGGCAGCAGTGTGTCTAATGGCAGTTTGTCACTTCCTCGTTTACTGACGAAACACACTGGCGTCACGATGTCTGTGGAGGGATTCAGACAAAAATACAAACAGAGTGGTAAATACACAGGTCACAACATGTTTACAGGAACGTTTGAGTTGTATTTGGAGTGTATTTCATGACTGTTGGGAACTAGGCTACACTGGCACACCTACTTCCAGTGAATGATGCTAAGCTAGGCTAACGGTGCGGCTGTTCCCTAAGCCCAATGCATGCACAGAGATGAAAAGGGTATGTATCTGCTTGTCTAACTCCAGGGTAGATGGCAAATTTCCCCAAAAGTTGGCGTGTTCCTTTAAAGCAGGGGTCTCAAACTCGCGGCCCGCGGGACAATTGAGGCCCGCTGGATGATATTTTGTGGCCCCCTACTTGACATCGAAGTTTAGTGTTAGTGCGGCCCGCGCACAACTTTTTGCAGAGTCGTTGCGCGAGTTGGACATTTTATTTATTTTATCACTTGTAGGCTACCATAGCGCAGGCTCATGACAGCAATGTTACGTTAGTGACTTGGTTGAAACGTGATTCCGGAGTGATACCAAGTGGAAGGAAAATATATCCAGTGAGTATGGCAGGCATCCTCGAAATTCTCTGCTATCTCCTCTGCAAGCAGTGCTCTGCCTGTCCGGCTGCACGGCTCCACTGTCTGTGTCTGTCTACTCTGCTTTGGTCCAATCACATTCAGCGTCCCGTCAGCGTTCCCCCCCCCTCCATAAATACTGGCTGGTGATACAAAATAAATAAAAATGCACAGTGCATTTCCATAGCTGTGGATGAGTCCACTGACACCATTGAGAATGCTCAGTTGCTGGTGTTTGTGAGGTTTTATGATGAGGCAAAGGGGTAGTTTGTTGAAGATGTATTGCGCCTGACAACCCTGAGAGGACACACAAGGGGGGAAGACCTAAGAGGAAGCACTGCCAAGTATCTGGCAGCAAGGAGTAGGTAAGAGAAGCCTATGTTCTGAAGAACCGTTCATGTTCTGAAATGTTATTGCTAAAGATTGAGAAGATTGGATCAGTTGTACTTTTTTTTTGGAATATTTGATGCGGCCCAGCCTCACCCAGACTCTACCTCCAGCGGCCCCCAGGTCAATTGAGTTTGAGACCCCTGCTTTAAAGTAACTATACATATCACACATTTTGTTTGTGGTGAAGAAGAAAGGCTTTTCTAGGTTTCCTAATTCTGTGTCTCAAGAGGGTTAGACGCATGCGTTGGCAACATGAGACGGCACCGACCTTCTGTAGCTGCTCATTCATTCCTAAGGCCACAGCTTACGCTTGATCTGGACCAAAGGTTAGAGAAGCAGGTTTAGTGACTAAAAGCTCGCCAGTTCAATCCCTGAACCGGCCGGAAAGTCTAGGCGGGGGAAGCTCTCCCTTCCCATAACAACACCAGGGCAGTGCCCTCGCAAAGCCACAAGGGTACATTCAGAATTCTGGAACCCTAACCCTATTTCCTACTCACCGATGATGCTGCCAATCAGCAGAGTCCTTTCTCAGCGCAACCCACGCTGCTCTTCATATCGGAGACCCAATGCAAAGTCAATGGGGCCACACTCGAGCTCTGTACAAGCCCTAAAATAAATGCTGTGCGATGTGCTGAGAAAGGACGGAAGATTCCAACAACCACGACGACATCATTGGTCAGTAGGAAATAGGGCTAGGGCTCCGACACTCTGAAGTTCGGAACCCTTTGACCCCAAACACTCGGGTGGGTGAGAGCTGAAAAGTATGCTTGTACTCGTCAGCTCCCAGGTGTGTGGAGTGGGCGGAGCTGTGAGTGTGGCGCTGCAAGAAGAGCACACAGTACGTGTATTAATCATAGTCGCCCCGTTCCATTGTGCGTGCCATCTCTCTGGAACGGCGGCGACACACCTAAGCTAATGCTATCCATCACACCTTGTGTTTACCCTGCAATGACATGTCAAAATGGCCATCGTGAAAAGGGCTATATTCAGCTCTGTCAAATAAAGATTTGGACAGATAATGTGTTTTGGAGCCACACACCCTCCTTGCCCTCTCTCTTACCCCCTACTCGCCCTCTCTCTTACCCCCTCCTTGCTCTCTCTCTTACCCCCTCCTTGCCCTCTCTCTTACCCCCTCCTCGCCCTCTCTCTTACACCCTACTCGCCCTCTCTCTTACCCCCTCCTTGCCCTCTCTCTTACCCCCTCCTCGCCCTCTCTCTTACCCCCTCCTCACCCTCTCTCTTACCCCCTCCTCGCCCTCTCTCTTACCCCCTCCTCGCCCTCTCTCTTACCCCCTCCTCACCCTCTCTCTTACCCCCTCCTCGCCCTCTCTCTTACCCCCTCCTTGCCCTCTCTCTTACCCCCTCCTCGCCCTCTCTCTTACCCCCTCCTCGCCCCCTCTCTCTTACCCCCTCCTCGCCCTCTCTCTTACCCCCTCCTCGCCCTCTCTCTTACCCCCTCCTCGCCCTCTCTCTTACCTCCTACTCGCCCTCTCTCTTACCCCCTCCTTGCCCTCTCTCTTACCCCCTCCTCACCCTCTCTCTTACCCCCTACTCACCCGCTCTCTTACCCCTTACTCGCCCTCTCTCTTACCCCCTCCTCACCCTCTCTCTTACCCCCTCCTCACCCTCTCTCTTACCCCCCTCTCGCCCTCTCTCTTACCCCCTCCTCACCCTCTCTCTTACCCCCTCCTCGCCCTCTCTCTTACCCCCTCCTCGCCCTCTCTCTTACCCCCTCCTCACCCTCTCTCTTACCCCCTCCTCACCCTCTCTCTTACCCCCTCCTCACCCTCTCTCTTACCCCCTCCTCACCCTCTCTCTTACCCCCTCCTCGCCCTCTCTCTTACCCCCTACTCGCCCTCTCTCTTACCCCCTACTCGCCCTCTCTCTTACCCCCTCCTCGCCCTCTCTTACCCCCTACTCACCCTCTCTCTTACCCCCTCCTCGCCCTCTCTCTTACCCCCTACTCGCCCTCTCTCTTACCCCCTACTCGCCCTCTCTCTTACCCCCTCCTCGCCCCCTCTCTCTTACCCCCTACTCGCCCTCTCTCTTACCCCCTCCTCGCCCTCTCTTACCCCCTACTCACCCTCTCTCTTACCCGCGTGAGCTCTGACTCGGAGACGGACCGGTGCGGTGGGGAGCGGTGCTGGTAGCCTGGGGGACTGAGGTCCCGGAAGGTGGGGCTGTGATCCTCCAAAGGGGCCGCCGCCTTGTCCACAGACTCCTCCCCTTCCTCCAGCTGTGATGTCACGTCCTCCGGGCACATCTGGTGGTCGATCCCATTCTGGCTCAGGTTGCAGTGAACAGCTGGGTGGGAAAGGGGGGGGGGGGTGTATGTGTGGAGAGGAAAGATAAGTAGAAAGAGAGAGAGAGAGAGAGAGAGAGAGAGAGAGAGAGAGAGAGAGAGAGAGAGAGAGAGAGAGAGAGAGAGAGAGAGAGAGAGAGAGAGAGGGGGGAGGTATTAGAAGAGGAGAATGGGGGATAAGGCAGGGGACGGAGGGATGTGGTGGAAGAGATGAAAGGTTGAGTGAAAAGAGAGAGAGAGGATGTAGAAGAGAGAGCCAGAGAGAAAGAGAGAGAATGTAGAAGAGTGAGCCAGAGAGAAATAGAGAGAATGTAGAAGAGAGTGAGCCAGAGAGAGATAGAGAGGATGTAGAAGAGAGTGAGCCAGAGAGAGATAGAGAGGATGTAGAAGAGAGTGAGCCAGAGAGAAAGAGAGAGGATGTAGAAGAGAGTGAGCCAGAGAGAGATAGAGAGGATGTAGAAGAGAGTGAGCCAGAGAGAAAGAGAGAGGATGTAGAAGAGAGTGAGCCAGAGAGAAAGAGAGAGATGGGTAGAACAGTTAAACACACAGTCATAGGTAGGGCTGCTCGATTAAGGCAAAAATCATAATCATGATTATTTTGATCGATTCACGATTATGAAACACGATCACTCATTGATTTGAGAACATCATATGACAACGATTTGTTTTACCTTTCTTCTTGACCAAAAGCTGCCTTTCTGTCATCTTCTATAAAGACATTTCAAAATAACTGGAGAAACGCGCTAAAACTACTGCTGCATTTACAACACACGACAAAATGAGAGCAACGCAGCATGCCGCACAATAATCGTTTTATCTTGAATATCTTGTTTTCATGAGTGTCTAGGCGTGTAATAGCATGTAATAGCATGTAACAATCAAATGAGAGAGTTGATCTGCCGTTCCTTCCATGCAGAATGAGTCACATCTCTGCTGTCGTAACGGTGTTCACAAACATGTCCTACATCACTGAATTCAATGGCAGAGGGACAGATCGTGTAGGGGGAATAAACTATTTAAGACATTTTACGTATTTGTCAGTGAGATAAATGAGTCTAAATAAAATAAAGAAAGAAATAAGAAAGAATCACACAGCCTAATAAACTCACAACACTGGTAGTAATTGTGTGGATAATCATTATACTTTTAGGTAATACTCTGTAAATAAATCCAAACTGGATGTTGTACTACTGGAATGCCACTAGATGGCAGCATATTATATTACATGTTGGGAGAGCAGCCTCTATGTTTCCATAAACAGTGAGCCAATACAAAGACCATCATTGAAGACTTACCTTCTGTCTTTACTGACATTGAAGTTATTCTTTAGATAACAGATAGTATTTCTGTCTCGTCAGGTTGTGAAATTCAAACAGTCAGAGAAGACATATTCGAGTTATTCTAAAATAGATTTGTCATCGTTATGCCAGCCCGTTTTAAAAACAATTTATGTGGAGAGGAAAGCAAAAACTCTTTGATCACAAATGGGAGACTCGCTGACGTCACTGTTTAGAGGTCAAAGAACTGTTTTTCAAATGGTGCTTGCTTTTATTTAGTTCCAGGTACACAGTGTGGAAGAATTCATTTGAATACAGGACTGAGCATTCACACACATTAACACACACACACACACACACACACACACACACACACACACACACACACACACACACACACACACACACACACACACACACACACACACACACACACACACACACACACACACACACACACACACACACACACACACACACACACACACACACACACACACACACACACACACACACACACACACACACACACACACACACACACACACACACACACACACACACACACACACAAACCTAGATATACACATACAAAGCCCCGGTTTGCTAGCAAAAGGCTCCTTTAAATTAACTTAATTTCATTAAGAGCAAACGCTATTTCTAGAGGCTATATGAGTGGAGTAAACATCCAATTTAATACATGTCGACGCTGAGTAGATGTCAGAATGGCTAGTTTTATTAATTTCCTCAATAAACAAATTGCTCTTGGCAGAGATAAAAAAAACTGACAGTTCCATAAATCAGCCCAAGAATATTGTCAGTGAGGTTGGCAGGCTGCCAGGCCCTGGAGACGAGCCAGGCAAGGGCTTGTTTCAGGGCACTGTCATTGGGCAATTACAACAACCCTGACACAAAGCCAAAACCATTACAAACAAAACACGGCTTCAGAGGTCTTGCTCATTGCTCGAGATCTGAGCTATCAGTGTGTGCGTGTGTGTGTGTGGGAGGGGGGGCTCTTGTCATAATCTGACACACAAATTCATGCTCTCAAAAGTCAATGTTGTGAATTATGAAGTTGTTTTTGGCAACGTTAGACAAGTCATCAATCAAGACCATTATGTGTAATTTACAAGAATTAGAATGGCCTTAGCTGACATAAAACAGGGTGAATACATCCCCATAATATCCGATAGGAGAGGGAACAGCTCACACTTTAGGAACAACTTCCAACAGAGACTGAATTTCAATGACCAGAAAAACAACCTCAACATCGCCTCATCAGCCTCGACGTGCTCATCTTGCCTGGTCGTTTTGTTCTGAAGATGATGACATCTCATCAGAGACCAACAGACATGCACTGCACTGGTATTAGAGTCAGGAGAGATAGCATACGAGGAATGTGTGTTGTTGAGGGAATGGACCCTATTAACTGTAACTGACTGACTTAGTAACTGTAACTGACAGTCACTACTACGTTTTTTTCAATGAGGTAAGTGAAAGGAACAGCATGTCCGAACAGAAGCAGAGGTACGAATATTTACCAAGACAGTACAAATACTTACCAAGTCAGTACAAATACTTACCAAGTCAGTACAATTATTTACCAAGTCAGTACAACTATTTACTAGGTCAGTACAACTATTTACCAAGTCAGTACATGGGGGACCCTGATGTAAACAAGACGAAAGTCTTTCTCAGTGGTCTGCATCTCCTTAACAATTGTGTGTATTGAGCTGTACTGTACTGTAGTCTGTACCCATTCTGCAATCTGTTAATTAAATTGACCAAGTCAGTACAAATACTTACCAAGTCACTACAACTATTTACCAAGTCAGTACAACTATTTACTAGGTCAGTACAAATACTTACCAAGTCAGTACAACTATTTACCAAGTCAGTACAAATACTTACCAAGTCAGTACAACTATTTACCAAATCAGTACAAATACTTACCAAGTCAGTATGAATATTTACCAAGACAGTACCATTTACCCAGTCAGTACAACTACATTTACATTTACATTTAGTCATTTAGCTGACGCTTTTATCCAAAGCGACTTACAAGTTCTGTACGACAAGTCATCAGGAAGGGCACAACTCTATCAGCTGAGTAACAATGTTCATCAAAGTGTTGGGTGCTACAGTGTAGGTTAGTTTATTAGGACAAGTGTATGACAGTAAGGTTAGTTAGGGTTAGATATCTTAATTTATTTTTATTAAAAAAAAAAGAAATCAGATTATGGTTGAAGAAGTGCGTCTTTAGTCGACGGCGAAAGATTGGACGGTTTCGGCTGTTCTAACTGGGGCAAGGACTGAGAATAGGCGGCTTCTCTTTGATGACCCCCCCGGAGCTCGGATAGGAGTAGGTCTGAGGCAGCCAGAAGATGCAGATCGTAGGGGTCTTGAGGGTGTGTAGTTGGAGACCATTGACCGGAGGTAGGCGGGAGCGGTTCCCTTTGCCGCACGGTATGCTAGGTCGAGGACCTTGAAGCGGATTCGTGCAGCAATGGGGAGCCAGTGCAGGTCCCTAAGAAGTGGGGTGACATGGACCGACTTCGGTAGGTTTGAGATCAGGCGGGCCGCTGCGTTCTGAATGAGTTGAAGAGGCTTGGTGGCAGTGGCCGGGAGGCCAGCGAGCAGTGCGTTGCAGTAGTCAAGGCGGGAGATGACTGTTGATTGGACGAGGAGTTGGGTGGCTTCTTTTGTCAGGAAGGGGCGGATCCTTCTCATGTTGCTCAGGAGGAATCTGCAGGTTCTGGTTGTCGCTGCGATGTGAGCAAGTTCAGCTGGTCGTCGAGGACAACACCAAGGTTCTTGACGGTCGGGGACGCGGTCACAGCAAGGAGGGAAGGAGAGGAAGAGTTGAGTATCGTCGGCATAACAATGATACGAGAAGCCATGAGACTTGATAATGTTACCCAGTGATTTAGTGTAGAGGGAGAAGAGAAGGGGTCCTAGGACCGAGCCCTGGGGGACACCCGTCCGACACTTGGTAGGAGCGGTCATTGAGGTATGATGTCAGCCATGTCAGTGCAGAGCCAGCCACTCCCATTCCTGCGAGGGCCGCGTGGAGGATCTGATGGTTGACTGTGTCGAAGGCTGCAGATAGATCTAGGAGAATAAGGACAGAGGAGAGACCTTTCGCTTTTGCTAAGTGAAGTGCCTCTGTGACCGCAATGAGGGCCGTTTCTGTGGAGTGGCCAGTCCGGAAGCCAGACTGATTAGGGTCTAGGAGGTCATTCTGTAAGAGATAAGCAGTAAGTTGGTTGGATACAGCACGTTCAAGTGTTTTAGAAAGGAAGGAGAGAAGAGAGACAGGACGATAGTTGCCTATGACGGTGGGGTTCAGGGTTGGTTTTTTTATGAGCGGCGTGACTCTGGCTTGTTTTAGGGAGGTGGGGACCACCCCCGAGTTGAGTGAGGAGTTGATGGTTGCAGTTAGGTATGGGAGGATGTCTGGTGCTATGGTCTGGAGGAGTGGGGAGGGTAGCCGGTCCAGCTGGCATGTAGTCGGACGGTTCAACGTTTGTCAGGGTCTCGGCTTCTGTAATAGGAGAGAAAGATGACAGAGTGAAGGATGAGGTTCTCGATTCAGCATTTGGAATGGGTGGGGGTTGGGAGAAGGAGCTGCGGATGTTCTCCACTTTTTCCTCAAAGAAGATTGCGAAGTCTTCGACAGAGAAAGATGAGGGGGGAGGGGGTGGGGGGGGGGAGTGAGGAGGGAGGACATGGTAGTATGCAGTTTGCGAAGATTCTTGGCAGAGGCCTCGATCCTATGGTGAAAGAAGGAAGCTTTGGCATTAGTAATGGTTTTGGAGAATGTTAACAAGAGGTTATGATATGTTTCGATGTCAGCAGTGAGGCGTGACTTTCTATACTTCCTCTCAGCCGCTCTCAGGACCTGTCTTTGTTCTCTCACTGGATCTGTCAGCCATGGACTATTAAAACTATTCACCAAGTCAGTACACATACTTACCAAGTCAGTACAACTACTTACCAAGATAGTACAACTATTTACAAGGTCAGTACACATACTTACCAAGTCAGTGCAACTATTTACCAAGTCAGTGCAAATACTAACCCACTCAGTACAACCATTTACAGTACGTAGTCAGTACAAATATTTAACCAGTCAGTACAACCATTTACTGTAATAGATAAGACTTCTACCATACAGTATTTATTCACTGTAGGAAGTTTATTTTCTAGAAGAAATATGAACAGCTCGAACTTGTGTCATGTGTATGAAAGACACACGGACGTGCGTGAAACACAATACATTACCAGAGAAAACAGAATGCAACATTTACAGTAATACCATTATTATTACACATTTGCACTGTAGGACACAATCAATAAAAATATCAAATCAATTCTGAGTTAACTAACCAGCCTAATGAACATATTATGCAGCAAAAAAAAAAGTATCCATGCTCAATTAGCTACTTGTATTCCTTTTTTTTAAATATACATGCAATTCAATACAGTACAACCAAAAACAGCTATTTCAGGTTCACAGAATAAGTTGGGGTGTGTGTGTGTGTGTGTGTGTGTGTGTGTGTGTGTGTGTGTGTGTGTGTGTGTGTGTGTGTGTGTGTGTGTGTGTGTGTGTGTGTGTGTGTGTGTGTGTGTGTGGGTGCGTGTGTGTGTGTCTATGTGTGTTAATGTGTGTGAATGTGTGTGAATGTGTGTGCATTCACTCCTTTCTATTTTCACTTGAATGTCAATAATGAATGTCATTGTGCCAGGCATCTCATTCCCCAAGGGTAGTGGACAAAATGTGCTTCTATATTGCAGCAGTACGGTATATCTAACGTGTTGCTCCACAAGATCTGTTTTTTTCTTCTTATTTTCATTCTTCCCTCCGAGAAGAAACCAGGCAGAAAGCCTTGATACGTCCCATTCTACACATGGAAGGAAAATACATGAGCGGGGCATGTTTTAAACAAAGGCGCCTTGAGATGCATGGCACGAAGCACTGCTCCCTCTCATTACCTCCCTCTCTCTCGCTTTCTCTCTCTCTCTCGCTCTCTCTCTCTCTCTCTATCTCTCTCTCTCTCTCTCTCTCTCTCTCTCTCTCGCTCTCTCTCTCTCTCTCTCTCTCTCTCTCTATCTCTCTCGCTCTCTCTCGCTCTCTCTCTCTTTTCACTCCATCTTCGTCCCATGGCCGTAACTCTGGCATGGCTGGTGTGGAGCCACTTAGGAGGGGAAATAAATTATACATCTCTCTGTTGAGCGACTCGGTACAATACAGCAACGCAGGGAGATGCGGGGGGTAGAGGGACCAGGGATGGACGTAAGATGACGACGAGACAGGGAAGAAAGAGAGAGAGAGAAGGAGAAGGAGAGGAGGGTTGCCTGGCTTCCCGTCCTACAAGGGGAGGGGTGGGGGTTGGGTTGGAATGGGGATGTTTTTTTTATATTTTTATCGGCAACAGTTACTATAAATAGCCACCATTACATTCTTCTTCTCCTCCCTCCTCCCTGACATGCGCCGTGCGCACATGGTGAGAGAAGAGAGACGGACGAGACACCGTCTCCCTCCCTTCCTCCTTCCCCCTCCTATTCCCACCCCCCCCCCTTTTCTCAATGAGCCAGGGGTAAATGAGGGGTAAAGGACAAAAGAAATTGAATGGTGCACACACACACACGCACACACGGAGCGTGCAGAGAGATAACCACCATCTTGGTGCTGCCAGCGGTGGCTTCATAAATAAGTAAGGAAGATTGATGGAGGAGAAAAGGGGATGAGATTCTGTCTTGCATGGCATTGTCTTTCTTGATTATTATGGTACATGGGTTTTCAAACCTGCAGTCACTGTTACCGAACCATGCATTACATTTTTTTTTTTTTTTTTTTTTTTTAGAAATGGCTACGGAAAAGACCATATACTGTAACTGTGTGATTAGAATGTATCATAGAGCTTGTACATTTACAGCTCATATTTTATTTTCCCACAACGATTACACAGGGATTAACAGCTCCCAGCCAGCTTTTCTCCAGTGGAGGAGAGATGGAATCAGTCAGGGGGCCCAATTATATATACTATATATATATATATATATATACATACATATAATATATGTATATGCATGCACACTACACAGTTTTCTAAACTACAGTTTGCATATTTAAAAGGGACAAGTAGAAAGACAAGTAGAGACTGGTGCTTCTGTTCACTGGTTGAAAGGAGAAGAAAACAGTGGTGGGTCTGTAATGAAAAGTGAAGTTTGCTCAGTGTATGAGGAGCGCTCTCTCTCTCTCTTCCCCCTCTCTCCCCCTCTCTCTGTCTCTCTCTCACTGGTGCTCACAGCAAAGAAGAATGAATTGGTTGTGCACAGAATATACTGTATGACCCAGAAACAAAGCCTGGAGGAGGCTGAGCTCAGCCCGTCTGAGCCAGGAGTCAGGGCAGCTGGCTGGCCTGTAGTTCAGTACTGTATTGTCTGAGTCAGGGCAGCTGGCCTGTAGTTCAGTACTGTATTGTCTGACTCAGGGCAGCTGGCCTGTAGTTCAGTACTGTATTGTCTGACTCAGAGCAGCTGACCTGTAGTTCAGTACTGTATTGTCTGAGTCAGAGCAGCTGGCCTGTAGTTCAGTACTGTATTGTCCTTAGTCAGAGCAGCTGACCTGTAGTTCAGTACTGTATTGTCTGACTCAGGGCAGCTGGCCTGTAGTTCAGTACTGTATTGTCTGAGTCAGAGCAGCTGGCCTGTAGTTCAGTACTGTATTGTCTGAGTCAGAGCAGCTGGCCTGTAGTTCAGTACTGTATTGTCTGACTCAGGGCAGCTGGCCTGTAGTTCAGTACTGTATTGTCTGAGTCAGATCAGCTGGCCTGTAGTTCAGTACTGTATTGTCTGACTCAGGGCAGCTGGCCTGTAGTTCAGTACTGTATTGTCTGAGTCAGAGCAGCTGGCCTGTAGTTCAGTACTGTATTGTCTGACTCAGGGCAGCTGGCCTGTAGTTCAGTACTGTATTGTCTGAGTCAGAGCAGCTGGCCTGTAGTTCAGTACTGTATTGTCTGAGTCAGAGCAGCTGGCCTGTAGTTCAGTACTGTATTGTCTGAGTCAGAGCAGCTGGCCTGTAGTTCAGTACTGTATTGTCTGACTCAGGGCAGCTGACTGGCCTGTAGTTCAGTACTGTATTGTCTGAGTCAGGGCAGCTGACCTGTAGTTCAGTACTGTATTGTCTGACTCAGGGCAGCTGGCCTGTAGTTCAGTACTGTATTGTCTGACTCAGAGCAGCTGGCCTGTAGTTCAGTACTGTATTGTCTGACTCAGAGCAGCTGGCCTGTAGTTCTGTACTGTATTGTCTGAGTCAGAGCAGCTGGCCTGTAGTTCTGTACTGTATTGTCTGAGTCAGAGCAGCTGGCCTGTAGTTCTGTACTGTATTGTCTGAGTCAGAGCAGCTGGCCTGTAGTTCAGTACTGTATTGTCTGAGTCAGAGCAGCTGGCCTGTAGTTCTGTACTGTATTGTCTGAGTCAGAGCAGCTGGCCTGTAGTTCAGTACTGTATTGTCTGAGTCAGAGCAGCTGGCCTGTAGTTCAGTACTGTATTGTCTGAGTCAGGGCAGCTGGCCTGTAGTTCTGTACTGTATTGTCTGAGTCAGAGCAGCTGGCCTGTAGTTCTGTACTGTATTGTCTGACTCAGGGCAGCTGGCCTGTAGTTCTGTACTGTATTGTCTGAGTCAGAGCAGCTGACTGGCCTGTAGTTATGTACTGCACTCCCAACTCTGCAGCCTGCTCCGAGCTCCCAGGACATTTATCAAAAGGTGGAGCTAATTATGCTTTGCTGGGAGGCATTGTACCCGGACAGGAAGAAGGACGTGGTGCGCATATAGGTTCTCCAATTCTCCCGACTCTGCCAACAGAAAGGGGAGGGGGTTAAGAGGTGGTTTGGCAGAGAAATTGGACGGGCATCAAGAGGACGTCTTATACAAGGCTTCAATGCAGCTTTTTTTTATATGCTAACACTAGCTTGGAGCTGGAGCTGCTGCTACTGCGTGTTATACAGCAGTTCTAGCAGTGATTAACTTGGTGGATTGATTGGCACATTGTTCACAAGCTCGGCCACTTCCTCCATCTGTGCTTGGCTCTGTCATCTCTCTGTACTCTGTAGCCATTCCAAATAGCACAATCTCACACACACACACACACACACACACACACACACACACACACACACACACACACACACACACACACACACACACACACACACACACACACACACACACACACACACACACACACACACACACACACACACACACACACACACACACACACAGTTGGGGCAGTGGTGGCCTAATGGTTAGAGAATTGGGTTTGTGAGCGGAAGGACGCTGGTTCGATCCTCCGGACTGGCAGGAAAAAATCTGGGCTGGGGAAGTGAATTAATAACTCTCTCCTATCCCCTTAACACCAACCGCTGAAGTGTCCTTGAGCAAGGCATTTAACCCCCAACTGCTCCAGTGGAGTTGCTCAGTGGCCAACGGTGGCAGACTGTGGTTGTACTGGGCAGCTCCCAGGTGTGAATGGAACTGTGTGAATGTGAAGCAGGGCGTTCCTGAAGAAAAGAGCATCCACTCAGCGAACCTACCCTGGGTAAAATAAAGGTTAATAAAAACTAAATACACATATACACACACTCATTTTTTACTGTTCAAAAGCTAATGATAGAAATGACTAATAATGGGTGACGGATACACGATAATAGGATGGAATGTTTCTCAAGTATGGGAAATATATGTTAATCCAATTTTGCGATGTTCATCGTATGGACTGCATGGTAATGTAAGAGTGCTGTTATGTTCCAGCATGTGGCTGTTGTAATATGTTGTTTGTACTTTTGTGTCTTCCCCCTTTCTCTCTCCCTTTCTCTCTCTCTCTCTCACACTCCACCTGCAGGCTCCTGTCATTCATCAGGACACTAATTGGGAACCAGCCAGTCATCCCAGCCATCACTCAACTCATCAGCTGACCAATCGGAAGCCCTCCTCTTGTTTTATAACCCATGTGGCACTTCCTGTTTGGCGGCCTTCCCTTTGTCTCTAACACTGTTGGTCAAATGTTTGATTCTGACTTAAACTTGGTACATGTGTGTGTAGGTTGGGAATTGGAGCAGGTAAGGGGCCCAACACATTTGGTGCTACACGTAGTGATTTATTATTGTCTAGACCAGTGATTCCCAACCTGGGGTCCGCGGTCCCCTGGGGGTCCGCCAGGGGGCGCAGGGGGTCCGCCAGACCACAGATGATTTGAGTTTTTTTTTTTTTTTTTTTGTATCATCAGAAGCATGAATAGTCTCTCCACTACAATAAAAAATAAAGATAAATAAATAAACATCTAGACATGATTTTTGAACGTTAACAGTAGGCTACCGGGTAGCCGCTAAAACGCGAATCAGTTGACTGTATCACTTTCTGTAGCTAGCCTAGCACGCTAGTTAACTTTCTCGGCTCGTCTGCAGTCAGCCGCCAGAGGCGAAAATGTGTGACAAACGAAAAGGAGATGACGGCAGCTCATCTGCAAAAAAAGTTAGGACCTACAGCAATCGCGAAAATTACATCACCATGGGCTTCACTGAGGGACCAGACAAACAACCTGAGTGTGTGATTTGTGGAGAAAAGTTGGCAAACTCGAGCCTGAAGCCCAGCAAGCTGAAGAGACATCAGGCGTCTAAGCACCCAGAAACCGTTGGGAAGGATCCAGACTTTTTTCGGAGGAAAGAACAGTCTCTCAAGGCGAACAAGCCTGTTGATGTTAGAGTAGCGTGGAGCAGGGGTGGCAGTGATTTACAGAAGGCTACCGAAGCCTCCTTTGAGTGTTCGCTTTTAATTGCAAAAGCAAAGAAACCGCACAATATTGGCGAGCAGCTCATCAAACCAGCCTGCATCAAAATGGTTTAGAAACTGTGCGGCCCATAGGTGGCGGATAAACTAAAATCAGTACCACTCTCGAACAATGTAGTGAAAGACCGAATTGATAAGATGTCAAGTGATTGCGAGCAGCAGCTGTCAGAAAAGCTTAGAAAGGGTCCATTTGCCATACAACTTGATGAAACTACAACTGTCGCAGACGAGGCTGTGCTCATCGTTTATGTGCAATATATTGAAAATGAGGATCTGAAGCAGGACATTCTCATGTCAGTCAACCTTACTACCACCACTCGAGGTGAGGATATTTTTACTGCAGTGGATTCTTACTTCATTCAACATAAATGCAAACCGTTCACCATTAGGGCCTGATTTGAGAGGATGAATACAGGATTTGAATATTGGCCAACATTTTGAAATACATATGGTGCAAGATTAGATTTGTTGATTGAAGGCACAAGTCAAAGAAGCATAGTGGGTCTAATTATGATGCATATGCCTGTGTATAAGCAGTTTGTTATTAAAATGACAAAAAAAAGTATTAAACCCAGCTAGGACAGATTCTCTCTGCTACTGATTGGAATTTCCTGTCTCATATTTAGTTTAATTTGTTGCATTGATTTGTTCCATAAATGCAAACCGTTCACCATTAGGGCCTGATTTGAGAGGATGAATACAGGATTTGAATATTGGCCAACATTTTGAAATACATATGGTGCAAGATTAGATTTGTTGATTGAAGGCACAAGTCAAAGAAGCATAGTGGGTCTAATTATGATGCATATGCCTGTGTATAAGCAGTTTGTTATTAAAATGACAAAAAAAAGTATTAAACCCAGCTAGGACAGATTCTCTCTGCTACTGATTGGAATTTCCTGTCTCATATTTAGTTTAATTTGTTGCATTGATTTGTTCCATAAATGCAAACCGTTCACCATTAGGGCCTGATTTGAGAGGATGAATACAGGATTTGAATATTGGCCAAACATTTTGAAATGCATATGGTGCAAGATGAGATTTGTTGATTGAAGGCACAAGTTAAAGAAGCATAGTGGGTCTAATTGTGATGCATATGCCTGTGTATAAGCAGTTTGTTATTAAAATGAAAAAAAAAAGGTATTTTATGGTATCTTATTAGGAGGGGGTCCGCGAATTTCATCAGAGATGTTTGGGGGTCCCTGGGGGGAAAAAGGTTGGGAACCACTGGTCTAGACACACTAGGTAAGGAGTGATGCCACTCATTTTATGTTTTGGACATATGTTTGGTTAGTTAGTGTAGGTAGTGAGGAGTAGGTTTTATTTGACCTTTGTGTTTGTGTATAGGTAGACAAGATATTCCTTACTAAGTTAGTTGTGATTTGTTTTACTTAGTTTATTCCTTTGGCATCATTCAAGCATGACACAATCACACTGACTAAAAATGATAGAATATCAATATATTGTCCATCCCTAGAAATGATTATCCATCACTATCTCTGTGCAAATACATTTCTCAACAATTCTGCTATGATTGAAACATTTATTTATTTAAACTTTAAAGACACTGTTAAACTCCATCCTCATAATGAAACAGACACAGACACACAGATGCAAAGCTAACTGGTCTTACACTATGCAATGCCTGTGAGCTGCCACTAAGGACAGAGTGGCTAACCACAAGTGAATGAATGAAACAGAGGCCCGCAAGGTCAACAATATCACTTAACGGAACACGCTAACTTTTGGGGAAATTAGCTTATTTGCCATCTACCCTGGAGTTAGACAAGCAGATACATACCCTGTTCTTCTCTGTGCATGCATTAGCCTTAGAGAAAATATGAATGAACTTAGGCTAATATATTACATACATGAGTGCAGTCACTTTATGCCCACCTGACGTGTTGCTAATAGCGCTTACACATATATCTTGGGTCCGAGCTCCGTCATTTTGTCTACTATGAGTCACGGTTCTGGTATGTAGTCTCGGCTTGATATATTTGTCTACAACGTCTCCCTGCATGAGCAGCACATCTGTTTTCAGATGGATGAGAGCGTATAGGTCGGCTCAGCTGAGCTCACAGAATACATCTCTCCAGTACTGAGAGAAATAGGGTTGTGTAGGTGCTGCCCATCAAGTCACGAGACATATTAAGACTCTGCCACTTTGCGGTCGCATTCAAATTTATAGGTCAAGCCTGTGATCAGATTAAAAAGTGCTCAGGAACATCCCAGCGCAGTGGGACGTGGACGTGCACGGGTCACTGTTCCACGGACACAGCAGCGCACACGGGTCAACAAGACTGTTGCCACCGCATTAAAAACCATGAGTCAGTTTGTTACCGCTGGGGCTCTGTCCTTCATTAGCGGATCAGATTCAAAGGTCAACTCATCTCCAGGCCTGTACAAATATGGACCCCCTCTGACACCGAGAGGGTCTGCAGGGCCAGCTACAGCACATCAAAGCATATGAAAACCCGCCACAGACTCAGTTTCTTCCCCACAGCAGCTTGCCTAGTTGAGTCAGGTGTCCCCCTGCTCCAACAACCCCCCCCCCTCTATGGGGAGCTGCTAGGGCTGGAATTTTATACTCTATTTTTCACTGACAACAGATCATTAGCCATTGCACTTTATTGTCTTGTCTCGTATCACTGTTTTGTCCTGTTTTGCACAAATTTGTATCTGTGAAAAAAGTCTATGCACTGTACTGTAAATGCTGTATCACGTTCCTAGGTGTTTTTTTGTAAACATACGGGCGATTAAAAGTAATCTGAATCTTCTGAGTGGTAAAGTTCAAAATAATATCATTCACCATACAGTATTTCATATCACTTGTGGGGAGTTTATAGAGTGCTTTTGTTTGTAGAACAACTGTCGTGACTCGTTTAGACTGAGGCAACATTTGTAATAAATCACGGAATGTGAAAAAAGTGCAAAACTGTGAACTTGTAAAACTGCATTTTTATGCAGATGTTAACTTGAACAGGACTCTATTTCAGCATGACAATGGTCACCTGTAAGCTTAGTTGTCAGAGTGGAATATCTCCAGGGAGAGGGGAGGCCTGGGGTTGGTGAAAAGGTGTTCACCCAAGAGAGGAAAGGCACTATGCCAATCAGTTAGTTATTAGTTAGTTGAAATTAATTCAGCTAAATGTAGTTGAACTACTAGTTTAATGTAGGGAAAAACTACACCCCTACAACTCCAACATATTTATTATATTTATATATAGAGTTATATATTTATGCTATATTTAACAACCTCTCCATACAGATTCAGACAGGGCAAAATCCATAACCAAAGCCTTAAGGTTGTTGTTTGTTGTTGTTGGTTTGTTATTTCAGTTATTTGAGTAATGTTAAAGAATGATCCAACACGCCCACTTCTAAGATGACACAGAGGGATCACCTCCAGAGGAAGGTTTCTTGACTGAAACAACACTGAGTGAGATAATACACAAAATGCAGAAGATGATTGAAAATGTTCAATAATGCCAAGATAATAATAGGTGGAAAGAAATAAAAATAAATAACGTTAGCTTAACAGTCGATAAATATATTGTCATATCTGATAGCGAATCATTACCTATTTTGCTGGCGTCATTAACAGGCAGCTCACTTCGTCTGTGTACTGTACTTTACTGTACTTGTCAAATTTGACTCACATATACTGAGACTGCTCGGCCCATCACCGGTCATGGCCAAACAAGCCGACTGATCGATCGGTACACCTCTAGTCATGTTGCCCCGCTGAACCGTACCGAACCGAAAACGGCGATCCCCAAAACAGTGATACGAACCGAACTGTGAGTTTTGTGAACTACTCCACCCCTAATACGGTTGCCAATTGGTGACTCGAACCTCGTTGTACCCCACTGAAAGCCAGGGCTGATGTTTGACAAGGTGTAGTGCACTTGACAAAGTACTTTGTCCCACAGTGTCGAGACGAGAGAAATCCCAGACCTTCCCGTCTGGGAACTGCAACAGTTCTTGGCACTTTACTAAATCGAGAGGGAATATTGCAATATTTATCACTTTTACTCACGCTCCAAATTAAGACGTTCTATTTTTATTGTCCTTTCACCCCCGTCTCTGATGCAGCGAGCGCCGGGGGTTACATCATGCTTGACGGTGAGCCCAGTCGCAGTGTACAGCATAGAAGCCTGTTCGTGTCTATATTATAAAGTGGGTCATTTCTCTCCCTATCCCTGCTTTCTCTCCCACTCTCTCCATCCCTCTTTCTCTCTCTCTCTCCTACACCTCCCTCCTTCTCTCTCTCTAACCGCGGAGAGATGTTAAGAAGAGCAGAACTCATCTGCGCTCGGTTCACATAGGATCGACCAATCACCACGCAGCGAGGCCCCGGGGCCGAGCTTGGGGGATCTGAGAAGTTTTGAGCAGAGTTGACTTTTGATAGGATGTCAGGGCGTGTTAGTCTCTCAGTGAGTCTAGCTGGCCCCACTAACTCCTTTTGAAAAAGGTACCCAGACGGCCAGTAGAACCGTAGATGACCTTCAGATACTGCGGCTTGCTAGTAAACGGAATGTGCGTTAGGCAAATGCAATATGCATTTTTTTTTTTAAATAAATAAATAAATGTATGAACGTCTGTGGTGACATGAGCAATTGAACCCCTCATATGTGCCATAATTCCCGTACCCAAATCTCTCCATGGTTTCTCGTAGCTATATGGAAATGGGTTATTAAACCCTATACCCTAGCAGGGGTCGGCAATAGGCGGCCCGCGGGCCGACATTGGCCCGCCAGCAATAATTTCTCAGTTTATTGTCAGTTTATTTTGAGAATATGATATTTATTTTACGCACGGGAAATATTCACTCGTGACGCCAGTGTCTTTGTGAAGCTGTATCTATCTATTCATCATATCTATGTCTGTCACTATAGCCAATTGAAATGCTAGAAATGGTCACATGGACTGGGAGAACCAATGGAATAGTCCCACCGGGCCGCGTGTATATTTTCCCTAACGCACTTTCACTTCCGCGTTCGGGATGCGAGCGATTAACGTTAGCAAAAATGTGTGCAAAAACAAACCAAACGTCTTTGGATAGCTTCTTTGCAATGGGGAAATACCAACTGAGGAGCCAGAAGAGGAGCCTACGACCTCCAAGACACATAAAGCTTCTTTTAATAAACAGGAGTCATACTTAAAATACGGGTTTATCGCAACAGGTCGGTGATTCTTGCGTGCCGAGGTCCTCTCTGCATAATATGTGGCGACAAGATGGCAAACGAGGCAATGATGACAACTGTGTTCAAGTTGGCAGATAAAGTAGCTGCATGCAACGCCAATCTGGAATTGGAGGGCGGCGAGTGGATATTTGACATGTTTCAAACATTAGCAGGGATTTTGGACTGAGGACTGAAACAAGCCCAGGACAGTTATGGTGAGTCGTGTTTTCATGCATTCTGATCTGCTGTTCATCACTCGCCGCAGTGATCTGCAACAGCTGATCTGCTGTTCATGAATGAATGAATGAATGAATGAAAACTTTATTAACAGATTGCAGAATGGGTACAATACAGTACGGCTCAATACACACAATTGTTAAGGGGATGCAGACCAGAGAAAGACGTTTGTCTTGTTTACATCAGGGTCCCCCATTTGCGAGTGCATCATGCTCGCTTATGCCTGTATTTTTTACTGTTGTGAAGCACTTTGAACTGCAACCTCTGTATGAAAAGTGCTATACAAATAAAGTTATTATTATTATTATTATTATGTGTATGCACCCGCCGCGGTGCTTCATTTTTCACTATCATTATATTAAATTAGCCATTGTTTTTGGTCCTGGCCCGCCATTCAATGGCTTGGGGAAAATTTGGCCCGTGGCCAGACCTAATTGCCAACCCCTGCCCTATAGGTTCAGGCAGGCTCATGGCCTTGAATGAAAGCTTCTAATATTGATTTCTCTCTTTGGTAAGGTGTGGGATTTTGAATTTCAAAGCAGTAATAAAAAAAGAGGAAGAATTGCAGGCCAAAACGAATTAGCATTCCAGCACTGGTTAATTTACATTTATATTTAGTCATTTAGCTGACGCTTTTATCCAACAAGACAGCAGGAAGAGAACAACTCTATCAGCTGAGTAACTTGTGTTGAGTGCTACAGTGTAGGTTAGTACTGTATATTAGGACAAGTGCATGACAGTAAGGTTAGTTAGGGTTAGAGTTATATATATATTTATTTTTGTATTATTCTTTTCATTTCAGATAATGATTGAAGAAGTGCTTCTTTAGTCGACGGTGAAAGATTGGACGGGTTTCGGCTGTCCTAACTGTGGTGGGAAGTTTGTTCCACCATTGTGGGTCAAGGACCGAGAATAGGCAGCTTCTCTTTGATGACCCTCCCGGAGCTCGGATAGGAGTAGGTCTGAGGCGGCCAGAAGATGCAGAGCGTAGGGGTCTTGAGGGTGTGTTAGAGACCATTGACCGGAGGTAGGCGGGAGCCGTTCCCTTCGCTGCACGATATGCCAGGTCGAGGGCCTTGAAGCGGATTCATGCGGCCATGGGGAGCCAGTGCAGGTCCCTAAGAAATGGGGGGACATGGGCTGACTTCGGTAGGTTTGAGAACAGGCGGGCCGCTGCATTCTGAATGAGTTGAAGAGGCTTGGTGGCAGTGGTCGGAAGGCCAGCTAGCAGTGCGTTGCAGTAGTCGAGGCGGGAGATGACTGTTGATTGGACGAGGAGTTGGGTGGCTTCTTTTGTCAGGAAGGGGCGGATCCTTCTGATGTTGCTCAGGAGGAATCTGCAGGTTCTGGTTGTCGCTGCAATGTGAGCGGAGAAGTTCAACTGGTCGTCAAGGACAACACCAAGGTTCTTGGCGGTCGGGGACGCGGTCAGAGTTGAGTTCTCGACTGTGATGGAAAGGTCGTCAGGGGGGAGGATTTAGCCGGCAGGTGAAGCAATTCTGTTTAGCTTAGGTTCAGTTTGAAGTGGTTGGTCATCATCCAGGTGGAGATGTCAGACAGACAGGCCTAGATCCGTTCAGAGACGTGGATATCTGAGGGAGGGAAGGAGAGGAAGAGTTGAGTATCATCGGCATAGCAATGATACAAGAAGGCATGAGACGTGATAATGTTACCCAGAGATTTAGTGTAGAGGGAGAAGAGAAGGGGTCCAAGGACCGAGCCCTGGGGGACACCCCGGTCCGCAGGGGGCGGGTGGCAGACAGGGTCCCTCTCCATGACACTTGGTAGGAGCGGTCATTGAGGTACGATGTCACCCAACGTCATCAGCTCCAGTGCATATTCGTAGTGGGGGGAGTATGACATTTGTTTACAACATATAAAAAAAAGCTTTGCTGTAGGCTACAAAGAATGGCCCGAGGCACATTTGCACAATGTTAAATTGACGGGACAAGTGGAATAACACTTCTATAACAAGGTGAAATGGAATGCAATTCAGTCTGATTAACAGGCAAAGAAGGGTTTCTAATCAGTTAAAATTATAGGCTACTGGGCATTCATTTTTCATATTTTGCTTGACATTTTCCTTTTTATTTCAATGTACCTTAGCAGCCATTCAACTGTCCCGGTGGCTCGGAAATCTTCCCATTCCCATTGGCGAGGTTCTACTGTGTGCATATCCATATCAGACATGAATAAACTGATCAGGTGGCAAGAAGCCCTTGATAAGGACTCTGCTGCAGCAGTCAGCTGCCATGTCAGGTCATTATATTACTGTACCAAGCTTGTGTAACGGGCAGGAAATCAACCCCTGTTGTTTCAAGTTCCTAAAAAAGTGCAACAGTTTCTCCTTCTTCCTGCTGTGCCTTCAGGTTACACATATTTTACCACAGAATCCGAGATCACAAGCCGTCTTGGACACATGCAGTCTCACCAAGAGATTTTACAGGCCACTCCTTTGTTCCCTCAATATATGTTATATATATATATATATATATATATATATATATATATATATATATATATATATATATATATATATATATATGTGCTAACCAATTTAATTGAAACAATTTCCCAGCAGGTCGGTAAATGTGAGATTTCTGAGGCCAATAATATGTTCCAATAAGGCATTAATACCGTGAACACTCGATGGTTTATATCCTCATCTGACTCTACATCTTTTTACACACATTTATGTTTAAACCACCTAACCCCTACCTCAACCCTGGCTGGTTCCCGGCTGTATTATGTACTGTACCGCTACGCTTTGCTTGCTTCATATCACAGAAAATTAACATAAACTGAAATTAACTTTACATCTCCCGGGCGACGATACGTCATGTGATTACTTAGTGTACTCAGAAGCAATTTTAATTACCTAAACATAAAATCCGGGCCGCCACTTATTTGTCACTTACCCCTTAGCAGCTGTTGAAAATGGTTCAACTTCTCAAAGTTTCAATGGAGAGCGAAAATAACAAATGTTACGTTCTAATCAAGGTGTCAGCCCCCAGTAAACAGACAAACTCTGAGTCTCCATTGACATTTTGAGAAGTTGGACCATTTCAACAACTTCGAGGGAAAATGTTTGACAAATAAGTGGCCCGGATTTTATGTTTTAGGTAATATAAAATGCTTCTAAATAAGTCAAATGAAATTACATGACATACCATCGCCGGGAGATGAAAAGTTAGTTTCCGTCTATAATAATTTGCCCGGCTGTGATATGAAGCCAGCAAAGCATAGCGAACTCAACCCTAACCTCACAGGAGACGTCACACCCCTAACCCCTAACTTATACCACAGAAGGTTCATTACCTTTTTAATGAGAACATTCAACTAGGACGCTCCAGGTGTTATATAATAGAGCACAAACAATATCCCTTCTCCAGTACGACTAGACTAATGAGGCCTGACTCAGACTCTATCTGAGCCCAGCGTTTATATCAATGACTCCCCCACATGGTCTCCCTTCAGCAGCGTTAGCAGAACACAGTTAGCAGAACACAGCCCAGTGAACTTCATGGTCATCTGACGTCGCGGCTGCCGTGATAAAACACCACATTCTCTGCTGTCGGTGCGGCAGGGTGCCAGAGGAGTCCCATCGTTCAGATGAACGACCAAAGAAAACATTAAAAGTTCAAGTGCAATGGGCTAATAGGACCATCAAACTATCATCATTCTGGCTACCCAGATTAAAAATCTGATTTGCTGTATCAGGTTAATCCTCTGCCTGCCTGAAGTGTGTTTCTTTCTTGGGGGTCTTTTTATTTTTCTGGGTCCTTGTCTGTATGTTGACAAGGAGCCTAAACTCTACTCTTTACTGCTCTGACTGAAAATCCCAATCAGAGAGCTGGTGGTGCTACTCAGCTACTGTACAGTGCACTGTGCATAGAGGGAAAACAACACAGTTACAGTATACTAGGTGTGTAAACGGTACACAAAAACCACAGTACGGTACGTACCTCGGTTTTGAAGTCACGGTTCGGTACGGGTTTTCTGTACAGTGGGGGAAAGTTTGGCTTTCCATGTTCCACTCAGGGGTGATGTAGTGTGCACAGTAACTAATTGTACTTATAGGGCTGTCGATGAATATTCTATATTGAAATTAATAATCAACTTGTAATCTTTTTTTAAATAATAATAATAATATTAGATTGTGAAAAAAAACAGCCCCCGGTGGGCGGTCGTTAGTGGTTAACATACCGTTGTATTCGTTCGGTGTACACTACACAGCCGTTCGGTACGGTACGGTACACACTGAAACGGTTCGGTTCGGTACGGATACGTGTACCTTTACACCCCTAGTATATACACAGTTCTCACACTGATTTGAACTGATGCATTTTTTGGTCTAATGTATGTGTCAAATGTAAAAATAGCACACAGCGCCCGATTTGGAATTTGTTCAGTAGCTACACAAAATGTTCCTAACAGTAAAAGGTGACTCTTCAACCCACCTCAATGACAATTCCCGATGCGGACAATGAATCTGGAAATAGCTACAATCTGTCAAGATCATGATAGTTCGATAACATACCCTCATACAGTATTCATTCCACTTGATTCAATCCCGCAAGTGGAAACTCTATATTGTACTCGATGACTACACTCCTACAAACATGAAACCTGACTACGGGCTCCCCTCTTTCTACACTGATACGCTTTGTTTGTATCGGCCAAGTGCTGCCAATGGTTTCAATCAGGTTAAATGTAACATTTGACAAATGCTGTAAAAGTTATTCCAGCACTGGTTGAATGAAGTGACAGAAGCTAGTGTTGCAGGTTGCAGTAAAGATCCTCCAGGGCAGTAGATCCGGCCCCATGAGCCTGGCTTTGCCCTCCACTACCTTCTCTGCTCCCAAGCTGACAGGCTTGGCTCCAGCTATGGCGATGCCAGCTGAGCCGGTGAGGGCACCGGGAGAAATGGAACCCATAGAAGTGGAATGGGTAGTGTTAAGTGATCCCCTTGCTTTATTATTGATTGTGTATTTGTGGATCTGGTGCATTCACAGTCTGATGTGTTTTCCTATCACCAGTGATTGATCAGCTGTGTTCCTCCCGCAGGTGCCACTCTACACCTGATTGGCCTATACCATCATGAAAGAAATTTACCAGCCACTCTACACCTGATTGGCCCTGCCATCATGAAAGAAAGTTACCAGCCACTCTACACCTGATTGGCCCTGCCATCATGAAAGAAAAGGCGTGTTCGTGATTGGCGAGGCAGACGCAGATCTGCGCAGGTTTTACTACGGCCTCGCCAAACGCGTTGCATGACGGTTAGAATGTTGTCCGACTTGCTCTGAAAATCTGACGAGACGAGGCGCGAAAATATCGCGGGACCGAGCCACGCACAGCCTTCAGAGCGAGGCGCCACAGTACGTCTCACCCGGCTGCTCCGCGTCTATACTTTCCGTAGCCGCATTTCTGCAGACCCCTCTCTGATTGGTTGAGCAAAGCCCCTCTCTGATTGGTTGAGCGAAACCCCTCTCTGATTGGTTTAGCTCGTCACGCAGCAAAAGGCGAGCGTAATGTTATCAAGAAGATAAAAAGAAATGTACTACCAGATTCACATATAACGTTATTTCGCGTGACAACACAGCCAGCTGTCAGAAACTGTACATTGTAACGTATATTCAGAGTTAATTATATTGTTTACACTGTCTTTCTTCTATTATAACCCTGCCCATTTGATGTTCCCCAACATTTTGGGGACATCATATTCAGAAAGTATCACAGAGACTTTATTGACCAAGGAATTAGTTATTATTAGTAAGACACAACATTTCAATCAAACGTATAATAACATGTGTTTCATCATACCAACTGATCCTGGTGTGACAATACCTAACATTTAGATTAACCCAGTTAATGCCTTAACTAGACAGTTACAATGTAACATTTAGATTAACACAGGTAATGCCTAACTAGTCAGTTAGAAGAAAGCAGGAAGCCAGCACTCTCAGATTCAAAGTTTTAATTGCAGCCTGGAACATACATGTTCGGAACCAATGTGTAACTAGACAGTTACAATATAACATTTATATTAATTAACCCAGTTAATGCCTTAAGAGAGAGTCTGGTGGTCAATGTCACTTCGGATTGCTACGGACTTTACTCCTGTTGCAGTGGCGGCCGCCACTGGGGGGCGCTAGGGCGCCGCCCTGCCCTGGTTATATGAGAGAATAACAAGAAATTATTTTTTAGTTTTTTGTTTTATAGCCCTATAAATAATATAAACATGTTTAAAATGAATAATATTTACTCATTTTAAGTGTTTGTGTTTCCAATGCACAATATAACGTTAATATATAAAATAAAAAATTCTCGTTTTCCTGAACAGGAAGTGACTCACATTTTTTATTTTTTTTTCTCGGCCCGGGCTAGACGCGATAGCGCTCTGAGTGCGCGTCACTGTGTGATCGCTGTATCCGTAGCAGCCAATCAGTGCGTAACGCGTTGTGCATTGAAATATGACTATGTTGGAATCCGGGCGCGATTTGAAGCGGTCTAGGCAGCAGCGTCAAGAATTTCTGTAGCCGCATTTCGCGGAGACGCTCTCTGATTGGCAGAATCCAATTTCTATGTTCCAATTCTAGCTTGGTGGTAGAGATCATAGTTGTGTTGTTGTGACTGAGATGCGAGCTATTTGTCTTAGAGCGTGACTGCAAGTTCTTTCGACGGTTAAGCTTAGGCACTCTTTCAAAGTTGGTTAAGGTTAGAGTTTGTCTTAGAGCATGGCGATAGAACGCCAGGTAGTTTGCAGTCTGTTCGACGCGGAAATGGACAAAGAAATCAAACTACTTGTTGTGTGGTGCTAACTGCTAACAGCTAACAAGCTATATGGCAGTCTGGACAGTGGACTGGATATACATCATCAACAGCGGATTATACACTTTATCAAGCCCTCCGGCTTGATATACATCAACAGTCTGGGGAGTCGGGACAACAGTGAGTGGACCACGTAAACAGTGAGTTAATTCGGTCTCTCTCTCGCTCTCTCTCTCTCTCCCCCTCTCTCTCGCTCTCTCTCTCTCTATCTCTCTCTCCCCCTCTCTCTCTCTCTCTCTCCTCGCTCTCTCTCTCTCTCCCCCTCTCTCCCTCCCCCTATAGCACACACCCACTTTAAACAAACACACTGTAGCACCCACTCCCCACACTTTATATTTATTGATGAAGGATTGCACTACAACTCGTACACCTTACTGTAAATTGTACCTAAATTGTACCTCATCCCATTTCTGCTTTGCACTATATAGTACTGTACATTAGTACACTGCATAGTATTGTATATTATATGGTAACTCAGAACATTGTACATATGTCTATACCGAACACTGTGACCTCATTTTCTTCTTCTAAATTACATGCTATACTATGTTATTTGATACTATCTTGTCTAGCACAGTCTCTGGAGCGTAACAGTAAGAAGCATTTTGTATGAAAGTATTCTGTACTTCTGTATGACAACTATTAAAGAAACTTGAAACTTGAAACTTGAAACTCTCTCTCGCTCTCTCTCTCTCCCCCTCTCTCTCTCGCTCTCGCTCTCTCTCGCTCTCTCTCTCTCTCTCTCTAATTTCGCCGCGGGTAGAGCATAACCACTCAGACAATGAATGGTAACTTGTTTAAAATGACAATAATATTGTACATACATGTGTGTTTCTTATTGAATCGATCTGAGAGAGAGAGAGAGAGAGAGAGAGAGAGAGCTGTGCGTGTTTGTGTTGGGCTATTGGAAACGTGGTTGCATTTGACTGACTGTGATCATATATTGATCGATGGCAATGGTGATAATATTCGCCAATGCGTGCCTTGTACATGTTTGCAAAATGTTTGGTATAGCGCCCCTAGTGGCGAAGCATCCAGCAGCCGCTACTGTCCTGTTGGGAAACTATAGCAATGGTCTGTGCTCACCACACGAGCCGGCGTCTACCCCCGAGCTTCATTTGACCAATCAGAGAGGGGCTTCGCTCAACCAATCAGAGAGGGGTCTGCAGAAATGGGCTCAACCAATCAGAGAGGGGTCTGCAGAAATGCGGCTACGGAAAGTATAAACGCGGCTGCTCCCGCCTGGGAAACTACTTGCTATGGTTGCGCAAAGCGCCTATTGGCTCAGAAAAGTTGTCAGCCACGTGACAGCCAGGGAGTTATGAGACGTTTGATTGAAAACTTTATTACAGTACGGGTCCCGCGTACCCGCCTATCAGATATATTTATTATTGGATACAGGAGTTTGGGTACCAAGAGCTTCCTCAAATAATGTTATGCGTTATCATCATATCATCATGATAAACTTCAAGCTGTCAGACACATACGTTTTTCCTCAATACTGTATATATAATTCTGTTTTGCCTCAATACACAGTATACATATATATATTGATGCAAAACAGAATTATTCAGCAGTGTGTTGTGTGTGCGTGCGGCCAGGAGCGCGCAACAAGATGGACTGGTATAGATTATAGGGATGGGTACCTTTCACATTTGAACCGGTACCTGTGAATCGATACCGGTACCCAACGGTACCTTTTTTCGGTACTTTAGTCTCAACATTTTTTATTTGCTTACCTCAGTCGAGAAAAAAAATCCAAACTTCAAATAACTACAATTTCGACCGTTTTCGGCTTGCCATTGCTCCGACTGCTTTTTTGTTGAATCAAGTCAAATCCTAGGTAAGCATATATTGTGCGTGTGAACGTTGACATGAAAAGAAAAAAGGTAATAAAAAAAAAACGTTTTTTAATTTTTTTTCTGTATCTCACTTGAATCGATACTCGGTAGTACCGACATGTTTCGGTTCGGTACCTCAAAAGTACCGAATTCGGTACCCATCCCTAATACATTATGGTATATGAATAGTATATTCCACTATAGCAGTATATGGTGTGCTGTACATTTGAATCTGATCTAATTTTGCACACGGCCATCGCATTATAATGAGCTGGACAGGTGTGTAATGTGTGTGTGGTGACGTGAAAGCGTATCTGCCATGCGATACTAGGCGAGAGGCTCTCGTGAAATCGGAAGTGTCCGACGTTCTGACTCCTCCCCCGGCTGCACTCGGCTACTCTCGTCTATTTTCGAGGCGAGCCAAAATCAATCTCGAACACGCCTAAAGTTACCAGCCACTCTACACCTGATTGGCCCTGCCATCATGAAAGAAAGTTACCAGCCACTCTACACCTGATTGGCCCTGCCATCATGAAAGAAAGTTACCAGCCACTCTACACCTGATTGGCCCTGCCATCATGAAAGGGAGTTACCAGCCACTCTACACCTGATTGGCCCTGCCATCATGAAAGGGAGTTACCAGCCACTCTACACCTGATTGGCCCTGCCATCATGAACGGGAGTTACCAGCCACTCTACACCTGATTGGCCCAGTCCCCATAAAAGGGAGTTACCAGCCACTCTACACCTGATTGGCCCTGCCATCATGAAAGGGAGTTACCAGCCACACTCTCTCTCTCTCATTTTAGTTTGCGTATTTTTGTTACTTTGTTCTTTTGTTTTGGGGATAGGGGCTGGGTAGTCTAGTTATCGTTTACGTTTTGATAGTTTAGATTGGATATTCATATTTTTGGTAGCTTAGGGGAAGGAAGCTCAGGGTCCTCATTTATCAATGGTGCGTAAGCACAGATATGTGCGTAACCCGTGTGTACGATCATTTCTAAGCAAAGTGTGTGACTTATCAAATTGAATGTGTGCTTGACTTTGTGCGTATATTTACGCACAGCTCAGAGCATGAGTACCTGGCGCCCAGCGGTAGAATATGAATATTTCAACACGGAAATAAGCTTCTGTGCATTAGTTAATTGTAAAATAGCGACAGTAGTGTAATTATAACGGGCTCATGCGCGAAGAAGAGGTTGGCCTGCTTGTTTGGCACGGGGGGGGGGGGGGGGGGGGGGGCAGAAGCAGAACACCCACCTCCAAACGTGATTAAATATTGTTTAAAATAAAAAGCGAAATACTATTATTTTGTGTGTCATGTTTCCAAATAAGATTGGTCACAACGAAATGCTTTCTACTTCAATTTGTTGGTTAGAATAGATGACCTCCGTTGAAACTTCACTGAGACTAACACAGTCTATTTGTGAGCTCCCGCACAGACGTGATGATAATAATAATAATAATAATAATAATAATAATAATAATAATAATAATAATAATAGCTTCATTTTATATAGCGCCTTTCAAGAGATCCAAGGTCGCTTTACATAGGGGGGAAAAATAACAAAGTAACAAACATAGTGGACAGACACAACATATAAATATGATGATGGAATTCAAGTTCGCGTTTTTATTGATCACATAGGCAGGCTATACATGGCGTAGGCTACATGGCAGCGAGATTCATTGTTCTTGTACTCTCGTATTATTGTTATAGTATATGCTATTGTCAAGAAGGAAGTACATTCTTTTCAATCGTGCTTTAATTCGAATAGCCGAGAAGCAGTCTCCTATCAGCGTCATTAATCCCGACCCATCTCAGCCACAGCATAACTGAGACCGGCTATGGAAACAAATCATAAATACTGTAAATAAAATAACCTATAACATTATAAAGGATATAGGCTATAGCAGGGGTTCCCTTTCTTCCCCGAGCCCCACGATTCCTTGGAGACATATAGGAATATGATATAGGCCAGTGGTTCTCAAACTGTGGTACGCGTACCACTAGTGGTACTTGGTGGTACTGCTGGTGGTACTTGAAAACATTTTTATAAAAAATAAAAATAAAAAATTTATTTTATTTTTGCAGTCAGGCCACTGAACTTAGAAGCAGGCCAGGCCAGTGTTTCTAGTTGTGGTGGCGCGATAGTTATATAACCTAAGTGGGGAACAACCAGGAGATCACTGTGACAGAGAGTAATGCAGTCTAAACGGTCATACATCTTTTATTCAACTTCAGCCCTGATCATAACCATTTATATTTTTAGATTTTTTGTAATGTCAGATAAAAAATGAAATACTCCCACTTTTCTGAAAAGAGTTGTTGTTAAATCTGACATTACAAAAAATCCATCAAAATCTGTGTTGTTGCTAATCATTGACGCATGCCTAGCCTGTAATAATCCCCCCCAGAAAAATGTACTTTTTGATATATTGAAAATATTTGACTGTTTTTTTTACAATAATTTGTGATGCCATCACACAAACTGGCATTTAAATGGTTACAATTCGAAAATGAATTGAATATGCTTTTTTCTTTTTTTTACAATAATTTGTGATGCCCATCACAAACTGGAATTTAAAGGGTAAAAATGTTAAAATCCTGCACCAGAATGCAGGAAATTAAGTCTTTGTAACAAATAATTCCTGGTTATATTTCACACTATATTTCCCAGCCTGAATTATTTCCCCAGTCCGGCCCTGCTTATGTGAGTTGTCAATGGACAACAATGTGTGTGTGTGTGTGTGTGTGTTTAATTTAATTGTTTAATTAAAACATTTTTTAATACATTTAATTTAAAATTTTTTTAATAATAATTTTTTTTTTTATTGTATTATTATAGATCCTACGGAGGGCGGCATTGCATAGTCTATTGGTGAAAAACATGTTGTTTACAGTGGTGGCTGTTCATGTAAACATGTAATTAAACAAAGCACTCAGAAGAAAATAAACAAGCTACTGCATCAAAGTTACTACTTATGATAAACAATAGCCCTTGCACACCGCAGTCACGTAAGGGGCTAGATAAACAAAGGCATTCGTTTTGTGGCATTAACGTTATATAGTTAGTGTTACACGTTCAATAACATCAGCATATTATTTACCCAAACATAGCAAGTAGCAAGCATTACTCGTCCTTCCGTTGCTCATAGAGCCCTGAGTTGTACCCATTCTGCAGTCTGTTTATAATATTTTATTTTCAGCTTTTATAGTTTCACAAACACACATCAAGACAAATCACAAACAAAGAAAATAAAAAATAAATAAAAAGAACACAAACAGTATGTTGCCAGACACTGTCACATCAATGAACAAACATACACCATGTCATATGCTATATACACTAAGGACGCAAGGGGCTGATTCTCTGACATATATACACATACATATATATATACATATATATATACACACATACATAGTAGTGTTGTCGAAAATATCGAAAAATCGACACATATCGATTCTGAATACCCAAAACTGTTTCAATACTCATTTCCCGAAATATCGACACCTAATCATTTATAAAAAAAGATAAAATAAAAAAAAGGAAGTTGCATTGTTCACTTCAATACCCGCAATAGTACAGCAGTCCACACACACACGTGCATTCAGTTAAGTCGGAACATGACTGCAATACAAACAGTTCAGCCCGTCAGGCACATGCAACACAGACCAGTGTACATCTGTCTGCCTGAGAAAACACCATGCTCTGCAACAAAAAACGATTGAAGTGAGATGAACAGTTATTTCCAAATGTATGATCTAAAGATAAACAAAGGGTTTCAAAAGTGCCATATCTATCCTCTCCTATACAGTACCAGAGAGAAGCTGAGGAGAACCAACCAGCAACGGAAGCAAAACCTTTAATTTAAGATTGAACCTTTTTCCCTGTGGTATCGAAAAAGGTATCGCATCGAAGCTCGAAATTCCACTATCCTGACAACACCAATACATAGTACAGAAAATACACAGGAGGACATTGAGAAGCACTTATGTTCTATCTAAGCATTCCAAAAAGGGACCCCATATCATTTCAAATTTGTTCAAGGTCTCAGACCTACTGTGACGAATGCTTTCCAGCTGCAGAGAGGAGACCATCTCAGTGAGCCATCTTCTAAAATTTGGAGACGACGTGTCTTTCCATTCCTTCAGGATAATTCTTTTGGCCACAGCCATACCAAACATCAGGGCCTCCTGCTCATTGTAAGGTAATTCTGCAGTGTTAGCTGAACAGCCGAGTAAAGCTAGAAGGCAGTCTGGGGCAATCTCTCTTTTGTACGCCTTGGTATACCAGTCAAAAATGTCTACCCAGTACTTAAATAGCTTGGGACAAAACCAAAACATATGCGAAAGATTACCCTCTGCGGACATGCAACGATCACAGATAGGCGATACAGAGGCATAGATTCTATGCAGTTTGGTTTTAGAGTAATGTAGTCTGTGAATGACCTTAAACTGTATAAGTTGGACTCTGGCATTAATAGAACATTTATGTATCCTGCTAAGTCCCTCCTCCCACATCTCATCAGAGATTTCCATACTAAGCTCTGTGGACCATACATCTTTAATGTGGTCGGAGGAAGCCATAGATTGGACAGAGAAATATGAAACAAAATCAGAGATCAGGTGTTTTGAAACTGGTGATCGGCTCATGAGATTATAAAACTGGTAATCAGCAGGACATGTCTCAAAGTCTGGGATATTACTGCGGACATAATTTCTAACCTGCAGGTAACGAAAGAAGTGTGAGCTTGTAAGATTAAACTTAGACTTAAGTTCGTTAAATGAGGCAAAGTGACGATCAACATATAGATCTTTAATAGTGGCCAGTCCCTTTCCCTTCCATAATGAAAAAACAATATCAGATTGACCAGGGGGAAAATTATGGTTATCACATATTGGAGCATATGCCAAGGTTGAAGGTACTTTGAAAACCTTTTTGATTTGACTCAATATTCTCAGTGAGTTCCGAAGGATAAAATTGTTGAGAGCCATCTTATTAATCGTATCACACTTAGAAAATAACATTGCAGGAAGAGAGCTTTTTAGGTTCACATGCGCCTCCATGTCTAGCCACCTGGGGGCGTCCATGGCTACTGTAGCATCACCTATGAAGTAATCTTGCCAGAAGGTCATGGCCCTTGCATTAGCAGCCCAGTAGTAGTGCTGGAATACCGGCAGGGCCAGCCCCCCCATATGCTTTGGCTTCTGCAAGTGTGCTTTTGAAATACGATGTGCTTTATAGCCCCAGACAGATGGCAGAAGTATAGTGTCTATCTGTTTAAAGAAAGAGGCAGTCAAAAAAATAGGCACGCTCTGAAAAAGGTAAAGGAACCTGGGGAGAACCACCATTTTTATGACATTCACACGCCCCACCAAAGACACTGGCAAAATTCTCCACCTCTCCATATTTTTCTTCAATTTTGAGACCATTTCACCAAAGTTCAGTTTAAATAGGAGTTTGGGATCCTTTGGTATAACTACTCCCAGATAGGTGAAGTGGTCATATTCTATTTTAAAGGGTAAGCTGTCAGTAAAGGAAGAGTCTAGGCTCCCTGAGATGGGCATGAACACACTTTTCTCCCAGTTAATGGAGTAACCAGAGAAAGTACCAAACTGCCTGATTAAATCTAGGAGGCATGGGACGGAGGAGGCAGGATCAGCAAGATACAGGACCACATCATCCGCATATGGAGTGGGAAGGAGTCAGATCTATCAGAATTGGTAAGAATGGAAGCTCTGGGATGAGCATACAACATTCCAATAAGAGAACGAAACCTGTCACCGAAACCAAAGCGCTGGAGGACACTGAACATATATTTCCTTCGATCTGGTCGAATGCCTTTTCAGCGTCAAGTGATATGATCGCCGGCTTAGTGTCCTTTCTTTGGTTAGAGTACAATATGTTTAGTAATTTCCGAATATTAGAAAAAGCAAGCCTGCCAGGAATGAATCCCGTTTGGTCGGAGTGGACGAGAGATCCGACATGCTGAGCCAACCTAGTGGCCAACACCTTGGCAACTGTCTTTTGGTCAAAATTTAACAAACTTATAGGCCGGAACCCTGCTGGATCAGTCCCATCCCTACCTTTCTTGAGTAAAAGGCACACATTTGCTTCGTAAAGGGAGTCAGGGAAGACATTATTAGTGATAGAATGTTGAATCATTCTAAGAAGTAGAGGGGCCAAAATGTCACTGTAAGCTTTATAAAACTCCGCCCCATACCCATCCGGGCCAGCGGCCTTCCCGCTAGGGAAAGACTTTATTGCACTTGCAGGCTGAAATCAGCATCTAGCTCATCCCTTGCCTTATCACTAAGCACTGGCATATCAATATTGTCCAGGAAGCTCTCAACCTCAGAGTCTGGGGCATGGCATCTAGAGGTATAAAGGCCAGTATAGAATTCTTTAAAGCGGTCATTTATGTCTTTAGGGTTAGTCAGCAAGCTGCCCGATATAGATTTGATATTATGAATTGCCTGGCTGGCCTGTACACCCCTCAGCTGCCTAGCCAACAGTCTGTCTGGTTTATCACTTAGTTCAAAGTGCTTCTGTCTGAGTTTAAGGAGGAGGGTACTAACCTGCTTGCCCAGAATAGAATTGTATTCATACTTCAATTTTAAAATGTTATTTAAGTCCATTTGGGATTGTGATAGTCTGTAAACCTGCTCCAGCGAGGGGAGCCGTGCCTCAATCTCAGCCAGGCGCTTACGTCTTTCTCTCTTTCCAAAGGCTTCATAAGATATAATGTGCCCTCTCAATACCACCTTAAGAGACTCCCATAGTGTAGCGTCGGAGACATCACCGGTATCATTAGTCTCCATAAACTCAATGAGTTGAGATCTCATTTGATCCCGAAATGCTTTCTCCGAGAGCAAAGAGGGGTTGAAGCGCCAACTGTATCGCGTCTGTGGCAGTGCCAGCTTTACCAACATAGTGATTGGCGCATGATCTGAAATAAGGATGCTATGATATTTAGTTTGCAGCACACTAGATATAAATTTAGCATCGACAAGAAAATAATCTATTCTTGTATACGATTTGTGGACGTGGGAAAAGAGATAATAATCCCTGTCTGTAGGGTGCTGCAATCTCCATATGTCAACTATGTTCATAGAACGCATTAAATTGTTTAGTACTCCAACGGAATTAATGGTCGGAGGCGGACGAGTGGATCAAGATAGGGATCTAGATAGCAATTAAAATCTCCACCTAAAATCAAGTTGGTGGTATTCAGATCAGGGATTATGTCAAATATTTTACGAAAAAAGCTTGGGTCGTCAATGTTAGGACCATAAATATTCAGGCATGTTATTGGTAGTGAATTAATGCTACCAGACACCATGACATATCTGCCTCCGGGGTCGGAGACTACCGTGGTCATTTGAAATGGGACAGATTTACTAAATAAAATAGCAACCCCTCTTGCTTTGGAAGAAAAAGCAGATTGGTACACTTGTGACACCCAGTGCTTCCTCAGGCGCCTCTGTTCCGTTGGAGCTATATGAGTCTCTTGTAAAAATATAATATCTGCAGACAATGTTTTCAAATGAGCAAATACGTTTCCCCTTTTAACTGCACTACCCAATCCTTTAGTGTTCCATGACACCATCATAATAGGCTTTTCAATCGTGCTTTAATTCGAATAGCCGAGAAGCAGTCTCCTATCAGCGTCATTAATCCCGACCCATCTCAGCCACAGCATAACTGAGACCGGCTATGGAAACAAATCATAAATACTGTAAATAAAATAACCTATAACATTATAAAGGATATAGGCTATAGCAGGGGTTCCCTTTCTTCCCCGAGCCCCACGATTCCTTGGAGACATATAGGAATATGATATAGGCCAGTGGTTCTCAAACTGTGGTACGCGTACCACTAGTGGTACTTGGTGGTACTGCTGGTGGTACTTGAAAACATTTTTATAAAAAATAAAAATAAAAAATTTATTTTATTTTTGCAGTCAGGCCACTGAACTTAGAAGCAGGCCAGGCCAGTGTTTCTAGTTGTGGTGGCGCGATAGTTATATAACCTAAGTGGGGAACAACCAGGAGATCACTGTGACAGAGAGTAATGCAGTCTAAACGGTCATACATCTTTTATTCAACTTCAGCCCTGATCATAACCATTTATATTTTTAGATTTTTTGTAATGTCAGATAAAAAATGAAATACTCCCACTTTTCTGAAAAGAGTTGTTGTTAAATCTGACATTACAAAAAATCCATCAAAATCTGTGTTGTTGCTAATCATTGACGCATGCCTAGCCTGTAATAATCCCCCCCAGAAAAATGTACTTTTTGATATATTGAAAATATTTGACTGTTTTTTTTACAATAATTTGTGATGCCATCACACAAACTGGCATTTAAATGGTTACAATTCGAAAATGAATTGAATATGCTTTTTTCTTTTTTTTACAATAATTTGTGATGCCCATCACAAACTGGAATTTAAAGGGTAAAAATGTTAAAATCCTGCACCAGAATGCAGGAAATTAAGTCTTTGTAACAAATAATTCCTGGTTATATTTCACACTATATTTCCCAGCCTGAATTATTTCCCCAGTCCGGCCCTGCTTATGTGAGTTGTCAATGGACAACAATGTGTGTGTGTGTGTGTGTGTGTTTAATTTAATTGTTTAATTAAAACATTTTTTAATACATTTAATTTAAATTTTTTTTAATAATAATTTTTTTTTTTATTGTATTATTATAGATCCTACGGAGGGCGGCATTGCATAGTCTATTGGTGAAAAACATGTTGTTTACAGTGGTGGCTGTTCATGTAAACATGTAATTAAACAAAGCACTCAGAAGAAAATAAACAAGCTACTGCATCAAAGTTACTACTTATGATAAACAATAGCCCTTGCACACCGCAGTCACGTAAGGGGCTAGATAAACAAAGGCATTCGTTTTGTGGCATTAACGTTATATAGTTAGTGTTACACGTTCAATAACATCAGCATATTATTTACCCAAACATAGCAAGTAGCAAGCATTACTCGTCCTTCCGTTGCTCATAGAGCCCTGAGTTGTACCCATTCTGCAGTCTGTTTATAATATTTTATTTTCAGCTTTTATAGTTTCACAAACACACATCAAGACAAATCACAAACAAAGAAAATAAAAAATAAATAAAAAGAACACAAACAGTATGTTGCCAGACACTGTCACATCAATGAACAAACATACACCATGTCATATGCTATATACACTAAGGACGCAAGGGGCTGATTCTCTGACATATATACACATACATATATATATACATATATATATACACACATACATAGTAGTGTTGTCGAAAATATCGAAAAATCGACACATATCGATTCTGAATACCCAAAACTGTTTCAATACTCATTTCCCGAAATATCGACACCTAATCATTTATAAAAAAAGATAAAATAAAAAAAAGGAAGTTGCATTGTTCACTTCAATACCCGCAATAGTACAGCAGTCCACACACACACGTGCATTCAGTTAAGTCGGAACATGACTGCAATACAAACAGTTCAGCCCGTCAGGCACATGCAACACAGACCAGTGTACATCTGTCTGCCTGAGAAAACACCATGCTCTGCAACAAAAAACGATTGAAGTGAGATGAACAGTTATTTCCAAATGTATGATCTAAAGATAAACAAAGGGTTTCAAAAGTGCCATATCTATCCTCTCCTATACAGTACCAGAGAGAAGCTGAGGAGAACCAACCAGCAACGGAAGCAAAACCTTTAATTTAAGATTGAACCTTTTTCCCTGTGGTATCGAAAAAGGTATCGCATCGAAGCTCGAAATTCCACTATCCTGACAACACCAATACATAGTACAGAAAATACACAGGAGGACATTGAGAAGCACTTATGTTCTATCTAAGCATTCCAAAAAGGGACCCCATATCATTTCAAATTTGTTCAAGGTCTCAGACCTACTGTGACGAATGCTTTCCAGCTGCAGAGAGGAGACCATCTCAGTGAGCCATCTTCTAAAATTTGGAGACGACGTGTCTTTCCATTCCTTCAGGATAATTCTTTTGGCCACAGCCATACCAAACATCAGGGCCTCCTGCTCATTGTAAGGTAATTCTGCAGTGTTAGCTGAACAGCCGAGTAAAGCTAGAAGGCAGTCTGGGGCAATCTCTCTTTTGTACGCCTTGGTATACCAGTCAAAAATGTCTACCCAGTACTTAAATAGCTTGGGACAAAACCAAAACATATGCGAAAGATTACCCTCTGCGGACATGCAACGATCACAGATAGGCGATACAGAGGCATAGATTCTATGCAGTTTGGTTTTAGAGTAATGTAGTCTGTGAATGACCTTAAACTGTATAAGTTGGACTCTGGCATTAATAGAACATTTATGTATCCTGCTAAGTCCCTCCTCCCACATCTCATCAGAGATTTCCATAC
Source organism: Notolepis coatsorum (assembly GCF_963971535.1). NCBI lineage: Eukaryota > Metazoa > Chordata > Actinopteri > Aulopiformes > Paralepididae > Notolepis > Notolepis coatsorum. The sequence goes on from NC_140168.1 coordinate 51,163,094, forward strand.
TAAGCTCTGTGGACCATACATCTTTAATGTGGTCGGAGGAAGCCATAGATTGGACAGAGAAATATGAAACAAAATCAGAGATCAGGTGTTTTGAAACTGGTGATCGGCTCATGAGATTATAAAACTGGTAATCAGCAGGACATGTCTCAAAGTCTGGGATATTACTGCGGACATAATTTCTAACCTGCAGGTAACGAAAGAAGTGTGAGCTTGTAAGATTAAACTTAGACTTAAGTTCGTTAAATGAGGCAAAGTGACGATCAACATATAGATCTTTAATAGTGGCCAGTCCCTTTCCCTTCCATAATGAAAAAACAATATCAGATTGACCAGGGGGAAAATTATGGTTATCACATATTGGAGCATATGCCAAGGTTGAAGGTACTTTGAAAACCTTTTTGATTTGACTCAATATTCTCAGTGAGTTCCGAAGGATAAAATTGTTGAGAGCCATCTTATTAATCGTATCACACTTAGAAAATAACATTGCAGGAAGAGAGCTTTTTAGGTTCACATGCGCCTCCATGTCTAGCCACCTGGGGGCGTCCATGGCTACTGTAGCATCACCTATGAAGTAATCTTGCCAGAAGGTCATGGCCCTTGCATTAGCAGCCCAGTAGTAGTGCTGGAATACCGGCAGGGCCAGCCCCCCCATATGCTTTGGCTTCTGCAAGTGTGCTTTTGAAATACGATGTGCTTTATAGCCCCAGACAGATGGCAGAAGTATAGTGTCTATCTGTTTAAAGAAAGAGGCAGTCAAAAAAATAGGCACGCTCTGAAAAAGGTAAAGGAACCTGGGGAGAACCACCATTTTTATGACATTCACACGCCCCACCAAAGACACTGGCAAAATTCTCCACCTCTCCATATTTTTCTTCAATTTTGAGACCATTTCACCAAAGTTCAGTTTAAATAGGAGTTTGGGATCCTTTGGTATAACTACTCCCAGATAGGTGAAGTGGTCATATTCTATTTTAAAGGGTAAGCTGTCAGTAAAGGAAGAGTCTAGGCTCCCTGAGATGGGCATGAACACACTTTTCTCCCAGTTAATGGAGTAACCAGAGAAAGTACCAAACTGCCTGATTAAATCTAGGAGGCATGGGACGGAGGAGGCAGGATCAGCAAGATACAGGACCACATCATCCGCATATGGAGTGGGAAGGAGTCAGATCTATCAGAATTGGTAAGAATGGAAGCTCTGGGATGAGCATACAACATTCCAATAAGAGAACGAAACCTGTCACCGAAACCAAAGCGCTGGAGGACACTGAACATATATTTCCTTCGATCTGGTCGAATGCCTTTTCAGCGTCAAGTGATATGATCGCCGGCTTAGTGTCCTTTCTTTGGTTAGAGTACAATATGTTTAGTAATTTCCGAATATTAGAAAAAGCAAGCCTGCCAGGAATGAATCCCGTTTGGTCGGAGTGGACGAGAGATCCGACATGCTGAGCCAACCTAGTGGCCAACACCTTGGCAACTGTCTTTTGGTCAAAATTTAACAAACTTATAGGCCGGAACCCTGCTGGATCAGTCCCATCCCTACCTTTCTTGAGTAAAAGGCACACATTTGCTTCGTAAAGGGAGTCAGGGAAGACATTATTAGTGATAGAATGTTGAATCATTCTAAGAAGTAGAGGGGCCAAAATGTCACTGTAAGCTTTATAAAACTCCGCCCCATACCCATCCGGGCCAGCGGCCTTCCCGCTAGGGAAAGACTTTATTGCACTTGCAGGCTGAAATCAGCATCTAGCTCATCCCTTGCCTTATCACTAAGCACTGGCATATCAATATTGTCCAGGAAGCTCTCAACCTCAGAGTCTGGGGCATGGCATCTAGAGGTATAAAGGCCAGTATAGAATTCTTTAAAGCGGTCATTTATGTCTTTAGGGTTAGTCAGCAAGCTGCCCGATATAGATTTGATATTATGAATTGCCTGGCTGGCCTGTACACCCCTCAGCTGCCTAGCCAACAGTCTGTCTGGTTTATCACTTAGTTCAAAGTGCTTCTGTCTGAGTTTAAGGAGGAGGGTACTAACCTGCTTGCCCAGAATAGAATTGTATTCATACTTCAATTTTAAAATGTTATTTAAGTCCATTTGGGATTGTGATAGTCTGTAAACCTGCTCCAGCGAGGGGAGCCGTGCCTCAATCTCAGCCAGGCGCTTACGTCTTTCTCTCTTTCCAAAGGCTTCATAAGATATAATGTGCCCTCTCAATACCACCTTAAGAGACTCCCATAGTGTAGCGTCGGAGACATCACCGGTATCATTAGTCTCCATAAACTCAATGAGTTGAGATCTCATTTGATCCCGAAATGCTTTCTCCGAGAGCAAAGAGGGGTTGAAGCGCCAACTGTATCGCGTCTGTGGCAGTGCCAGCTTTACCAACATAGTGATTGGCGCATGATCTGAAATAAGGATGCTATGATATTTAGTTTGCAGCACACTAGATATAAATTTAGCATCGACAAGAAAATAATCTATTCTTGTATACGATTTGTGGACGTGGGAAAAGAGATAATAATCCCTGTCTGTAGGGTGCTGCAATCTCCATATGTCAACTATGTTCATAGAACGCATTAAATTGTTTAGTACTCCAACGGAATTAATGGTCGGAGGCGGACGAGTGGATCAAGATAGGGATCTAGATAGCAATTAAAATCTCCACCTAAAATCAAGTTGGTGGTATTCAGATCAGGGATTATGTCAAATATTTTACGAAAAAAGCTTGGGTCGTCAATGTTAGGACCATAAATATTCAGGCATGTTATTGGTAGTGAATTAATGCTACCAGACACCATGACATATCTGCCTCCGGGGTCGGAGACTACCGTGGTCATTTGAAATGGGACAGATTTACTAAATAAAATAGCAACCCCTCTTGCTTTGGAAGAAAAAGCAGATTGGTACACTTGTGACACCCAGTGCTTCCTCAGGCGCCTCTGTTCCGTTGGAGCTATATGAGTCTCTTGTAAAAATATAATATCTGCAGACAATGTTTTCAAATGAGCAAATACGTTTCCCCTTTTAACTGCACTACCCAATCCTTTAGTGTTCCATGACACCATCATAATAGGCTTCTCACCCCCCGATATATTAACCCCTTGCGTCATCACGACCAAGTGATAACAATCTTAATACAAACAGCATGGTATATGAAGTACATTTTAATCCATTGATCATCCACCTTCTTGAAAGAGACTTCAGATACAAAAATATAACAATAAGGACTGGCAACACAATAAACCCCCCCACCCCCCCACCGCCGCTTACCAAAACTGAACGGCAAAATCCCCATATACTCACGAAGACAGCTGGGCAAAAGAATAGGCATCGCATTGCACCGGTTAACGTTATAGTTACCAATACCTAGACAGCTGTCCCTCCACAACTCAGTGGATGAAAAATAATAAAGTGTTCACACGTGTCTTATGTTGAATAGTCAACAAATCAGTTTATATACAGTCAGCTTGAGACCGCCAGCATGGGACCAGGTCCTTCAGTTGAGAGAGTCTTGGAAAAGCGCACAGCCTCCTCCGGGGTGCCAAACATTGTGACAGTAGAGTTGTGCTCGACGCGCAACTTGGCTGGGAAGCGTAGGCTGTATTTCACATTTGCCTCTCGGAGGGTCTTCATCACATCACTGAAGGCTCTGCGCTGGGTCATCACGTCCGCTGTATAATCAGGAAAAATATACACTCTGGATCCTTTGTAGTAAAGAGGGCCGTGCTCGCGGCTGAGACGCAGGACCCGGTCCTTGTCTTTGTCGTGGTGCATCTTGGCGATAATGGTGCGTGGTTTCTCCCCCTCAACAGGATACGATGGGCTCTGTCCACTTTAATTGGCTTGGTGAAGTTTTCACTGCCAAGTAGTTGCGAGACCAACTCGGTCACAAAGTCAGTAGGCCTTCCCTTCTCCTCGCCCTCTTTGATTCCCACGAATTTGAGGTTCAGCCGGCGGGACCGGCCCTCTAAGTCGTTGAGCTTAGCCCGGAGTTCTGTGTTTTCCTTCCGTAAGGATTATTGGGATTCTTCCAGGAGTTTCAGACGCGCGTTGTGGTCGTTCACCGTCACTTCTATCCCCGTCACTAGCTGCTTCACGCTGTTCTGCTCGGACTGCAGGGATGCCAAAGTGGCTTCAAACTTGTCCAAAGGGGATGTGATAGAGACTCGGGTCTCGTCCATCGCTTTCTTCAGACTCTTACCCTGGCTTTCAATTGCAGCCAGAATAGCAGCGCTGGCAGTGTCGTCAGATGTTTGGGCTGCTGCTGCTTGTCTCGTAGTGGCCATTGTTTGTCGTTTGCCAGCTGCGGTTGCCTTTTTTTTGTTTGTTTGGCCCCTTCCCATCGGTAAATTCCATATAATCTCAACTTTCCACGGCGGTAGTGTTATATTTAGTCTGTTGATACTTTTTCAAGCAAACTGTTAGATAAACGTGTGTTTTTTATACAAAATTAGAAGTTGAGGAGGGAGCTCAGAAAAATGCGACTACTCCATTCACCGCTCATTCTGCAGTCTGTTAATAAAGTTTTCAATCAGACACATGTATAGAAAGGCTTTGTTTTATTATAACATTCGTTGCAGTAAAATCATTATGCCTCGTTTGGTCATCCTCATCTACGTTTTCGGCGGGGAGCTAACGTATTAGCTACGGTAAGTCTCTTGTGCTTCTCGCAAGCAGATCAATGGCGGCATTGCCGGAAGTAAAAAACTAATAAACGCTTGCCGATTGGTGGTAACAGCAGAGGCGGGTGCAAGCGGTGTGACGTAATTGCCAGAATCGCCTGTCAATCAAAATTGTTCTATTGCATTAGTTGAGAGCTCTGGTTGAGACAATAGTATCCAGCTACAGCCCGGCAGACCATACTGGTTGAGCCGAGCGCCGCGGGGGACGCGCCTCTTCACATCGCCTCAACCCTGCGCGCCTCCTTTATTTTTTTTTCACCGAACGTTGGAACCCATTAATTAAAGTCAGAATGTCAGCGTAACGAACGAACGTTCGAACGTTCGGGCTCAGCCTTAGTGTGTGTGTGTGTGTGTGTGTGTGTGAGAGGATGAAGGACAATTGCTTGCTGTGTGAGAGAGAGGGAGAGAGAGTACATTTGCTGAAATACAGTTGTTCTTAATTTTCTCACTTGCTATGTGAGAATGTTAGTTATGTTCTCAATGCCCCTTGCATTGTATGAGTTGTGTGGAAGAGGTTGCTAGTTCTAGTACTACCCCTTTGTACATTGTGGCTGTGTCTGACAAAAGTTAACAATAAATAATGGTATTAGGAATACATTTGCCTCCTGCGTGAACTGTGCATAGCTGAATAGACTGTATTTTAACGTCGGCCATATGGTGGTACTTGGAGAGCCAGCTACGTTCTCAGGTGGTACTTGGTGTAAAAAGTTTGAGAACCACTGATATAGGCTATACATGGGTCCGTCAGCGGAGATTTAGCCATTTGATAATAGGCTATGGCCAAACGAGGGCCTATAGCCTATAAATATTATAAAATGTTTTCATAAGCGTAAAGATACAAGGACAACAGTTATATTAACGATCAAGTTAGTTTATTGTATGCAGGCTTCGCGGGGCTCCGTGTGACATGTCTGTGCCATGCTACGTTATGCGCAAATTACTGTTGCATAATGTAGGCTATGCATATATAATTTATATAGGCTATACCTAATACCGACATCAAAATAGATTGTATGTCTCTACAAATCATATTAAACCATGTAGGTAGAAAATTTACGGGAAATCCGTCACGATTTGGAATCAAATTGACTGAGAACTTTAATCCCTGGGTATTAATCGAACGAAACGAAGAAAGGCAGTCATATTCCAGCATGGTTATTAGGGATGCACCGATATGAAAATTTGCCACAGATACCGATACCGATTGTTCAACTAACACAATCGGCCGATACCGATACCGATATTTGTGGCAAAAAAAATTATATTTGTAATTTTTAATTTTTTTTGTAATTATTCTTTTTTTAATGAAACTACTGTATATTTGTATGTGTATGTTTGTATTTGTAGGCCTCTTTACTTACTTAAAAAAAGGAAACATCAAGAAATATGTTTATGGTATTAATTCCACCATGACATGTAGCACTATCCCTCTCCCAGTATGGTCTGCCGGCCTGCAGCTGGATACTATTGTCTCAACCAGAGCTCTCAACCAATGCAATAGAACAATTTTGATTGACAGTCGATTCGGCCAATTACGTCACACCGCTAGCACCCACCTCCTGCTGTTCTTACCACCAATCGGCAAGCGTTTATTCATTTTCTACTTCCGGGCATGCCGCCATTGATCTGCTTGCGAGAAGCACAACAAACTTACCGTAGCTAATACGTTAGCTCCCCGCCGACCAGCGCTCCACAGGATGACCAAACGAGGCATAATGATTTTACTGCAACGAATGTTATAATAAAACAAAGTATTTCTATTCATTTGTCTGATTGAAAACTTTATTAACAGATTGCAGAATGGATTGGGTACAACTCGGGGCTCTATGAGCAACGGAAGGAACTGAGCTAGTATGAACAGTAATGCTTGCTACATGCTATGTTCGGGTAAATAATATGCTGATGTTATTGAACGAGTACCACTAACTATATAACGTTAATGCCACAAAACGAATGCCTTTGTTAAGTAGTAACTTTGATGCAGTAGCTTGTGTGTGTGGGCCGGGGGCGGCGTTGATCTGCTTGCGAGAACCACAACAAGCTTACCGTAGCTAATACGTTAGCTCCCCGCTGACCAGCGCTCCACAGGATGACCAAACGAGGCATAATGATTTTACTGCAACGAATGTTATAATAAAACAAAGTATTTCTATACATTTGTCTGATTGAAAACTTTATTAACAGATTGCAGAATGGATTGGGTACAACTCGGGGCTCTATGAGCAACGGAAGGAACTGAGCTAGTATGAACAGTAATGCTTGCTACATGCTATGTTCGGGTAAATAATATGCTGATGTTATTGAACGTGTACCACTAACTATATAACGTTAATGCCACAAAACGAATGCCTTTGTTAAGTAGTAACTTTGATGCAGTAGCTTGTGTGTGTGGGCCGGGGGCGGCGTTGTGCAAGTCGCAACTGAACTTTTTTTGCCTTTTGACGCTACACAAATTGATAGATATTTATTGGCTACTGCCATCGGCACATTCGAGCTTATCGGCCGATAGGCCGATTGCAGTCAACAAGGCACTTATCGGCCGATACCGATACCCGACCGATACATCAGTGCACCCCTAATGGTTATTAATGACACCAACGCCAAACAGTGGTTAACGGTCTTTATTAGTGTTTGCGCTGGCCAGGCAGCAATGGTATTTAGGAAGTTAATAGATATCATATCCGACATCACCGTCTGTCAGCCTGTCGCGTATTTCTCCCATAACACGCGTTCGCTCGGCTTAATCCACTTTTCCACATTTCATGGGGGTGTTTCATTACCGTATATGGTTAATTCTGGGCGGTGCTATATGCAAATATTTAAAATCGTGCACGAGCGCAGAGCGTAGAACAAATGGCATTTATCAACACGGAGTGTGCGTAGAACCTGTGTACGCACGTTTGATAAATCCAGATTTTTCTGTGCGTAGAGACATTCTAAATTCTGTGCTTAAGAACGAAAATAGAACACTTTCTAAGCATTGTTGATAAATGAGGGCCCAGGTCTGATGGCCGCAAAGATGGTTGGTCCTGGGTGGAACCATCTTTTGCTCTTTTTGGTCTCTTCATTTGGTCAAATGTTTTTTTCTGTTCATTACAATAAATGTATATTATTTCTGGTGTCCTTTTATGTTCATGCTACATTCATTTGAGCTGATGTATTATTGTGTATGTGACAGGTAGAATCTTTTAAAATGTACTCTAACGGAACAGATCAAGATGGCTGCAGCAGATCCAGCCCATAGAAGTACTGGATTTATTTATGAAACTCGTCCCGCTTCATGGATGCAAGTTTGAGACCAACGTTCCTAATGTTCACCACTAGTAAAGAGTGAGACCAACATTCTAACGATCACCCCTAGTAAAGAGTGAGACCAACATTATAATGACCACCCCTAGTAAATAGTGAGACCAACATTCTAATGATCACCCCTAGTAAAGAGTGAGACCAACATTCTAATGATCACCCCTAGTTAAGAGTGAGACCAACATTCAAATGATCACCCCTAGTAAATAGTGAGACCAACATTCTAATGATCACCCCTAGTAAAGAGTGAGACCAACATTCTAATGATCACCCCTGGCAAAGAGTGAGAGTGACCAACATTCTAATGGTCATCCCTATTTAAGAGTGAGACCAACATTCTAATGATCACCCCTAGTAAAGAAGAGTGAGACCAACATTCTAATGATCACCCCTAGTAAAGAGTGAGACCAACATTATAATGATCACCCCTGGTAAAGAGTGAGAGTGACCAACATTCTAATGGTCATCCCTATTTAAGAGTGAGACCAACATTCTAATGATCACCCCTAGTAAAGAAGAGTGAGACCAACATTCTAATGATCACCCCTAGTAAAGAGTGATAGCAACATTATAATGATCACCCCTAGTAAAGAGTGAGACCAACATTCTAATGATCACCCCTAGTAAAGAGTGATAGCAACATTATAATGATCACCCCTGGTAAAGAGTGAGACCAACATTCTAATGATCACCCCTAGTAAAGAGTGAGACCAACATTCTAATGATCACCCCTAGTAAAGAGTGATAGCAACATTATAATGATCACCCCTGGTAAAGAGTGAGACCAACATTCAAATGATCACCCCTAGTAAATAGTGAGACCAACATTCAAATGATCACCCCTAGTAAAGAATGAGACCAACATTCTAATGATCACCCCTGGCAAAGAGTGAGAGTGACCAACATTCTATGGTCATCCCTAGTTAAGAGTGAGACCAACGTTCTAATGATCACCCCTAGTAAAGAAGAGTGAGACCAACATTCTAATGATCACCCCTAGTAAAGAGTGAGACCAACATTCTAATGATCACCCCTAGTAAAGAGTGATAGCAACATTATAATGATCACCCCTGGTAAAGAGTGAGACCAACATTATAATGACCACCCCTAGTAATACAAAAGGAATACAACCACTGAGATTTAAACAAATAACACAACAACTCACTGCTAGAACAAATTGTCTAAAAATACCAAACATATACCGCAGCTAACTCATTATTTGCTCACCTGGTCAATTCCATTTAAATACTGTTGATAGTATTATATCCATATATCCATTATTCTTATGTCCTATATTCTTATATTATTATATATTACTCATAAAGTATTCTATAATCTTATATTCATAAGATTCTATATACTGTGAATATACGTATGAACACACATATCCAATCCATGGCACATACTGTCTGGTTCCATCTAACCCACCTGCACAGTACAACCCATGATTATATTTGACACCCTTGTATATATTTTGACTGGCTTCACTTTTTTGGTAAACTTTTTTTACTCCTACTTTATTTATTGTACAGTATCACAATTATGGAGTCAGCAACAAGCATTTCACTGCATGTCATCACAGCATATAGGACGAATACACCTTGATTTGATTTGATCGATTTGATCTTCTGTCATTACATTACCATACGTTTCACTGTGTACTTTTGCTTCTTGTTTAGTGTGTTCCACAGATAACTTTCCTCCACCCATTATAGCCTACTCATTGAAGTCAACTAGCGCTCTGATTTATTTTCATTATTTGTATTATTATTATTATTATTATTATTATTATTATTATTATTATTATTATTATTATTATTATTATTATTATTATTATTATTCAATCTAAATGCATGTGGAGTTTGCATGTTCTCCCCGCAAGGGTTTCCCCTTCCGATAAGATAAACCCAATGGAAAAACATGCACAACAGATCGCTAACACTGACGAAGACGGACAGGAGCACTTGGATTGTTCCCCGGGTGCGGTGCTCGCCGCAGCCCTTGTCTGCTCCCGGCTGCCCTTGGGGGGAAGGACAATGGGATGGGAGGTGCAGAGAACATCTCGTCAGCGACTCAGTGCATGTGTGTGTGTTCCTGTGGGTCGCCCATCGCATGTGTGTGTGTGTGTGTGTGTGTGTGTGTGTGTGTGTGTGTGTGTGTGTTAATCTGATGACAAATAAAGACTTATACTTATACTTATTGTTGTTGTTGCTGTTGTTGGAAGACTTTAGCTGAAATCTTGCTTACTGGCTGGAATTTCCTGTCAAAGGGAACTTACTGACCATCAGTCAAGGGGCCTTTAGGTTATTCAGGTCTAGACAGGAACAACAGAATGATTGAGTTTCCTTGACAATGATGCAGACGCTCAGTGACCACATGCGACCCGAACTACATTGGGGCAAAACAGGCACACCGTTGTTTTAGAACACTGTCGCCACGACAGTCCATGAGTTATTTAGCTTCACAAGTCGTGACTAAATACCTCGCAATTTATAGATCTTGCTGACTGGCAATCAGGAAATGCAACGTTTGAACCTGTTTGCTACATTGTAAATAAGAAACCTGTTCTTAATGTTTTATCTGGCTAAATAAAAGTTTAATAAAAAGAATTTCAAGGCCTGAGGGATTTAACTGGCATAACTCCATTATCTCTGGCTGCACCCATTTATTCACCATCCACTTAAATAGATGTGTCTATTCTACTATTACTAATTCTTGTCTTTGAACCAGAGGATGAATTTAGGAGTTTTCTGAATGAATGCACAGGCAGCCACAGGGGAAACCAGTGTTAGGGTCGGACGTGGTGTCCAGTTCTAGGGCTTGTGTGTGTGTGTGTGTGTGTGTGCACGCACGTGTGCATGTGTTTGTGTGTGTGTCATTTGTGTACATGTGTTTGTATGCATACTGTGTATACATCATTATACACGTATTGGCTGGGGTCAAAAGAAATGTATCGAGCCATCTCTAATTCAAATGACAATGTAAACTAGACTAAATAGTCTGTTTTAACGTACTATTTTGTTTGATTTACACATACAGTAAGAGGCAAAGTAATAAAATGTAATAAGGTTATGTTACTAAGTAATTACATTTACATTTTGAAAGTAATCTTCTCAACCCTGGAGTGGACACAACAGATGACAAGCAGTCATGGCAACTTAAGTCAAAACCGGGCTAAATATAAAATCACTACCATGTCTCTTGTACATTACGGGATGAGACATTATTAACTATCAGTTGTATCAACTCAACTGTATTATGTTATTGTATCCTACCATGCTCTGTAAATAACTCATGTACAGATACCGATATGCCTACTTTGTTTACTTGTTTATTGCACTATTGGTTGGACTCTTATTATTATTATTATTATTATTATTATAAAAAAAAAAAAATCTAACCCCGACTAACCTTACTGTCATGCACTTGTCCTAATAAACTAACCTACACTGTAACACGCAACACTTTGATGAACATTGTTACTCAGCTGATAGAGTTATACCCTTCTTGCTGTCTTGTCGCACAGAACTTGTAAGTCGCTTTGGATAAAAGCGTCAGCTAAATGACCAAATGTAAATGTAAATTATGCACATCGTCGCGGGCGAGACCCCCCCGCATTTCACTGTATACCTGTATGCCGTGACAAATAAAACTCTTGTATCTTGTATCTTGTATCTATTGTTGGGGAATATAAATATGGTTTCTCGTTTAGTTAGACGTTCACATTTTCTTGGTTATATGATTTGGGTGGGACTAGGGATAGCCCCAAATGGGGGAATGTTGGGCTGAAGGTTGTTTAACACAGCAGGAGACGATATTTCCAATTGTAACAAATAGGTAATTTATTTAAGAAAAGAAGTTCTTAACAGCAAGAGCTATGGGTCGAGCAGAGGATCACCACAGCTTGAACAAAAAACACTCTGTCCCCAATCCCTTTGCCTGTCCCCTAAATCCCCTCTCAGTCCTGCCCCCCCATGACAGATATGATGACGTATCATATCATGTCAGATCTGACATGACGTACATTAAGATGATACGTAGATTTAACATCGGAGAGAGATAAGAACATTAAGAACATGAAGAGAGATAAACAAGATATGATGTCCACACACGATATGATGTAGAGAGTGAGATGTGTGTGTGTGTGTGTGTGTGTGTGTGTGCGTATGTGTGTGTGTGTCTGTGTGTGCGTGCGTCTGCGTACAGACGTATGTGTATTGTATGTGTGTATTGTGTCACAGGGAATGTGTGTGTGTGTGTGTGTGTCGGTGTGTATGTCTGTGCGACTGTGTGTGTCTGTGTACGTGTGTGTCCGTGTGTCTGTGTGTGTGTGCTGTGCCTGTGTGAAAGAGAGAAAAGAACAAGATATGAAAGCATACAATGTACGAGATTACCAGCACACAACATGCCGTACTGAAATGTCCATCTGTTCCAAATTGTTTTAAGAACGTCAGCCAGACCGTCTTTCAGCACTGCTAGTTGACCTATATTAAACTAGTCCACCTCATACACATTTTCCCCAACACTATCATTTTGGGATATGTATTTGTCATGGGAAAACACAGTAATCCAATCTCTAAATCTTAGTCTGCTGCCTATACAATATAATTTCACAGCATCTCCCCCCATCCATATATACTGTAGCCAAAGCATTCTGTTTCCACCCCAAGTCTAGAAGAATGTACAGTACCATGCCATACAGTACATGACATTTCTGAAAAGAAAAAAAACGGTAGAGTGGATTAATGGTCATATGGTTTGTTCACCGACATTTCAACTAAAACTGTTTATGTAACAGTTTGATGGGGCACTGTTGTCATACCGTGGATGCCCTTCGGAAAACATGCATTATACTGTATGTGCAGTGTAAAGATGAAATGTGAAGGAAAACTAAGGCTGAGCCCGAACGTTCGAACGTTCGTTCGCTACGCTGACATTCGGACTTTAATTAATGGGTTCGAACGTTCGGTGAAAAGAAAATAAAGGAGGCGCACGGGGTTGAGGCGATGTGAAGAGGCTCAACCACTGGTCTGCCGGACTGTAGCTGGAATTGTCTCAACCAGAGCTCTCAACCAATGCAATAGACCAATTTTGATTGACAGGCGATTCTGCCAATTACGTCACACCGCTTGCACCCGCCTCTGCTGTTACCACCAATCGGCAAGCGTTTATTAGTTTTTTACTTCCGGCAATGCCGCCATTGATCTGCTTGCGAGAAGCACAACAGACTTACCGTAGCTAATATGTTAGCTCCCCGCAGAGGAAGTAAAAGTCGTAACAAGGTTTCCGTAGGTGAACCTGCGGAAGGATCATTAATGAATACCAGCCTTTTTCGGCCACGGAGCGCAAGCTTCATGGCGGGAGGTGGTTGCGTTGGAAACAACTCTGGCCGAGGGCGGACGGGCGGCAGGCATGTTGGGGCCCCCCCGCCGGTGTCTCTCTGTCTCTCTGCCGTCCCCCCGGTCCTGAGGTAGACGGTGGACGGGTCTGTTGAGGAGCCGAGGCGCGCGCCTCTCTCCCCTTCCCGTCGACCAAGAGTGAATACCTGTTATTGAACGTGTAACACTAACTATATAACGTTAATGCCACAAAACGAATGCCTTTGTTTATCTAGCCCCTTACGTGACTGCGGTGTGCAAGGGCTATTGTTTATCATAAGTAGTAACTTTGATGCAGTAGCTTGTTTATTTTCTTCTGAGTGCTTTGTTTAATTACATGTTTACATGAACAGCCACCACTGTAAACATGTTTTTCACCAATAGACTATGCAATGTCGCCCTCCGTATGATCTATAATAATACAATAAAAAATATATATATATTATTAAAAAAAAATAAAAAATCGAACGTTCGTTCGATAAACCCTGGCGAACGTTCGAACCCTAAAAACAGGGTTCGGGGACAGCCTTAAGGAAAACGTCCAAATAATGTTCAAATAAGGAACGTGCCCTTAACTCATTGACCGCCACGCTGTTTTCCCATCTCTACTCAATGGCGCCAGTGTTATTGACCATTTTCGCGATGTTTGCGGACCCATCGTGTGTTCAGTATTATAGCAATAGTATGGCTCATTTGACAGGCAGTGTTTATAGTCCAACACTGACTAACCGGTAGGCTTGGGCGGTATGACGGTATTACGTTATACCAGGGTATTTCGAAATCCCGTCTGTATGATTTTCAATACCATGACGTCACAGACTGTGCGCCAAATCACAGATGCGTTTCTTTCTATTACACTAACAGGGAGTTGATTGTAGTGCACTGCACAGCACGCGCCAGCAGAGGGCAGGGCAGGGCAGTCTGTCTTTCCCTCTCTCAGTCAGAGCTCAGCAGAGCAGAGCTGAGCACTGAGCAGGATGACGCAACGCGCGTGTTCCTGTGGGTCTTCCATCTCGCATGTGTGTTAATCTGCACGAAAAATAAAGACTTATTCTTCTATAGAATGCGGTTATGGACCGGTGGCCGTCCGTTTATTAAGGTCGAATGGACCATGGTTTCCACTTCCAGACATCGGATGATTGTGGATTCGGGTATCGAAACGTTTTTCTAAAGTTTTGAGAGTACGGATTTGTGCGTGAATGTGGACCCGGGAACACGTTGTTTGGGACGTAAGTACGTTGTGTTATGGTTAAGCATATGGAAGATGAACGTATGAGGGTCCGGATATCTTTTCTTCGAATGCGGGATGTTAATAATAATATAATTGTCCGAGTTATGAATGCCGGGAGTGTATGTTTGGTAAACCTCGACTGTGTGTGTGCGTATTGGCTTCGGTTATTCACTACAGGGGTTTAACGGCTTAAGCTGGGTTTTGATTATCAGTTAATCGATGCAGATAACATTTTGTGCGTCTGTATGTGTAGTTGTGTACAACTGTCGTGAGTTTGTGAGTCACATTGGTCTAATTTCAGCCTCTGTTATACGTTCCGTATGACTCGTTTCATATCTGTGTGTCTCGAATGTGCGCGCTGTGCAGTCTGTTTAGGTTGGTAACACGGGTCGCTAAGGAATTTAACGTGTGCTTGCTTATGTAGAAACAATGCATGATAACGAGACCTTTCATTATAACGTCTTGCAACTATGGTTATGACTAAGATATCAAGTATTCACTCCCGGAAAATCTTTATGTATGGTGATAACGAGTATATTGTTAACTTAGCTTTGCTCCACTTGGGCATGGCTATCATACGGGAAACAATAGGTTTGAGGCATCAAATCTCCGACCGATTGCTATGTCCTGATTCACTTTGAGGGGGAAGCAGCCGGAGGTACCTCAGTACTGAAAGACAACTGATATCCCCAGTTCAAAAGGTAGGCGATACTGCCACCTGGTGGGATTCGATCGTCATTGCAATTTTAACGTAGGCAGCGGTGCCAGGGAGACACAGGCAGCTCCGAGCGAGTGTTTAGAATGGGGATCAAAGGAAAAATATCAAAGGATTTAAAAACGAGAAAACTTGTTTTTGGTGCTGAACGGTTGGCGACGAAACACGAGAATACTCGTTTTTGGTGGCCAATGAGTTAAAGAAACGCAGGATTCTCAAGGAGCAAAGTGTATTCTCAAAGGTAATACATTATTAATGCTTGCCCTACATTCCCCATCTAGAGGGGTTGGTAGAGCAGAATAGTAGAAAATGGGTGACACTGCAGAATGATGATTTTTCTCAAACTTCCACATCTCCAATAACGTGGCCTACTGATGCAAAGCACCGACAGGAACTTCACTGTGTCGACAAGGAACAGTCAGCCTTGTTTGTAGCTTATAGCATTAAACAAAACATGGTCTATAAATAGAAACTGGCATTCTTTTATGCTAATGCTGGCACATTAGCGGTAATGTGAGGGCTGTGGGTGTGTGTGTGGGTCATGAGCAGATAATAGGGATTCTTAAAGTTATACGTAAAACGGATAACCACTAACTGCTTACGCAGACGTTTTAGGAGAAGGGGAAAAATAAACAACACAAAACAACCTTTACAGGTGGAAGCCTCAAAGTGAGTATTCAAGAAAATAAGTAATGTCCAAAAAAACAGGACGACACTCATTAAAGAGGTATTGTAGAGAAAATAAATAAGCCACAAAGGCAACTCCTAAAACAGAGTTTATATTGCAAACATAAAACAATAAACCTCCACCAAGGGAGTTTATGTGCAAAGGGCAGTTCCAAAAGAACAAAAGAAAACACTACCATAAAGGACTCAGCCTTTATAAAATAAAGTGTAAACTAAGCCAGTAGACGAAAACGTGTATAGCTACAAAAGAAGGCTAAATGCTGAATAGGGCAGCACTACACTTAAATATAAGAAGCCTGACCAAAAGCATAGCCAGCACAAGGAAAATGAAAAAGCAGTTGACACTGCAATCTCCCAACTTAAATAGACTCCACATGGCCATAGGCACAGCTGAACTGCATCAGGTGCAATCAAGCCCACACACCTGCCGACCCATGAGGCAATTAACCACAGGGAACAGGGATTGACAGCTGTCCCTCACAGAAAGGTGAAATAAGGCAAAAACCATGACAGGTAATGCCATTGCTGATCATTGGCAATTGTCCTGGTGAAATTAGCCTACATAGCCTACAACATCTTCTTAAGAGTGAATGATAACAGCAACACACCCCACACCAGGAAGAGAAGCATATAGTTAGAGGTGCACTATGTAGTTTTGTGAGTGTCAGAGTGAATCCTTTCTAAGGTATATTTTCACAGCGGAATAAACAAACTGTCCTGAGTGGAAAATTGGATCCCTGGAACACTGTTTGAAGCAAGCATGCTACCCGAACAGTTACTATTTCATTGCTGTTGTTTACAAAGGACGGGCCCGCAAACTTGTTTGGTTCACGGTGCCTAAAGATTATATTAAATTATGATAACATTAAGATACTTTTTAAGAATTACAGTAAATGTCTTTTGCAGGCTCTGCAAAGAACCCCCCCCCCCCCCCCCCCCCCCCTCATCTCGCACTCTGAGGCAGGGCTGTCTCCTCCTCTGAGGCAGGGCCTTATCCTCCTCTGAGGCAGGGCTGTCTCCTCTGAGGCAGGGCCTTATCCTCCTCTGAGGCAGGGCCGTATCCTCCTCTGAGGCAGGGCTGTCTCCTCTGAGGCAGGGCCTTATCCTCCTGAGGCAGGGCCTTATCCTCCTCTGAGGCAGGGCCGTATCCTCCTGAGGCAGGGCTGTCTCCTCTGAGGCAGGGCCTTATCCTCCTCTGAGGCAGGGCCGTATCCTCCTCTGAGGCAGGGCTGTCTCCTCTGAGGCAGGGCCTTATCCTCCTGAGGCAGGGCCTTATCCTCCTCTGAGGCAGGGCCGTATCCTCCTCTGAGGCAGGGCTGTCTCCTCTGAGGCAGGGCCTTATCCTCCTCTGAGGCAGGGCCTTATCCTCCTCTGAGGCAGGGCTGTCTCCTCTGAGGCAGGGCCATATCCTCCTCTGAGGCAGGGCCTTATCCTCCTCTGAGGCAGAGCCATATCCTCCTCTGAGGCAGAGCCGTATCCTCCTCTGAGGCAGGGCCGTATCCTCCTCTGAGGCAGGGCCTTATCCTCCTCTGAGGCAGGGCTGTCTCCTCTGTGGCAGGGCCTTATCCTCCTCTGAGGCAGGGCTGTCTTCTCTGAGGCAGGGCCTTATCCTCCTCTGAGGCAGGGCCTTGTCCTCCTCTGAGGCAGGGCCTTGTCCTCCTCGCTGTCTGCCAGTGCCAAGGGGCTTCTAAGTGTCCTATTCCAGCCACGGTGCATTAAAAATGATGTTTTAGACTGCTCTGGCAAATCTGATCTGACCTTGTGTGTTTAGGAAATACAACATCCCCCCACCCCCACGCACCGACTCTGGCAGACGTATTGGTTATCGTAGGTTCAGCGGATACGGGCATAAATAACCGCCAGTGAATTGTAACATTACAGGTGGAATTGCTGTGCATCTGCATGAAGCATTTGAATGATGATGTTTGTGCCAACTTTGTTATTGCATAACGTTGTAATTCAGTGTGGCTATTATCAGCTCTCCTCCGTGCGTCCATAGTAGGCATGCAAAAGGAAACTCCAAAAATTGTAAATGCAATTTCTAAAATGAAAAACATGATTTATAGGCCTAACACAATAATTGCTACATAATAATAAGAGCGTATGAATCTGTAAGACACAGAGCATTATGGGATTTATGCTGATGAGAAAATGATAATGGTATTATATTTTAGTCACTGCACTGCAAGTGAATGTGCCTTTCTTAACTCAATGACTGCCAGTGCCATGCTGGGAACGGGATATGACAGAAACAGAAAGAAGCATTTCATGCAAAAGTATTCTGTATTTCTGTATGACAACTAATAAAGAAACTTGAAACTTGATTTTGTGCTGCCACGCATTAAACCAATGGAGTCGCTCACCTTGTTTGCAGGGCTATAACTATATATATATATATATTATAGCTATGGATGCAATACTATGGCCCATTTGACATCGAGTATCTATCGTTCAAGATGTGAAAAAGGAATAATTTTTCCATCCATACATTCCCATTTTATACCGTGGTGAATATAAGTATGGTTTTAGAGCGGTTTAGGGTAATTCCTGGGAGGCTAGTAATAGGCCGCGACGCATATTATACTTAATCCATTGGCATTTCGTCCCTATACACGCTACAATTAACAATTCAAATGCATATGATCGGTATATTAGGTTCCATCATGAATGCATGAAAGGGGGGGGGGGGGTCGCTTCTGATTAATTGATTGTCAATAACAGCATTCGTTAGTACAACAGCATACACTGATCAGGGCGATGGCTATGAAAACAAGGCACAATCAAGCTGAAATTGACATAAAATGTCTCTTACCTGTGGCCGGTGAGATTCCAAAAAGAATATTCCAATTATTTGATTGCCATCTGGTAGATCGTATGTCCATTTGGGCCACGACATAACCCACCACAGCATAATGAATCGGGGGTCCCGACAACTATTCAATGCGATCGGGTAAAGCCCTCGGTCCAGGTTACTAGAAAAGTCTGCCCGGAGGAATTTCATCGACACACAACCCCATACACAGAGTCTCAAAGGGAGTGCAACATCGGCCGCATACCACCAGGCGGTGGTATTGGACTTTTGCTATCTCAGACTCATTCCCTATGGTTACACAGGCTCCGTGTATGGATAACGATTGGAAATAGCGAATAAAAGAAATAACGATCAAATAACGACGTGGTTGGCGTTCAACGATTGGCAGACAAACGCGTATTAAATCGTTGTTGGCAGGGAATGAGTTAAAGGGGAGCAATGACCATGTTATTCATACATGTTATTCCTATGGTCCAAGACAGTCCCGAAATATCAGTGAACACGAACAACTCTCTCCCAAATCCAGAAAACTGAGTGCTAAAGCTCAAATGTGTGATGTCACCAGGCATAAAGTTGGAAGAGACAGGGTGGGAAGGATGGTAAAGGTCACACTGGCAGCACCTAGGGGGAATGTTCTGACCGTGTAAGATTTAATGTTATGTGGTCAGTCATCATTTTACTGTAGGCCTATTCCCATAAATGTTACTCATGAATCGCCTGTTTAAATAGGCGTGGAAGATGATTTGGGGTAAATAGGCAACTGTCAGCCACACATAAAAAAAACAGATAAGAATGGCAAGAAGATGGGACCATGGCAGTCCAAATAGTCATTTAGGATAATCAAGGCTGGCGAGAACTGGGCTGTCGCGGTAACCGCATCACCGCAATCCCGCAGTGTGTCAAGGCACCGGCGGATGGAGAACAGACAACCGCGACAACCGTGGTAGGGCTGCACGATTTTGGGAAATAATCTAATTGCGATTTTTCTGACAGATATTGCGATTGCGATTACATTTGCGATTATACTCTTTTTTTAAGCAGCCCCACAGAGGTTTATTGCATCTGGCCTACGCGGTGGGTCTGTTCGGGACACCGAGTCTGAAAATGTTTCTTTTTACCTGGGAATCGATACCGGTACGGTACTTAACAGTACCTTTTTTCTGTACTTTACTCTCCCTCTCTGAAGTAAACTTCACAACACACAATCTAAAACCCCTTACCTCCCTCTCCCAAACTGTTCCTACAACACTTTTTTTTATGTTGCATGATCATGTATATTTATTTTGTATTATAATAATTTTTTTGTTTAAATATCAACATTATCTGGCAATCCTCAGTAAATACTATCAAACTCCTCTGATGTCAGACCAGATATGAGACACACACACACACACAGAAAAGGAGAATGGCTTAAATTATTTTAGAATACTTCAGCTAATGAAGTTAAATGTTTATTATCATCAACTATCCAGTTCGTTTTTATAGTGCAACGTTTTTCTACTTTTCTACATTAATTGAACCAGTAGAGAGAGAGATGCCCCCCCCCCCCCCCCCCCCTCCCCCCCGCTCCCCCCCCCCCCACCCTTTCCTTACTCAGCTCAGATGTTTTCTCTGTCTTGAGCAGGGTTAGCTAGGAACAGCTTTCTCAAGCTTCGCACCTTGGGCATGGAATGGGCTACAGGACCATTATCCACTTAGACACCCCGGTCTCCCCGGTGAATTTAAATCTGTATTACATAACTTCCTACAAGAAGAATGTTGCTGCTTTCTGTAGTCGGGTCCCAACTGCAAAATTACTGTATTACCCTGTACTTTTACTATCATGTAGACTATTCTGCTTTGTGTTTTTGTGTTTACATGTGATGTATTGTATATTGTATACATGCACATTTATTATGTTCTTGTGATGTATCGCACATTTTATTGCTGTGTGATGTATTGCAAATGTTATTGCTGTCATCTTGGCCAGGTCTCCCTTGCAAAGGAGATCTTGTATCTCAATGGGACTTCCTGGTTAAAAAAAAAAAAAAAAAAAGAAAAAAATTGGCGATTTGTTAATTGCATCATTCCAATGATTTCGATTAAAAAACTATTAATCGTGCAGCCCTAAACCGTGGGTAAGAATTTTTTTTAAATAAATAAATAATGGGCCATCATAATTTTTAACTCAGTTCATTTAATGACTTGTGTGTCCGTTTTCCAGTAGCATGAGCTAACTTCACGTTTCCATACAGTTTACAATTTACAGATGAAATCAGGATTTATTTTCATATCCCGGACTCGAGCCCCCAATGTATACCTTTTCCTGTATTAATCTGAACCGTAGTAGAGAGTACAGGGGAGCGTTCTCCCAACACTCCAGGGCCGAAGTGCCGGTCATGTAACGTGCTTGTTATAACTAGCCGGACTTCGGGGTAATTCCCTCTGTAAGGTGGTGACAGTAGACCAGAAAACCGTTCTCTCAAGGGCATTAATTTCCGTTTGCAGCTCTCTATTCTTAATGTTATTTATTGACTAACGTTAGGGCTGGGAGATTAATCAATTTTATCGATTAATTCGAATGAATGATTTAGGACGATTTTGAAAAATCTAAGTTGATTTTCAAAAAAAGAAAAAAATATAATTAATAATAATAATATTTTTCAAGGGTCACCTTTTATTTTACAAAAAGTGATGTTTGGCGAAAGTTAGATTTGCACTTTATTGATCCCAATAGGGAAATTCATTCTTGTTTGATGATCAAGAGGCACCTTTTATTTGTTTGAAGTTTGGTGAAAAAGCAAGTTATTGCACTAATAATCCTAATAGGGACATTCATCTTTGTTTGATCAAGAGTAACCTTTTATTATTTTTGTAAGTGAAGATTGGTGAAAGTTAGGTTTGCACTTCAATCCCAATAGGGAAATTCATCTTGGTTTGATATTTTTTTGTGTCAAATAAAAACAAAGGTCTTACAAACTCTTGCATGCCTCAAGTCTGCCTCAGAGGAGGATACGGCCCTGCCTCAGAGGAGGATAAGGCCCTGCCTCAGAGGAGACAGCCCTGCCTCAGAGGAGGATAAGGCCCTGCCTCAGAGGAGGAGACAGCCCTGCCTCAGAGTGCGAGATGAGGGGGGGGGGGGGGTTCTTTGCAGAGCATGCAAAAGACATTTACTGTAATTCTTAAAAATTATCTTAATGTTATCATAATTTAATATAATCTTTAGGCACCGTGAACCAAACAAGTTTGCGGCCCGTCCTTTGTAAACAACAGCAATGAAATAGTAACTGTTCGGGTAGCATGCTCTTAAAGGAGCAGGCAACACCCTAATCTACTTTTATCACATTTCAGAACATTGAGGGGCAAATAGATAGATTATCAAACATGTTTAAAATAGTTTCGGGACTCCTACGACCTTATAATTTCTTTTGTAACTTAACATTTTTATTTTTTTAGAAGTGCAGTACCACCGCATCCCGCGGTGATTAGCCACACACACAACCGTGGTGAGAAAATGTCATACCGCGACAGCCCAGAAGGTCATGGATTATCAACACCTCCGACTGACTCTGAAGCTGGAGGTTCCTCCTTCTTTTGCTGCAATTACTGTAAAAGTATGATCTCCAACTACTGTGTGTTAATGTGTAACTGTCTTAGCTGATTTATATAGTTTATTCTTAATTGTTGTGTCTATATGTATGAATTTGCTGATAAACTGTGTTTTGTTAGCTCGCATGTGTAAATGAGAGTAAGCTCAGTGTCTCACAAGTTGTAATAAAGGTTCAAATCAAATCAAACCAAAGGACATACAGTACAGCAAGGCTGCCGAATATACGCTGATCAGTGGTGAATATCCTTGGAGTGTGTTCATTGTTACGAAGCAGGGAGGAGGCTTGTTTTGTGGGCTGTTTCGGACAAATGAACAGAAAGGTAGGTGAGTGTTTTTTTTTTATTGCTCCTCTGTGTAGTGTTGTTGATGATCGATAAGGAGGACGATTGATTGGCCTATTGTGATGATGAAGCCGAGTATGCTAGCTATGGCATAGGCCAATGAAGGGGGGAAGGCCATCCCCCAAAATAGGCTGTTGTGTCTAAATATCACGGCATATGACAGCATTAGTCCAACAGCTAGCGGGCGTTTGAGTGAATACTATGGCCAATGAAAACCTAGCCGGTAGACCGTCCCGTATATGATCAGTGCCTGGACAAATACAGTTTAAGTCATCAGGGATAAATCCATAGGGAAATCTTTAGGATGGTGCAGAGTCTTGAAAATGAATGTGATCATTTGTATTACATATCGTTCGCCTCTGAAGTATACAGCTGTGGAGTATAGATAGACTTGTCAATACGACACAGTTGCATTGATTATTCATGAAACGTGACACAACTTCTGTATTTCAAAATATACTGATTAGAGGCAATTGTGATACTAGATATAAGTGCTTGGGACTTCTTAGAAGGACATTAAGGACTATCACATGCTAGAAATAATCAACACACTAGGGCTGGGCAATATGGCAAAAAAAATGTCACGATAACGATATGATAATGTTATCATATCACTCGATATCCTATCGATAATTATTGATATTGTTATCAGTATTTAAAAAAATATATATATATTTTTTTTTTAAACAACAAATGTATGTTTATTTTGCAGCAATTCTTTGTCGTTGCCGCCATCTTTAGTGTTACAGCCCCTCACACTCCAGTTCTCAGGCTGCAGCTGGTTTGAAAGCGAACGTAAACAGGCTTCTCTGCTGGCTGTGGCTCCAGGGGAGTTGAACTGGCTCTGCTAGTTTCTTTTCTATCTTTTGGTGCTTTTTTGGTGGACAAATGTGCACCGTGACTCGTGACTGGAGTCTAGCTCTGCTAGCACACATAGCCTACTGTGTACAGACGGTTTCAAACTGTATTTTAAATTAGAAAGCAAACAAAATAAATGGACAAGAGAAAAATAAATCTCAATTTGGTCAGTATTGTCATTTGGACAAGCAAAGCCATTAATTACCTTTTTTTTTTATCCACTTTTTCTCCCATTTTCTATTTTTCTCCCATCCCAATTTTCATATCGTCCAATTCAATCCTCCCCTGTCTTCGAACGTTGTTTCTTGCCTCCCACAAGCCGGCTGCAATGTGGACTAAGTCATACATAGCACGAGTCCCCTCCGATACTCGAGGTAACAGCCGTCGCATCTTTTCACCTGCGCGGCTCGATCTTTCAGCGTCGGGGGTGTGGGCTTTGGAGGGGCCCCGCCCCCGTCGCTTCTTGATTCTACTGCGCAGGCGCACCAACCGACCTGTAGGAGTCGCTGTCCACAACGCCCGATCCCCACCCTTCAGTTTCCCTCCCCGTAATACGGCCAATGTGTATTACTGTGGACGACCAGCTAAACTGAAAGCAATGTGGAGAGCGGGGCTCGAACAGACTGTTCGAGCCTAGTCTCCAGCATTCGTTGCCGTAGCCGCCTCAAAGCCATTACTTTAAGTTTCAGGCAAGAAAGACAAGTCTGTCCACTGTCTCTGGTTTTAAAGCTGCCCTGTTGCAGGTCACAATACAAATAAAAAATTAATTAATAAATAAAAGAACATTTATTGATATTTATTTTATTATCGATCGATATCGATTATTAAAATATATCGCGATAATTATCGTTATCGTTTTATCACCCAGCCCTACAACACACCTTACTTAATATGCAGCTGAGAATAAAAGTTTAGCAAATAGTTTTTCAAGAAGCCAAAATTCATAACCTCACTCATCTGGAGACTGTGACAGTACGTCAGCAGCTATGGATTAATTGCCGTCTGTATTTGGCCAAGGACCGAAAACTTGTAAGTCCCATCCCAATACATGTTCAACCCAGATTCGGCTCAAACAAGGGACTAAACACGTTTCGCAATTATGCCACAACAATGTGGAACGCCCTACCCACAGCCGTAAAATAATATGAATCCCTGCCCACTGATTAAAAACTGCCCTCAAAGAGCACCTACAGGAGGCTGCAATTCGAAACTGGCCCCCGTTATTGTCCAATCCCCCCAAAAACCCACCCACCCAACCCATCCTAATGTACAGTTTCCTCCCCCTCGAATGTATATAGTTTCTCTTAGGATCTCTGTTAAACAGTACTGTATATTTGTATTAGGGATGTCCGATATTATCGGCCGATATCGGCATTAAAATGTGATATCGGAAAATATCTGTATCGGTTTAACATTTTTTATTTATTTTTTTACATTTCTATAACCTTTATTTACCCAGGCAAGCAAGTAAGAACAAATTCAGATTTTATTTATTGTCAAAAGTATGCATAATGTTGTGTTAATTCCACAACAAGAGATATGTAATGTTAATTACCTGAAATTATTCCATTTTTTGGGGGGGGAAACCCTGCATATATCGGTATCGGTTGATATCGGTATCGGAAATTAAGAGTTGGACAATATCGGTATATCGGTATCGGTAAAAAAGCCAATATCGAGCATCCCTAATTTGTATATATAGTATGTCATAAATGTAACAGTACTGTATATCTGTATGTCATGTATGTCATAAATGTCATGATAGATCTGTATATCTGTATGTTGTGTATGTCATTATGAATTGAAAATGGGGGACCCTGATGTAAACAAGACGAAAGTCTTTCTCTGGTCTGCATCCCCTTAACAATTGTGTGTATTGAGCCGTACTGTATTGTACCCATTCTGCAATCTGTTAATAAAGTTTTCAATCAATCAATCAATCAATCGCTGTGGGCAGAATGTACAGCCTACTAGCTATAGGCTCCATTGACGTATCAGAAGCTGCTACAGTATTTGTGTGTATATCGGTGTGCTGCACATAGCGGCAGTCTGGTATAATAATAATTAGGGATGCCCCGATCGATCGGCCACCGATCGTTATCGGCCGATATTCAGTATAAATATGCGATCGGTGATCGGTGATAATGTTTTATTTTCACCGATCGTCAAACCCGATCTCAGTCGCTGTCGCTGAGTTCTGTCTCAGACACCGGTGGTGCGGCGTCTGCTCTCGAGTCCAGCCCCTCCCGCACGCATGTAAACACGGGTCTAGTCTAGTGAGACACGGGAGGACGGCGTGTGTCTCCCTGAGCTAACGTTAGCTTAGCTACCGTTACAAAATGACCCAGTCAACTATTCACTTTTAGTTTAATACATGATGAGGCATTGTCTAACCGAACGGTATCTAGCCAGCCAGCTACCGATAGCTCCTGACATCAACAAACGCTCTAGCAAGTATAGTAGGTAGGTATGATACCTGTTAGCTGTTAGCTCACGTTAGCGCAAGTTAGTTCACTGTTAAAAACGAAATGTCCCATTGAACTAAATAATTCACTGAGGCGTTGTATTAACGTTATATATCTGGCTAGCAGTAGCTACAGATAGCTCCTGATATCAATGTCTTATAACACTGATTCGATGCGTATTCGAGCTGAGGGCTTGCTGAGCACAGTTAAGTAACGTTATACCAATAGGGTCCAGGTGCAGCGCCGGAGAATCCTGGCCGTAGCTCGAGGCTACTCGAGTATAGGTCCAGTTGCAGCTCCGGAGAATCCTGGCTGTAGCTGGAGGCTACTAGAGTACACACAGACAGTGGAGCTTGTTGCGTGGTGGCGATGTCTCGCAGATAATACAAGTACAAGTCTAATTATATAATATATATATTTTATAAAAAAAAAAATTATATAAAATACATTTTTATTTCTTTTAATCAAAAACGATCG
The DNA here is from genome assembly GCF_963971535.1 of Notolepis coatsorum. Taxonomy (NCBI): domain Eukaryota; kingdom Metazoa; phylum Chordata; class Actinopteri; order Aulopiformes; family Paralepididae; genus Notolepis; species Notolepis coatsorum. The sequence continues at coordinate 51,189,639 of NC_140168.1, forward strand.
GTATCGGATCGGTATCGGCCGATATGGCTCACGACGATCGGTGATCGGTATCGGTGGCAAAAAACGTGATCGGGGCATCCCTAATAATAATAATTATTATTATTTATTTTATTTGTATAGCGCTTTTCAATTACCCAAAGACGCTGACAATAGGCAAAACAAAGAACAGAGAAACATAGAACCACAGGGAAACAAGCAACGCGAGTAACAAACAACAAAATACAGGCGCCAGTAGGGGAGACAATCAGGGAAGTAAGTAAGGGAAACCGAGGGGAGGGGGCGCAGGAGACGGAGAGAAAGTAGGGAAGGGGAAGTTTCATGGCACGGTGGTATTAATGCCTTCCACGACTTGCTGTCCCCCTGACCTGCCAGATCAGCAGCACCTTCATAAGGACGGGCAAATAGCGTCAAACACACAAGTTGACTAAATGGTAAATGGTGCATTTATTTAGCGCTTTTTGTTCCTCACATTCACCCACATTCTCACACAGATGGCAGATGCAACCATGCAAGGTGCCAACAGGCTCATCGGGAGCAATTAGGGGTTAAGTGTCTTGCTCAAGGACACGTCGACACACTGCCCGGGAGGAGTGGGAATCGAGGAACCTTCCGATTACCAGACGACTGCTCTACCTCCTGAGCCACTGTCACTACGCAATGATGCACAAGAAAACAAAACTAAATTGATAGTAGTAAATAGTAGTAGTAAGTTACTTTATTTTGCCTCAACCAAAGTTGGCATTCTGTTCATGCGGTCCACTATTATACAGAATATGCAGTATTTTGAGAGGTTGTGTGTAGCTTGGTTGTGATCTGATGCAGCTCAGCAGGCAACGCCACTCACGCGTGTTTCTACAATGTGGAGTTGAGACTAACACCTGTGTGTTTCTACAATGTGGAGTCAAGACTCACGCCTGTGTTTCTACTAGGGGTGCACCAATATGAAAATTGGCCACCGATACCGATACCGATTGTTCAACTAACACAATCGGCCGATACCGATACCGATAATTGTGGCAAAAAATAAGTATTTTTAATTTTTTTTAATATTTTTTTTAATTTTTTTTTTTAATTTTTTTTAAAATTTTTTAATGAAACTACTGTATATTTGTATGTGTGTTTGTATTTGTAGGCCTCTTTACTTACTTAAAAAAGGAAACATCAAGAAATATGTTTATGGTATCACTGATCCCTCTCCCAGTATCGTCTGGCGGCCTGCAGAGGGATACTATTTTCTCAACCAGAGCTTTCAACCAATGCAATGGAACCATTCTGGCGGCCTGCAGCGGGATACTATTCTCTCAACCAGAGCTTTCAACCAATGCAATGGAACCATTTTGATTGACAGTCGATTCGGCCAATTACGCCACACCGCTAGCACCCACCTCCTGCTTACCACCAAGCGTTTATTCATTTTTCTACTTCGGGGCATGCCGCCATTGATCTGCTTGTGAGAATGCGAGTCAAACTCAGAACCACAACAAGCTAATAAGTTAGCTGCCCGGCAGTGCCCGCCGACCAGCGCGCTCCACAGGATGGCCAAACGAGACACAATGATTTTACTGCAACAAATGTTATAATAAAACAAAGCCTTTCTATACATTTGTCTGGTTGAAAACTTTATTAACAGATTGCAGAATGTGTAGTTGGGTACGGAATGAGCAACGGAATTTAACCGAGCTATGCACGGCTTGCTTGCTATCTTCGGGTAAATACTATGCTGATGTAATTGAACGTGTAACTAACTATAATAACGTTAATGCCACAAAACGAATGTTTGTGTCATTTTAACAGCAGATACTTTCTTAAATGCCATCCTCCCGACAGAGCGGTGTTGATGGGGAGCTCTGATGGATTCGCTTGGTTGTGTTATTACATTAGCATTGAACAGCTAACCGAAAGCTAGGGTTAACTAATGTTAAAGGTTTAGCCATAACGTTACGTTGGCTAAAGTTGGGGCTATTCTTAATCCAGTAATAATGGCTGCAGACCTGCAAGCAAAGTACAGCAAGTTGGCAAAGGAGTATTCCAACGTAAATCACATTTTCACCAGTAACGTTAGTCGTCTGCCTCCCGGCTATGAACGGACTCGGAGTAATGCCTTGCTGCTATGGGTAATAATAATATGCTGATGTTATTGTCCGTGTAACACTAACTATATAACGTTAATGCCACAAAACGAATGCCTTGTTAATCATAAATAGTAACTTTGATGCAGTAGCTTGTGTGTGTGTGGGGCGGACGGCGGGCGTTGTGCAGGTAGGTCGCGAGTGAACTTTTTTTTTTTTTGCCTTTTGACGCTACACAAATGGATGGTTAGTTATCGGCGACTGCTATCGGCACATTTTCGAGCTTATCGGCCGATAGGCCGATAGCAGTCAACAAGGCACTTATCGGCCGATACCGATACCCGACCGATATATCGGTGCACCCCTAGTTTCTACAATGTGGAGTCAAGACTCACGCCTGTGTTTCTACAATGTGGAGTCGAGACTCACGCCTGTGTTTCTACAATGTGGAGTCAAGACTCACGCCTGTGTTTCTACAATGTGGAGTCGAGACTCACGCCTGTGTTTCTACAATGTGGAGTCAAGACTCCCGCCTGTGTTTCTACAATGTGGAGTAGAGACTCAGGCCTGTGTTTCTACAATGTGGAGTAGAGACTCAGGCCTGTGTTTCTACAATGTGGAGTCAAGACTCACGCCTGTGTTTCTACAATGTGGAGTCGAGACTCACGCCTGTGTTTCTACAATGTGGAGTCGAGACTCACGCCTGTGTGTTACAATGTGGAGTCAAGACTCACGCCTGTGTGTTACAATGTAGAGTCGAGACTCACGCCTGTGTGTTACAATGTGGAGTTGAGACTCACGCCTGTGTGTTACAATGTGGAGTCAAGACTCACGCCTGTGTTTCTACAATGTGGAGTCAAGACTCAGGCCTGTGTTTCTACAATGTGGAGTCAAGACTCACGCCTGTGTTTCTACAATGTGGAGTTGAGACTCACGCCTGTGTGTTACAATGTGGAGTCAAGACTCACGCCTGTGTTTCTACAATGTGGAGTTGAGACTCACGCCTGTGTTTCTACAATGTGGAGTCAAAACTCACGCCTGTGTTTCTACAATGTGGAGTCAAGACTCACGCCTGTGTTTCTACAATGTGGAGTCGAGACTCACGCCTGTGTTTCTACAATGTGGAGTAGAGACTCAGGCCTGTGTTTCTACAATGTGGAGTAGATAGGGCTGGGCGATATGGCCAACATTTTTTTATCTCTGATAATTTAAAAAAAAATCCGATTTACGATTTTAATCGATTTTTTTCTCTTGAAAACTAAAAAACGCCAATGAATCATTCAAAAAACCTAACCAGTTTTATTTGACACAAAAAAATAATCAAACCAAGATGAATTTCCCTATTGGGATTGAAGTGCAAACCTAACTTTCTCCAATCTTCACTTACAAAAATTATATATATATATATATATATATATATATATATATATATATATATATATATATATATATATATATATATATATATATATATATATATATATATATATATATATATATATATATATATATATATATATATATATATATATATATACATATATATATATAAAAGGTTACTCTTGATCAAACAAAGATGAATGTCCCTATTGGGATTAATAGTGCAATAACTTGCTTTTTCACCAAACTTCACTTAAAGGGGACATGCATTATAAATGTCTTTTTTCAGTGTCTAGCATTGTATTATAGTAATAGGAGTCGGTCTCATTCACCAAGGACTTACGACAAAAAGGGCATTTGAGACCTTTTCGGGCCGATTTTGGGATTCACCAACCGTCCCAATAAAACATATATAATTAATATTATATTAAAATATATTGTATATATTCATGTCTTGCCTGAAAAGGTCTCAAATGGCCCTAAGAGAAAGCCCTTTTTGTCGTAAGTTCGTTGGAGAATGAGACCCAGTGGGTCTCATTCCCGAACGGCTTTACGACCAAAAATACACCTGCGCTGTGGCAGGTGTACCACGAGCTGTACTATTTATGATGACAATACATTAATCTAATCTAATTTCGATGGGTCGCGCAAGACTCGCAAGGCACTTCCGCATCCATTTCCACACAGCTGCGTCATTACTTTGCCTTATAAGGAGCTCTGGAGGCGTTGTTTTGTATGCAAATGACCTGAATGGGGACGTGCTTTCGCGTTTGAGACATAATGCCATTCCCCAAGCAGATATCAGATCATATCACAGGTGCGACCGTTTGAGCCATTTAAGACATATTACCAGCACGTTGGGGACTCAGAGTGAACTTGTCATTGATTCTGTCTCAGTCGGTTCCAAGATAAGTCTTTGGAAAATTTTGGGGAATGAGACCCAATGTGTCTGTCTCTAAATACCATATTGGCGGATTGCCGTCATTCAGGTCATTCATTTCCTGCTCCATTTAATCAGGTCGTTCTGATTTGACTCGCATCGTGACGTCACGTGGCGAGGATGGAGCGGATAGTGATCCAATTGGCTCTGTGGTTGTAGCGCACCAAACGGGGTTTGACAGAGAGCGAGTGAGAGAGGGAGAAACAGATACACCCTCGCGACAGAGCACACATACACACACGCGCGTCGCGCTGTCGTCTCTCGGTCTGTCTCTCTCTCTCTCTCCCCCTCTCTATCTCTCTCTCTCTCTCGATTCGGGAGCATAACTAACGCCCCGTCTATAGCGCACAGTGGAAGACTTCCTCAAACGGGAGAGGGAGAGAGAGAAAGAGAAGGGGACCTGCGTATCTCACACACGCAGACTGTGTGGATGACTGTCACTGAAAGTGCTTATGGGCGGAGCCCAGCCAATAACAGGCTGAAATCCTGAGGCCGCAAAATGATGCTTTTGAGTACTCCATTAGAAATATAAAACAATGATTTTTTTTTTAAATAAACCTTACAGATGTCTTCCATAGACTCACAGGAATTGTGTAAAGTTGCCCAAATAGTGCTAGGAATAGTAATGCATGTCCCCTTTAAAACAAATAAAAGGTGCCTCTTGATCATCAAACAAGAATGAATTTCCCTATTGGGATTAATAAAGTGCAACTCTAACTTTCTAACATCACTTTTTGTAAAATAAAAAAAGTTTTTATTATTTTTAGAAAATCGATTTAAATTTTTCAAAATCGTCCTAAATCATTAATTCGAATTAATCGATTAAATCGATTAATCGCCCAGCCATAAGTAGAGACTCACGCCTGTGTTTCTACAATGGGGAGTAGAGACTCACGCCTGTGTTTCTACAATGGGGAGTCAGTAACTAAAGGACATTCACTTCGGGTCCATTCTGCAGGTCTACAAAATCAGTCCCTCAGACTCTCAGAGGGCCTCAGTGTATCTCATGTTCACCAAATATTGATTGAACTTTACTTGGCCACGGAAATAACATAATGGAATTCTTCATTTGGGTATATAGTGTTCCCTTTTAACGGTGGTGGTGGGGTGCTTGCGTGGCTGTCGTTCTCCCTCCAGTTTGAATGATCACAACAGACCCCCCCCCCCCCAGGGATGTTATAAATAAATGTATGTTGTATTGACTGCCTAAAATGAATGATACATTTCAAGCTAGGAAATGGTAGTCTTCATGATCATCTTCATCATCACACAGCACGCAACATCACGCACTTGGCCATGTATGGGATATAGTATAGGCTTATAGCATCAGAATTTTAACAGCATCTTTTCCTGGACTATTAGCCATTGCACCGCTGCCTGACCAAGCTCCACAGTTCAATAGAACACTGTATTCCTAGGGGAGCTATATGTCAGCAAACCCTTCTTGACGTTTAATCTATTATTTTAAATAAACTTAACTGTCAGGATATTCCAAAGCTCCATGCAGCTATGTAAACATTTAACCTTAACTCTCAAACAGTGGGAGTGACTACACTCTGTATACGGGTCCACTTCTGCTTTAAAGAGGAACAGGGGAGACTGGTTGAGATGGAAACTTGATAGCATTGTGCATTAACAGTGTGTGGACATCACAACATAATATGTCATGGCTGTCACAGAGATAAGGAACCTGACCGGGTGACTATGCAGAGCTGAAACATTCACATTCCTGTCATACCTGAGCAAGCCCACAGTGCCACATCAATGTTGAAAATAGCTTCAAGTGATTAGTTGCAGACAGTGCCGTTCGTACCTCTCATCATTGGATTGTGGATCCACAAGATGCCTCCTATAAGAAGATGATGGGACTGGCCGAGCATCCAGAGTCAGTCTCCAGGTTCAACGGCACCGGGCCGAGGAAGAGCAGCAGCGACACCAACAATCACAGGTCAAAACCAAGTGACTTGGCCACATGTCACACCACCTGCTGCGAGATCAACCTCAGAATGGTCGTTGTAGTGCCCGCGATGAGTTCTAATCCATTGACTTTTTGAGTCATGCTCCCATGCTTTCAGATCTGATATGGAGCGCTGCTGCAGACCTCCGCATCCTCTCTAGCCAAGTAACGAACAGGTGCCGAGGCAGTGCACGTCACTCTGTAGACTAGTATGCAAATTGTTTGCGTTCGTAACATCATCCATATACACCTCGACACGCCTTGAATACATATAAGTGACCTGTAAGCTGTAACCACTATCCTCTTCATTCGCTGCGCTTTTTCAGTCAAACCAATGTTGGAACTCGCGCATTCCGAACATACAGTACGCCGCGCCAACGTAAATACAGACTGACGCCTGCGCGTTATTATTACTCATCTTTATAGTTGCGAAAAAAGACTCCTTTGACCGCCTGTATGCCACAGTGATGGGGCTATATTATATCCACATAATTTACAGAGTAGGAAAGGATAACCAGGCCAACAAGGTAAGACTGAGAGAGCAGAGGTTGCAACAGCATCCGACCACTGGCTCTCTCAGTTGACTTGACTGTGCACAACAAACGTTGAGGCATTTCCAGCGTGCAGCTCGTTATCATCCTACAGTATTTTATAGTAGTAACACCTCTAATTAATGCTTAAAACAAATACACACAGTAATTCCATACATACATTATTATACGCGTGGTGCCTTCCTTACCTTCGACAGCCATTGTGTTATTCCATAGTGGGCATCATTCGGAAGAGAGCTGGGGAACGTCCAACTCAAAGCTCTCTCATTCTACCTTGTTTCGCATGTTCTCATCACTTTGCTGCGGGCAGAGCTGGAGCGCACAGCTGTCGCCGCCTCTCAAGGAATTCTGGGGAGTGTAGGCATTTTTTGGTATTGCTGGGGAAAAGTCTTTTATATCAGTGTATTTGTTTATTAAAAAGGATCTCCATTAGCTGATGCCAATGGCACCAGTTAACAGTCTTCCTGTCCCACATATCAATATACACATACAAATAGACATACACACACACACGCACACACACACACACACACACACACACACACACACACACACACACACACACACACACACACACACACACACACACACACACACACACACACACACAGCAGTATACACAATACAACAACCTAACTTATTACAATCATAAAAAAATACATCATACAAAAAAAGAAAAAAACAATATTGCACATGAAAGATGAAGAGCTAATGCTTGACTGTAAAGGGCAGCATTACCGTCTTCAGCTTGTCACACATTAAGAAAATTATAAGAACGAATAATTTAAAACAAAAATATATCCACTGGACTACTACTCACTAGCTAAGTAATACATTCGTAATTTATGTTTAATTGACTTATGTGTTCTATGGGCAGCTATTCCCCTACGCTCTGCATCTTCTGGCCGCGTCAGACCTACTCCTATCCAAGCTCCCGGAGGGTCATCAAAGAGAAGCCGCCCTATTCTCAGTCCTTGCCCCACAATGGTGGAATGAACTACCCACCCCAGTTAGGACAGCCGAATCCCGTCCAATCTTTCGCTAAAGAGTCACTTCTTCAACCATTATCTGAAATGATAAAAAAAAAAAAAATATATATATATATATATATATATATATATATATATATATATATATATATATATATATATATATATATATATATATATAACCCTGACTAACCTTACTGTCATGCACTTGTCCTAATAAACTAACCTACACTATAACACGCAACACTTTGATAAACATTGTTACTCAGCTGATAGAGTTGTACCCTTCTTGCTGTCTTGTCGTACAGAACTTGTAAGTCGCTTTGGATAAAAGCGTCAGCTAAATGACTAAATGTAAATGTAAATGTATTCCAATAAGTAATGGCTCGATACATTTTCGTAAGGCATTCGATTTTGGGCGAGGTAACATGATTTTACCTTCTGCCATTCAGGCTTAGAGGATGTTATTGAAGAATGTGACTGTATTAAGACAAGCCTTTTATCTACCGATAACCATAAGAGTCCCTATGCAAATTACAAAAGCATATGACGTCTTTAGTTCACCCGGACCAAACTGGCTTCATAGGAGGCCGCCTGATCACTGAGAACATAAGACGTATACTGCACGTACTTGATGCCGACAAGGAGGACACCATACCTAAGGCGATGCTGTCCCTGGATGCTATGAAGGCCTTTGACAGGCTGGAATGGTCGTATCTGTGGGCAGTGCTAGAAAGGATGGGGTTAGGAAAAGGATTCATAGATATGATTAAAGTATTATACAAAGACCCATCGGCCATGATTACAACAGGTACAATCATCTCCCAAATATTTCCGGTATCACGCTCTGCCAGACAGGGTTGTCCTCTTAGTCCCGGACTGTTCAATCTATCATTAGAGCCTTTAGCACAATATATAAGACAATCCCAATCCATAGAACCAATCGTAATCAAGGGCACACAACAAAAAATTTGTTTATATGCGGACGATGTAATATTGTTCATGAAAAACCCCAACACCACATTGCCTCATCTGCTCAAGTTGATTGAGGACTTTGGTGATTTATCGGGATTTAAGATAAATTGGCCGAAGTCGGCTTTCCTTCCACTTAACACCCCTGCAAAAAAAGATACAACCCTCCCAGGACAGATACCGATGGTAAAACATTTCAGATGCTTGGGAGTGGAAATATTCCCTACCATAAGACAAACGGTGAAGCACAACTACACAAAAATCCAAAACAAAATCAAAGACGACCTTGATAGATGGGCAAAACTTAAAAACACAGTACAAGCACGGATATCAATAGTTAAGATGGATGTACTACCTAAAATCAACTTCTTCAGTTCAATGCTACCGTTACCCCCTCCAGAGGGTTTCTGGAAAAGATTACACTCCTCCACATACAAATTTATTTGGAATAACAAACCACCACGTATAAAAAGATCCACCGCACAGAGAAATAAAGCAGATGGTGGCATGGCATTTCCAGATTTTTTCCTATATTTTAAGGCGTACACATTAAGTCCATTGACAACATGGTTTGACTCCCAAGCATTAGCATCCTGGAGAAAAATAGAAGAAAACATAGTAGCCCCACATAGACTGAAGGACATAGCATACACTAAACTACCAATCAAGCACTGTGAACGTAAATTTGGCCCCTTAATTACTCATGCGATCCGGATATGGCGTGAATCACAAAAAATAAATCCTAACCCACAAAATTGGCACAATCATACTCCCTTATTCAATTTGATTGATTGATTGATTGAAAACTTTATTAACAGATTGCAGAATGGGTACAATACAGTACAGCTCAATACACACAATTGTTAAGGGGATGCAGACCAGAGAAAGACTTTCGTCTTGTTTACATCAGGGTCCCCCATTTTCAATTCATCAGGACATATATGACATACATGACATACAGATAGTCAGTACTGCTACATCTATACATTTATGACATACCAGATTTGCAAATACAGTACTGTTTGTGATACAGAAGGAGTCAGGAAAAGGGAGTATATACATTTGACGTAGAAACTGTACATTGGAGGAGGTTGGGTGGGGGGTGTTGGGTACACTGGGATATTGACAACCATACTGGGTAATCTACATTGGAGGTGGTTGGGGGGGGGGGGGGGCACACTGTATATACAAGCAAAACTGTACATTGAGGGGGGGGGGGAGACACTGTACAAACATACAAAATTGTACATTGGACTATTGACAAAACCATACTAGGTAAATGACTGTACATTGGAGGGGGTTGGGTTAGGATATTTACAGGGGCCAGTGTTGAATTGCAGTCTCCCGTAGGTGTCCCTTGAGAGAGGTTTTGAAAGTGGGTAGTGATCCACATTCCTTTACAGCTTTGGGTAGGGCGTTCCACATTGATGTGGCATAATTGCGAAACGTGTTTAGTCCCTTATTTGAGCCGAATCTGGGTTTAACATGATTTGTGGAGCTCCCTCTGGTGTTGTGATCGTGGTATTCACTGACCTTTGGGAAGTATTTTGACATGTACATGGGTACCTTGGTCGTGTAGTGTATCTTGTAGACCAGGCCCATTGCAAGTTGCTGTACTCTGTCGTCTACTCTAAGCCATCCTAGGTTGTCAAAGTGGGCAGGGGTGAGGTGGGTTCTAGGAGTAAGGTCAAGCAGTAGTCTGACCAGTTTGTTTTGAGATGTTTGTAATTTTGTTTTTAGCGCCTTTGAGGTGCTTTGGTACCATGAGGTGCAAGCATAGTCGTAGTACCCCTGAATGAGTGCTCCTGCCAGAGTCCTCAGGGTATTCTTGTTTACCAGAGAGGAGATCCGGTACAAGAATCGAGTTCGTTGGTTGACTTTTTGTTTTTTATTACATTGGATGCCATTTTGTCACAGGAGAGATTAGCCTCTAGGATGGAACCCAGGTAGGTAATTTCATCTTTCCTTGTGACAATATTGTCACCCACTGTAACTGAGAAGCCGTCGGTCTTGCTGAGTTTGTTATTTGAACCGAAGAGAATGGACTCTGTTTTGCCCATGTGTAATGATAGTTTGTTATCAGCAAGCCATATGCAGATTCTGCCTAGTTCCGAGCTGAGGGTTTTTTCAACCTGTAACTTGTTCTTGTCAGAGACCAGCAGGGCTGAGTCGTCCGCAAACAGGAACAAGTTGCAGTCACAAGCTGACGACATGTCATTTGCATAAATTAGGAACAGTAGCGGTCCTAGTATGCTTCCTTGTGGAACACCACAGCTCACTGTGAGGGGGGGGATAGGGTACCGTTTACCTCCACCATCTGTTCCCTCCCCTCAAGGTAGGATTGCATCCAGCTCACTGATAGACTATCAAAACCAATTGCTTTTAGCTTGTCAATCAGAATGGAGTGATTGACCGTGTCAAAGGCCTTTTGTAGGTCCAGCATGACCATGCTGCAGTATTTGCCTGCGTCCACCTCTTGTTTGATGTGGTCATTCAAATAGCAATGCACTCTTAATTGGAAAACGACCTATAAGATTCCCTATATGGGAAGAGCAAGGCATACACTCATTAGGGGATGTTTTTAACAAACAGGGTTTTTGTAGTGATAAAGAAATACGCAAAAAATGTAATCTCACCAAGTCCACATGGCTTTTTCACAAACAGTTAGAGCTATGTTTGAAGTCTCACGGTGTTCCATTAGACAGACCAATTGAACACCACAGATACCACAAATTCTTCTACGCAAGAGAGACATCGAGAGGTTTTGTTTCAGAATTTTATCATCAATTACTAACGTCCTCGTATGAAACCCTCCAACTTGACTCTGTCTGGAGGAGGGATATACCAGACCTGGAAAATGACTTTGATTGGCAAGGAGCCTGGGCAAATGTCCGACTTACATCAAGGAACCCGGATCATCAACAAATCAATCTTAACTATATTCACAGGACATACTTGACTCCTATAAGACTGTGCCGAATGGGGCTTAAACAAGATTCCAAATGCACCCAATGTGCAAATGGGGACGAAGGGACATTTATGCACATGTATTGGGACTGCTCACCAGTTAAGGCATTCTGGAAAGATGTGACCCAACAAATATCAAAACTCGTATCTTGGAATATACCTGTACACCCCTCGGTATTATTATTGAATGATGTTTTTGAGTTTGCAGTGAATCCACAGCTAAAGAGATTGGTTTTATCGGGTATCACAGTAGCCAAAAAGCTGATCGCATCACGCTGGTTTCAACCGGAAAAAATGTGCCGTAAAGTTTGGTTTCTTACATATCTCGATGTAATTTACCATGAAATATCTACAGCAAGAATTCTGGGTCTCAATGAATCCAAAATGTCAATGTGGTTAGAAGTGGTGGAGAGAATAAAAGCTAGCTTATAATGGTAGTGTCTGGTTAGGTGCGAGGGATAGTGGAGGTACTTCTCAAGGTGGGGTCCGGGAGGGGGGGGTTCGAGCTGAGCATATGTGTGTAGGTTTTTTTTTAGATAACAGGTATTAGGGGTATATCTTATATAAGACAACTAACTAAAATGTGATCTCATTGGATGTGCCCTGACAATTAATGCTTGTATATCTTATCGTGTGTTGTCATGTTTGTTTATATGTTTGTTTAAAAAATAATAAAAAAATAAAATACAAAAAAAGAGTCCCTATGCATACTGTTTATGTTCATTGTTATGGGGCAATGTAGGACTAGTCTGTCAGCTCTGTTCTGGGTAATTTGTAGTTTACTCTGTGCACTGTCAGATGCAGAGGACCAAACAGGTGAGCAGTAGTACATGTGGCTTAAACTAATGACTTAACGACCTGTCCCAGAATATGTGCTGGAACATAGGCATGTCTTGCCATATAAATGCCATTACCCATTTTCTTAGCCACTGTGTCGATGTGCTCTACCCATGTCAGTCGACTATCTATTATGACTCCCAGTAATTGAATCAGTGTTAATAAGCTACTTGTGTGTGTGTGTGTGTGTGTGTGTGTGTGTGTGTGTGTGTGTGTGTGTGTGTGTGTGTGTGTGTGTGTGTGTGTGTGTGTGTGTGTGTGTGTGTGTGTGTGTGTGTGTGTGTGTGTGTGTGTGTGCAGTGAGAGTGTGTATAGAAACATCAATGAAATGCCAACCTTGATAAAATTGTGCATAGCCATTATGTTAATTCTGTCTGTCTGTCTGTCTGTCTGTCTGTCTGTCTGTCTGTCTGTCTGTCTGTCTGTCTGTCTGTCTGTCTGTCTGTCTGTCTGTCTGTCTGTCTGTCTGTCTGTCTCTTGGTGTGTCTTTCAGTGAATCTGCCTGCATGTAAAATGGATATACACTTTGTTCTGTATACATCCATTTCTGTGCTGTAATAGTCTACATGTGGGACTGGAAAACGAGGCGTCTACCGCCGGTAGCAAGCTAGATGACGCTAGATGACGTCTTTTTAAGCTGCTCTGCCTGGTTCAACCAGTAGGGGGAGTCGAGTTACACGGTGGAGAGTGGGAGCTATTCTACAATCTGTGTGTGTGTGTGCATGCGACACTAGTCTTGGACATATTATTTTGCAATGTAATGCTTTTCTGTAGATTATTTGACTGTCATTGGTACAGTAATGGTGTGGTATTTTCGATTAACGTGCGTTTTTTATGGATAATCATCTAGATACTCAGATACAGTGCAGTATTATTCTTTACGAGACAACCTATACGTGCTGGCACCGAAGACCCGCCCTACTCTGCCTCTGATTCGCAGAATGTCGCTGTACTGAATTTACTGGTAAGCTAACTTCGGTTTAACGTTAGTTTGTTTACTACAGTTATGTAGTCAACTAAGGTAACGTTACAGTAGCAACTGCTCAAATAAAGCTGTATCCACAATTGCTGTCAAGTTAACGTTATGGTCTCTCGAAAATTGAATGCGACCTCAAGGCTTTTCAACACTGGCCGCGTAATATTAGTTAACGTTAATTTAGCAGGATGTAATGTGTAACGTTTAATCAACGTGAAATGGCCCTGAATACATCATATAATGTGTTTCCCAGCTGCTTATATTGTAACGTGTATGCCCAAAAATATATATCACTGAATTGAAAATGGGGGACCCTGATGTAAACAAGACTAAAGTCTTTCTCTGGTCTGTGCAATGTGCATCCCCTTAACAATTGTGTGTATTGAGCTGTACTGTATTGTACTCATTCTGCAATCTGTTAATGACATTTACATATCTGTAGATACTATATCTATATCTGTACATCCCTTACCTACTCTTACTAGTTACGCTGCTGGCCAGTATGACTTACTACCATATAGTGTCTTTATACCTGTATCACTGTACATATTAATACTATCTATATCTGTACATATCTCTTACCTACATACCCAGTTCTCTTCTCTAATGGCTATTTTCTTTTTTTACAGCTTTAGGTAGGGCGTTCCGAGCTGAGGGCTTTTTCAACCTGTAACTTGTTCTTGTTTACATCAGGGTCCCACTGTCTGGAAATATAGTACAATTATTGAAGGCCCCTCACAACCAACTTGTGCACATGCCCTAGGCTGCCAAAGATAAAAACTAGGAGTTTACATCTGTAGCCTAGCTGTGAGATCCAATGTAATAAAAAAAAGTCTGCTACGTCTTGCTATGTTGTGTTTCAATACAGTGGGTACAATACAGTACAGCTCAATACACACAATTGTTAAGGGGATGCAGACCAGAGAAAGACTTTCGTCTTGTTTACATCAGGGTCCCCCATTTTCAATTAATCATGACACTGCGGTGGCCAGGAGCGCGCAACAAGATGGTATACAATGGTATATGATTTATGAATAGTATATTCCACTATAGCAGTATATGGTGTGCTGTACATTTGAATCTAATCTAATTTTGAGAGTGCAAATGTAACAGTAAAGTGCAATAGTGATATACAATGAACAGGTGATTAAACTGTGTAAAATATATAAATTAGTACTACTGAGTAATAGTGCTAATCACTACTCAGATGTATGTATAGAGTTGTAGTATAATACAGTGATACTCACTTTGGTTGAATGGAATCATTGACACAGATACCATCCAAATAGTAGTTATCTTGACTTTAATGTGGGTCTACAGTAACTTAAAAACACATGAACACACAGTGCACTCGCTCGCACCATAGGTCACTTTAAACACAAAGGACACTTTAAGAAAATAACTTGTTGTGATTAATGCATAATATAGTTAGTAATAGCAATTATAGCATAGGGGCATAGCAGTAAAACTATATATTGTACATAGGACCCAGTGCCTTTAAGTAGTAGCTCAAAACCCCACTCTGTAGCTGATGGCGATGGAGTGGAAATAGTCTCCAGTTTGCCAGGTATCTGCAACATAAAAAGAAAATAGCCATTAGAGAAGAGAACTGGGTATGGAAAATGATATAGATATAAAGAAGACACTATGGTAGTAAGTCATACTGGCCAGCAGCGTAACTAGTAAGAGTAGGTAAGAGATATGTACAGATATAGATAGTATTAATATGTACAGTGATACAGGTATAAAGACACTATATGGTAGTAAGTCATACTGGCCAGCAGCGTAACTAGTAAGAGTAGGTAAGGGATGTACAGATATAGATATAGTATCTACAGATATGTAAATGTCATTAACAGATTGCAGAATGAGTACAATACAGTACAGCTCAATACACACAATTGTTAAGGGGATGCACATTGCACAGACCAGAGAAAGACTTTAGTCTTGTTTACATCAGGGTCCCCCATTTTCAATTCAGTGATATATATTTTTGGGCATACACGTTACAATATAAGCAGCTGGGAAACACATTATATGATGTATTCAGGGCCATTTCACGTTGATTAAACGTTACACATTACATCCTGCTAAATTAACGTTAACTAATATTACGCGGCCAGTGTTGAAAAGCCTTGAGGTCGCATTCAATTTTCGAGAGACCATAACGTTAACTTGACAGCAATTGTGGATACAGCTTTATTTGAGCAGTTGCTACTGTAACGTTACCTTAGTTGACTACATAACTGTAGTAAACAAACTAACGTTAAACCGAAGTTAGCTTACCAGTAAATTCAGTACAGCGACAGCTGAAATCCACGGGCCAGTTACATTTGAGTACAGCTGTAACAAAGTCCAATATGCCCTCGTTCATTAGATCCAAAGCATCAATTGCTTTTCCTCGACTCTAACGCTAGTTTAATAGCTAATGACTAATGGCTAAACAGCTGATTTTGTAAACATGAGGCAGAGTAGGGGCGGGCGCTGGATGGATATAATTCCAACTTGACTTTGCGCCTCCTGGCGGCACAAAACAGAAACCGCACCCACCCTAATAAAACCATTTGATGAGAGCCGTTAACGGGCGGCAGAGGGCGTTGAAACGGCGGTAGGAGGGACCTCAATTTGCAATGCTGTAACTGTAGTTGAAATGCTTCAGGAAAGCTGGGGATGAAATCCACTAGATGGCCACATTACATTTCTAAAGTAAACTTGTTACACATGGTTGACTATTCTACCTGCTTGTCTTTATACCTCACTGCATTTTGTCTGTGTCATGTCATTCCATTTGTATGTATAAAGTAGGGCTGCTCCATTAAACAAAAATCATAATCACGATTATGTTGGTCAATATTGAAATCACAATTATTTAACACGATTACTCATTGACTTTGGAAACACCATGCATTTATTGAACTTTGAAAATAAAAATAAAATACTTTTTATTAACAGTGGATTTCCTTGCACTTTAAATATAATTCAACTGAAAAACAAAAGACAAGAATTAAAAACAAGAATTAGCTTTATTTCCCAGCCCTATAGTACAGTATAGTGTAGGCTATACAGTAGCCTAAACGGTCTAAATGCACACGTGCCTGTGTGTTGGAGGTTTATCTTCTGTTCTTCCTTGTCTTTTATCTGGCGGCGTGGTCTGTTTAGCCTGTCTGATGAGTTGTCCCAACATTTCTTCCAATACCCTGACTTCTGAAAGACAGCACTTGTGTGTGTGTGTGTGTGTGTGTGTGTGTGTGTGTGTGTGTGTGTGTGTGTGTGTGCGTGCGTGCTTATGTGTGCGTGCTTACTGCTTATGTGTGTGTGCTTGTGTTGTTTTGGTGTCGCTCCATCTGTCTACCAGTCACCATGCAGTAACGCAGGCGACACAGAAAGCCTATTCATTCTCTTGACTCACAAAATATCATCTTACTCACAAACATAAAGGTTACTGTGGGTGGAAACTCAGGTGGAGAGACGACACGTTGTTAGGAGGCAGACACAGAAATGGAAGAACACCAAAAAGTACCTTTAGTGTGAATCATGAATAGTTATGCAGTGAATTTAGCCCACAGGAGAATAAATGATTAAATGCACCCCATTGGTGGTGCTTTCTTTAAAATTTTATAACATTTAAATGTACTAAGAATTCTAAATGTGCCTTTACACGAAATCAGTTTTAAGGCCATGTGAATAGGCAAATATATATTTTTTTGGTTGATTTTGAGATTGTGTTATATTTTGCTTCCTAAACATGTCTTCTATGAAACTAGTGACAATAAAACGTCAATAACACACATTTAGTTGTTTATTTTACTTCATTTTGCCTGATTGCATCCATAAATGTGCACATATTTAATGGTGAAGTGCCTCATTTGCATATATAAACATAAAATTCAGAAAACTTGCAATACATTTTTTCTTAGTTGTTATGTACATAACAAACTGGGAACGTTTCATAGTGATATCTATTCAAATATTTGTTTTGCCTATTCACCTGGGTAGTCTTGCCTTAACCGCTGGTATTGTGACAATTGTCTACAACATGCATGGAGGCGTAGAATTTGTTTTCCAGACAGGGGACTCCAAATATGAGGAAGCAGAATTCCTTGTCAGTTTAAATGTCACTTGTAACATTGGTTCTGTGACCCAGATCATTGTTGTTTAGTCCAGCTACCCAGCATGGGTTCACTGTTGTGATGTGTTGAGTGATCTGAGAGGGGGGGGGGGTGACATTGGTTGAACTCTTGATAGAAACAGTTGAATTCAAGACCAACCAACCACCACTGCCCTTTTATGTCTTTCTGTAGGTCTCTGGAGTGCCCTTTTCACATCAAAATAAAGTCTTATAAATATCTTGCACTAGATATTGCTGGTGGCTATTTCCTGGGCTGAAAGGGAACCCTGAAAAGATACTTTAAATATATGATTTAACAAAAAAGTCACACCAGTGGACCACTTACACCAGATTTCTTTGTGAGGGCCGTTCATAAGGAGCAGCCCCTGATGCCTTAGGCAAAGACCACGCAAGGAAAACACTGACGAAGGCCAGAGGTTTCTTGTCCGCTGCTATGCATTCAACGAAGTGTGTAAACATAATTTCAGGAGTGCTGATTTTCCCCTTTTTAACTGAGCAAAGACCATGCCCGGGCTCCATCTTCCATTGGCTGACGAAGGACCCCTCTCTCCCAGTATGCAGTATACTGTACGTGCCATTTTTCTTTTTTTCTTTTCTTTTTTATTGTTTTTCACAAAAGCAAACAACCAAAAACACAACAAAAACACATTCCAGGGCTGCATTACTAGTGTCACATTACAAAAGTATACATTTCATACAATGAATGCTCAATTCTCGAACTTTCCCAATAATTATGGTGAATATTTTCTAAATTATACATCATCCACAGGCTGTCGTAAGTAACAGAAAAAGGTCCCACTTTTCCCAGTAGGCTACTTGAAAAATTCGTCTTTCTGTAGTCTGAGAATAAAAGTAAGTCTTTCCATTGTGTATATTTCACCTATAATGTCCAACCACTTTTCTTTAGTTGGAGGTTCTTGTTTGATTTGATTTTATTTTGATTTTATTACGGATCCCCATTAGCTGGTGCCATGGCAACCAGTTCTGTATCGTTAGTGGCTTAGCTTGGCATCGCCTTCTGCACTATCTCGCGTACGTGCACGCGTACTGAATAAACCACAAATGTACCTCTAATACCAGTATTAGTCTGACCACACCCCTCATCAGCTTACCTTCATAAGCAGGTGTGTGGTCACCTGCTCTCCTCCTTCTCGCTTTCACCACAAGGAAGAGGTGCCTCGGTAGATCCCCACACTTGACACCATGATGGAAGAAATTGGATTAGGAACAGCTTGGGAAACAAGGATACGTTGACATCATATCTTTATTTTCTCTCTCACTATTTTCGAGAAAATACGGCGATATTGTCTTCGTACTGGAGTGTCTAGAAGATGATGATCATTCTACAAACCCTCCACCGGTTTTCGTATTGGGAGCACGCCGCTGCATGCTTCTCAACTGCAGTTCCTTGCTGTGTTTGTTGGGGTGAAACCTGTCAGGCCACAGCTGAACTGTCGGACATGCCGCTGTTGTGAGGAGCGGTGCGTTCCAGGTTGGGTGAGTAGTGTTTGCTGGCGGGCTCCACTTGTCTGTTAGTGCTATGGGGGCTACTTGACAAAGTTTATGGAAACCGGCCCCAGGCTAGGGTCCTTTGTTTAGCCGTCTAGGCGACAGAAGGCCTTGGTCTGGCGACCATTATAGTTTTAACTAGTGGGCCGCGACCATTGACACTGGTGATCCCTGTGTGTTCTGGACGAGTGGATTCTCTCTGTCACCGTGTTAAGACCCCATCTTTCATATCCAAATGAGAGTATTCCTTCACGAGGGGATATGTGCATGTAATGTGCGATAGCGGCAGATTCATGTTCAAAGTCAGCTATACAGGCCAGTTGGTACTGTGCTGATTCCGCCGGACGTGTTAATGTCACCGTTGTGAAGCGGTGTTGACGTCTTGTTTTCTCTTTTCTCTTAAAAAGTGAGGAGGGTTCAGAACGGCGGCCTGTCTGGGTGAGTGTTATGTCATTGTTTACATGTTCATAGCTTACGGTTAGCCGGTCGGTGGCCTGGCGCGGGGTAGCTTGGCTTCTCGCGCGCCGCCGGGAGCTCGCTCCTGATCGCGTGCGTCGTAGATCGGCGTCTCGCGAGCGGAAGCAATAGCACCCGAACGGTTGGAGCAGCCGTTAGCTTGATGCTATTCTGTTGAACGTGCTTTGATTTTTAACATGTTTTACACTCTTGACCACGACGTCATCCTTGACAGGGGATGTTCGTCGACCCTGCCTGAGCCTAGACGGGGATTGCGTCAACAAAGAGGACTGTAGCGACTGGTGGAGCGGCGACGCTGCCCGGATCGAACAACACGGGACGGCTGTGTTCTACGGTGGCTTGTGACTGCACTTCGCTGATCTGCGTTCCGGGCAGGTACGGGGTTGGCCAGACCTCATAAACACGTCTTCTGGTTTTACCTTGCTAAATGTATTGTGAATAACGGTGTTTTTTCCCAAAACGTGTGTTGTTGCAATGCATTTGAGATACGTTGCGGGTTGTGTGTGAGCTGTTTTTGTCACTGGCAGTTAGCTTCTCCGTGCAGGTCGTGATGTATTGATCTGGTTGTTGTGTGAGAAACATCATGGTGTTTATGTGTACCGTGTACTCACTACTAAGGCAACTAACCTATGAAGCTATGCTTGGTGACGAGTGAGTAAAAGAATGTTCTTTCTCAGACTGTAATGACAATGAACAGTGAGTTCACACATTAACAGGTTTTCCTGTTTTAACTGGCCGTATTGAGGGTAAAATAGGAGGATTGTGTTTCCCCCCCCGGTTCCCTGGGGACTTTATCACCTCCTATCAGACATGTTGTGCATTAATTGTGTCTTTTGTGTGGTAGGGATACGATGTAACTCTCAGCTTGATTGCTGAGGTTGTGCTAAATCTGCTGGAGAAACTTATTTCCTAAAGGGAAATTGGTTTGGTTGCTGTCATGTGTGCTTAGCAAGGCCTGTGGTCGATACTAATCAAGAATGATGTATTCTCTCATTGTGAAAAAAACGGCGTTCCTCTGTTGAGTGTTTTTGCCATTTTTTGTAGGTGATGATGGGTTGTGTGTGTCATGTGACCTACAACTGGGTTGTACTGGCCACAGAAGCACATGTGTATGTTGGACCGGGGTTCTTAGAGCCCTCTCTATTCTGTGTTTTTCCTTAGTAAAAATCAGATAGCAGGTTAGCTCGTGCGCTGTGTGGAGCTGTGAAACGCTTCATAGAGCTGACTATGACTGTGTCATATTCTCTTTTTGTCGTTACGTCGTATCATGGGTGTGGGGTCGTAAAGGGGTGAACTGGTAACCTTTCCTCTCCCCATTGTTCTGTCGGTCAGGGGTACACCCCCTGTCCTTCAAGGTTCCCGTCACGTGGCGGTTCGGCACGTTACGGGGGGGGGGGGGGGGGGGGGGGGGGGAGGGAGTTCCTGGTCCCACGGCCTGGTATATTGGGCGTGTGCACCGCAGGAATTCCCCCGCCATAGAGTACGTCACCGTGCGCGTCTCTGTTGGTAGGACTTCCGTGTGCTGTTCAGGTCCATGTGATGGATCTGTTTTCAGGGGGGGTGGTCAGGGCTCCTCCTCACCAAGCGCCTACTCAGGCCTTCTGTGAGTTCGGACTCCTTCTTCCATGTGAGGAAGCCTCCATCAGAGTACAGAGCCTTCCTCCTCAGATTGTCAAAGTGAGTGGACCCTCTAGAAGGGTCCTTTTCTATTGTATGTATATTCGATTCAATTCGTTTATTGAGTGTGTATGGGTTCGGTGCCTCTTCCCCGGAGGCCCTAAAACCAGTTTTTTACATGGCTCAAGGTGCAATATATTCTTTTCAATCTGTACAGCTCGCGTGGGAAGTCTCTCTGGGGATCCCCGTCTCTTTCCTATGGGAGGGTGGTGGGATGTAAAAATGTGAACATTTTTTACCCCGGCTGTGTAGACTGGGATACATACTGTTGATGCTTCCTTCTTTCTATTCCAGAAGTGTTGGAGTTAGGGAGTGTCACACCCCTCTTGTCGTTCCCCTGGGCGCCTTGGGGATTCAATGACAGGTCTAAATAGCCTGTTCATTGATGGGGGTGTGTCCCGACGCACGTATAGTGCTAGCTCGCTGTAAACAGGCGATTGACTGGCACGCCTTAGTTGCTTGTGGTTGAAACAGCGTTTTTATAAAGCAACTGAGATGGGGGTTTTTCCTCTTCCGGCGACCACATCCCATGACCTGGGTGGGTTGTCGACGGATTCTCGTTCATGTCTGGGGGATGATGACGGGATGGATCTGAACATATGTAGTGGGGTCTCACGCCCTTGGGGTGGGCCACCAGGCGCGGTTCGTCCCGACGTCTGGGTGGCGCCTTCTTTTCATGTTAAGATCAACACGCATATCTGCCCTTCTCCTGGAGTAGGCATGTCGGCGTGGTTAGGGCACGGGACTGGTTCTGGTCACGCTGGTCCAGATCAGTTGAACCCGTTGTCCGCCGGGGATGCAGATCTGCTGTTCTGGTACCCTGAGGGACTTGGGCTTTTTTCAGGGGGAAAAATGCCAGGTCGGTCTGGGTGTCACAGGGTTAAGCGCTATGGAGACCCTGGTTGGGTATGTTTTTACTCAGCACTGTCGTCATGGCTTACAGCCATGCCATTCTGTACGCGCTCGATCTCGTCGGATCTCGGCCGCTACACAGGTTGGTCCTGGTTAGTACTTGGTTGGGAGACCGCCGGGGAATACCAGGTACGGTGTGCTTAGGGGCTGGTTCTCCATTATTTTTCGCTCCTCTCTCACGCATGGCGAAGAGGGGCCTGTGGGGGTGGTTTTTTGACCTCCTCTGGTGACCCTGTGCTTCCCGTACCGCCAGGCCCGGTCCGAAGTGATGTTTGCGACCCGTAGGCCTGGGTTAACCCTTTTTGGAAACTGAAACACTTGTACTGCGGTATAGCCGGTGTATACCCGCAGGTGTGTTTTGGAGTTTTTTCTTGAGGGGTTATAGGAACAACCACCGCATTGGGTAACACCGAGGTGGTTGATTCCCTGGTGTGTTGGAGCAGTGTCAACTCCCGGGTTCACCGTTTGAGGGTGCCCCTGCACGTTCATGACGTCTGCCAATCGTGTCAGCCTTCTCTGCCTCGACCCCTCTGGGTGGGGGTTGTTAAATGGAGGCTTGGTCATGCAACACCGCCAGCTTACGCTCCTTCCGCCGGGGCGGCTGTGTTCAGCTGTCCCCTCTGGCGCCTGTCTCGTCCGCAGTCTCCAGGCTAGGGTTAACAGCCTGTTGCCTGGTTTTTCCCCGGTGCGCTGCCTGCTTCCGTTGGTTAACCTTTTTTGTGTGCTTACGGCCATGCTGACTGCCTATTCTGCAGGGTCAGTGTGCCAGGCGGTGTACTATTGGGGTGACGGGGCCCGCTCGGCTTACGGCCATACCGACCTGAACACGCCCGGTCTCGTCCGATCTCGGAAGCTGGGCAGGTTCTGGCCTGGTTGGTTCCGCCTGGGAATACCAGGTGCAGTAACTGAGGGGCCTTTGTCCGAATACGCTGGCGATGTGGGGGGCGGGGCACTACGTGCCCACCTGGTGGGGTCTTGATGCTGGCATCATGGACTTCTCCGGGCCCCCATTCCAGGGAGTCCAGTCCTTTTGGTGGGTCTGGGTCTTCCTTCGTGCTCCGCTGCTACGGCCTTGCCACGGGGTTGGGTTTGCCCTTGACCCTGTGATTCTGGGGGCAGTAACGAGGTTGTTCCTCCGTTCGTTCCCGGGTGGCATGCGGGTTGTGCGTGTGTGTAGTCGTGGGGTCAAGCCACGGTCTGCTCACCCTGTGCGTTGAGTTGCTTGAGTGCCTCTTCGCACGGTCGGGTCCGTCGCCCTCCCGTGACGTCCCTAATAGGGGGGCTACCCTCCATTAGGGGGGGTCGGGGGGGCTCGGCCCTCCCTGTTCTGATGGTTTTGGGGGGCTGTCAGCGGGGTGTATTTGTCAGCCAAGTGGCTCCGCTTGGCCTCCCTTGTGCAGAAGGCGATGCCAAGCTAAGCCACTAACGATACAGAACGTTAGGTTATGACTATAACCAAGTTCTGTTAGTTAGGGGCGATGCTTGGCATCGGACGCCGCTGCAGCCCTTGTCCTCACCTTGTGGTGAAAGCTTGGGAAGGAGGAGAGCAGGTGACCACACACCTGCTTATGAAGGTAAGCTGATGAGGGGTGTGGTCAGACTAATACTGGTATTAGAGGTACATTTGTGGTTTATTCAGTACGCGTGCACGTACGCGAGATAGTGCAGAAGGCGATGCCAAGCATCGCCCCTAACTAACAGAACTTGGTTATAGTCATAACCTAACGCTAGTCTTCCTGGGGTCCACACAAAAAAACATACAAAAACAATGATTGCAAAACAGAATTATTAAAAGTCAGTACTCAACACACAATACACAATGAAACTAACAATTAAGATGGCTAAAATTACATGCAAGCAAAGAAACAGAAAACTAAAAAACAAAACAAAATACTTGTTAACAACAATTTAAGATTGTTTTTAAAAGTGAATCTTTTTAAGAATTGCTTTCAGAATGCTCATCAATGTTACTAAAACATCAATTTCACCATACCTTTAAAAAGAAAAGAAAAAACACAAAGTAAACGGAAGACGTTTTGGATAACATGGCTGCAGCAGTGCAGCTACACTCATGCATGACATATATTAATTTCCTTCCGGATTATGGCTCCTTTAAGTTTCTTTTTGAAACTGTCCTTGTTTTCCGTCCGTATAATATGTAATGGGATCCTATTCCAGTATGTTATGGCTCTATACATTGCCGTTTTGTTTAGAGCGTTGGTTCTAGGCAGAGGTAGGGTGAAGCGACTACTTGAAGCATGTCTGGTATTATGGTCATGTCTATCATTGGTGGATGAAAGCATAGAATACAATTGAGTGGGTTTACCCAAGGTACAAATGTTCTTTAAAAACCTAATCAAACTGCATGCTAGTCTCTCCTCCACCCTCATCCATGACAGTCTAGCATGCATTCCCTCCACACTATTCCTTATAGAGCAGTGAAGAGTGAGTCGGGCAGCTCTATTTTGTTGATACCAGTGACGGGTGATCGCTTTCTTACTTGCCTCTAAAAATACTTTAATCAAATATCTGTCCCCACCGCGTGTTGCTTTCTAACAGCGGAGGAGTGCAAGAATGTGACAATTTGACCATGTGACCGCGGCAGCGCGAGAGAGCGGCAGTGCGGAAATAGGCTGTCTATTGCCATTCTCTAAGACAAACGCTAACCTTAACCAGCTCCTTAACAGCGCCTAAACTTAACCGTTCTAACCTTAACCAACTCCGAAACAATGCCTAACCTTAACCTTAACCTTAACCATGCCTAACCTTAACCTTAACCATAGAAAGAATATTGCCATTCTCTAAGACAAACTCTAACCTTAACCAGCTCCTTAACAGCGCCTAAACTTAACCGTTCTAACCTTAACCAACTCCGAAACAATGCCTAACCTTAACCTTAACCTTAACCATGCCTAACCTTAACCGGCGAAAGAATACACGTTAAAAAAAAATTTGATGGGATTCGAACTTGTCAACAACGGACCGCAGGACCGCAGGACCGCTGCGCTGCCAGGTGAGCTGAGCTTCGAATGAAAATCATGGCGGATTAGGGCTACATAATGCCGCAAGCTCTGCCGCTCCGCTCTGCGGTTGCCGCGCCTGCCGCGGGGCGTGTCGCAGCCAATCAGGGAAAACGCGGAAGCAACGGCAGCACTGCTCCGCTGTTAATAAGCAATAGGCGTCCCCACCTACCAATTCCTCAGGTAATTTACCCAGGTACTGTGAGGATTGGTCCGTTGCCGAACGCACACTTCTAGGTCAAGTAACAATTACCATCACGCACCTGATGTGTGTTCTAATCAGCGCTCCAGAGGCTTCATATACTGGGACCTTCTTTCAATCGTTGTCGGGTCGTTTTGAGTACTACTGTTTTGAATACTTCTGCTTCTGCCTGTTGTTCCCCCGTTGCTGTGCCTCGTCTACTTTCCCTCCAGGACATCTGTGGATTGCCGCTGGTGAAAACCTTGTCCCCCCGGTTGGAGCTGCGCCTCGTTTACCCGCTTTACGCTTGGCGCTTTGGTGAGTTGGAACCAAACCCCTTTTTGGACTATTCTGTTTTGTGTGTTTTGAAGAACACTGAAGAGTTCCATTTTTGCTTGCACTAGACTCAGCTAAATTGTGTGTTAAAGGAGACACTGAAGATTATCATTTTGCTTGCACTGGACTCAGCTGAAGTGTGTGTTTAGAAGAGACACTGAAGATTATCGTTTTTGTTTGCACTGACCCTCAGCTAAATTGTGTGTTGTGGAGAACACTGAAGATATCGTTTTGTTTGTTCTGGACTCCGCTAAGGGAGGAGGAAACCGCACTGCCTCTGTGTTATGTGGGACTGTTATTGATCTCTCTCTCTCCTTTTCCGCCTCAAGTTGAAGCTGGGAGTATCTGCAGAGCCGCTACGGCGTCAACACCAATTCCCCACCTCCAACACCAAGAGGATCTGCAGAGCCGCAGATAACTCTGCCGAAGGCTGTCTCCCTTTTTGTTTCGAAATTGTTACTTGACTCCTTTTTGACTCTGTAAATAAATACGCCCTAGTATTTGGCTAACTCTGAACTACCTGTCTGTGCTGTGCGTTTGAGGTCGGTTTCAAACCCTAACAGGTACAAAAAGGAGAAGGTCTTTGGTATCTTAAAACACAATATATCCTGCATAGAGGAATGAACTATGCCATTTTCTTTTAAATTGTTTTCTTATCCTGACCCTGGAAAAGTCTGTGAAGGGCAGGCCAGTGATTTCATGAGCCCTAACATTTTTCAGACTATGAAATAATGGTGAACATGGAGCATTATTCCAAACATTGATATATTGATACACCATGATGCGAAGTGGCGGCTGGTGACAATTATTCTAGGTGGGGCGGAACTATGTGTTGGGGATAATGAGTAAATGACCAAGTATGGTTTCGTCAATATTCCAATGTACAGTTTTGCTTGTACAGTTGTACAGTGTCCCCCACCCACCCCTCCTACCCAACCCCCCCCCCCCCCCCCCCCCCCCCACTCCACCCACCCAACCACCTCCAATGTACAGTCTGAATGTACTGAAAATGGGGGACCCTGATGTAAATAAGACAAACGTCTTTCTCTGGTCTGCATCCCCTTAACAATTGTATGTATTGAGCTGTGTACTGTACCGTACCCATTCTGCAATCTGTTAATACAGTTTTCAATCAATCAATCAATCAATCAATCACATGGACAATATTGTTGGTTGCTTTCCTGTCTGCAAATCAGTTCCGGTTAGCTAGCATTAGCAAGCAGACAGTGTTGACCTTGTATTGATGTCAAATCTTAGCACTTTGAGATTTGGTTCCAAATGTAAAGTGCACTACAAATTAAATGTATTGTTATTATAAATTATGTTGAATAAACGTTTAGCGTTGTTCTACAAAAAGGCCTGAACTATTTTACCCAAGGATATAGGCTATCGGATTTCGGACGGAGCACGGAACAGATAGCTAATGTTAGCTCAGTTGTTACATCAACTGGACAACTGCCAATTCATCATTTCCAAGGATGTTGACTAAGTAGCTAACTTATATGTAGTTTTCCTTCAGCTCATGAACTGATCGGAATGAACAATGAAAATAAGTTAAACTGAGTCTTAAAAACGATCTGAACAAATGAGAAAAAAAACGTTTGTCAAACTAACAATGCTATGGAAAAGTAGTTAAACAACATCCAAACTACATTTAGGAAAATTATTACAATCTGAGTAAATTGTGGTTGTGTTTAATTTCGGGACTAGGACAGGCAAAAGGACATTTTTGAGGTAGAATCAGGAAAATGCAAAATTTGAATGGGGAATGTATAAGAGATTATTGAGGGTGTTTTTTCCAATAATGCCAATATTACAATAGGGAGAAATATATATATAAAAAAATAGATAAATCAGACAATAACAAACACAAATTAACATTGGTTAAAACCATTTCATTCAAAAACGTTACAATTTAAAATAAATGTTTTAATATGTCCCAATGTCATCAGGGGGTCATATTCAAAATGTTTTGTTGGTTATTACAATGAGTCCGGAGCACAAAATCTAAAAGCAGTCCTTGTAAAATAAACATATATGTCGATCTCGCATCACAGAGAGAGAGAGTGAGGGCCAGCAAACCTTTTGATAGAGTAGAATGATGGGTACGTATCACCATAATAAATCTAAGTGTGTAATTATCTACATAAACTACATGACCCAAAGATTACTACTGAAAAAGTTATACTGAGATTTGAATGCAGATAAACTATACCATTCAACTACTGCAGAATGTAGTTAAACTTTGAACTACATGAGCTAACCTCTCAATACTGGCCATGCTGTATATGACAGACATGTATATGTCATAATAAGCCTGAATTCCAGGATTGCTTATTTTACTTATATTAATGGTTATCAAAGGCTAAGAAGTGTCGTTCAGACTCAATTTATAGCTTTTGTTAATCCTGCCTGTCAATTCACTGGAAGATAATATTCACTTACAGTATAACTGCCTGTTATTTCATTCATCTGAGGGTTCAATACAAAATTTCAGATCATGGATCCCCCTTAGCCTGCATGTGAAGCCATAAGACAATTCAATGACAATGCATCTTTGCTGTGTATTTCCACGTTGCAAAAATCATCATAACTGAATGAGAATCACCCCCAGATGGACCAGAATGTTGCTGAAAGGGTCAAAGGTCCCTGAATCACGAGGAAGTAAATGTTTCATAATTCCACATGGGTTCACCTTCACCACAAAGAAGGGTGTTGAAACCAGAAAAGAACAATAGCACAATCTGACGTCACTCGCCTGCCATTATAGAGTCGTGTTTTGTGAGCTAGAGGAGAGCAAGCTCTACGACAGTTTAAAAGCAAGAGGAACACCGGTCTGAACCATCACACCATCAGCAAACCTCCACCGAAGAAACACAGCAGTTCCAGCTTCACTCTGCAGTCAGTGAGTGCCTTTAGTATCATACACATCCAGATAATGGGTGATAATAATTAACATACACATTAGTAACCTTTTGGTAACTTTTTAAAATATATTTAATTTTATTGTATCTTGGTAACATTTCCGTTGATGGTTTGTATTACAGATATGATGTACTTCCTTGCTCTGTGTCTCCTGTGCACCAGTGCTCTGGCTCAGTGTAAGTGTCACCATTATTATATCACATTCAACATTTATTTTTAATACTTGATTTTAATTACTTCTGACTTGACGTTTTGAACAGGCTTAGTAGCCACATCTTACATCACATCTTTACATCACTGACTAAAACACCAAGTTAAGGGTTCTGCATGATTTGCTTTGTTTGACTTTTATTATTATGGCTCCAGATCCATCAGAACACCACTATTCCTACCACACCGTGGGCAGTGGGACGGGCTCAGCCTACGCTACCTCTGGGCTAGGACGCATCACCGCCGTCAGAGTGTGGGAACTTCGAAGCAGCTACATCGCTGGGTAAGATCGGTCTGGACCATTTGACATCCAATGGACATTAGTTCACATCCAGTCTATAGAGTGTGAACATCCTATTTTCAGAACAACAGAATGCATTGTGTGACGGTAATACCTATGAATACAAGGTTCATTGTGTGTATTGTATAGACTTACTTCTATGTAATAACAACCGCTTTGGCATAGTGTCCTTTTGGGAAACACATTAGCTCACACATAAGTAAAGAAGTGTTATTGCTAAAGGAATAGGCCTACATCTGATGATCAGTTTTGTAAACATGATGATGATTTCTGGCAGGTTCCAGTTGAGCTATGACTACATCTGGACCCCCAGGGTGGGCCGTAATGCCAGCAACATGGTGGAGATGACCTTGTTTGAAGGAGAGGCATTAATCCAGGTGAGGAGACTCAACAGAGCTTTGGTTATTATTATGATGCTGCAATATTATATAACAACATGATAATAACATAAAAACATGACATTATTCAACCTTTTATTTCCTTTCCTTCACACAGGTATCGGGCAAATATGACCCCAGAAACTATATATACCAGATATGTTTCAGCACCACCAGAGGGCGTTCTCTGACTGCCGGTCAGCCCAGCGGCTTGGCCTTCTTCCACTCTGCCAGCTACCCTGACAGTGAACTGCTACTGCTCAGTGGGCACGTCAATACCCATGGAATCACCTCCCTGGGTACTCACTGGGGGCAGATGGACTCCTCCTCTACCTCTACCACCCCTCCCATGAATAACAACTCCACTACATTGGCCCCAAACTGAGAAGAGAAGAGAAGAGAAGAGAAGAGAAGAGAAGAGAAGAGAAGAGAAGAGAAGAGAAGAGAAGAGAAGAGAAGAGAAGAGAAGAGAAGATGATTTTACTGTCTGACCATGGCTGAAGAAATGTCACAGAATATACATAGAATAGAATAGAAGATAATGTAATTATTTTAATGTTCAACAACAGCTGAATAAATGTCTTGACACTTGTTTATCTGTCATAAAGGGAAATGTGTACAGATTTTGCACTGATAATGTATATTCTAACTAATATATCTACTAATATATCTATCTAACTATATATATTCACCTGAAACCTCAATAAATGAAATATCAGCATCAAATCTTTAGAAAAGTTGTATTCATTGAAATATAGGTGACGGTTTAGAATGTATTTTCGTCAAATAGCCAACATGAAAAGCTTACAGGGACAGAAAATATTGTGTCACATTGGAATGAGCTTAAACTTAAAGGAACACACCAACATTATAGGATATGTGATTACCATCTTCTGCAGAGTCAGACAAGAAGATACCAATTTCTTCTCTGTGTTCAGTAGAAAGGTATCCGGCTGCAAGCTAGCTTAGCACCAATTAATAGAAGTCTTAAGCTAGTGGTACATGTTTTACTTTTTCAAAGACATACATTAATTTCATACAGTACATTTAAATGATGGTGTTCAAATAATTCTAAGAACAATTTAAAGTTTGGTATGACTGAGGCTCATGTTGCATTTTTGCAAAACTTTCAGAAAATAGTCCTAGAAAATCCAAATCAATATAATATTTATATTATTTTATTAAATGTTTTCGATCTGTGCTTGATTGTCATAGCCTTGGTAATTGGCATCAGATATCCATTCCCACCGGCTTCTTCAATGTGCAGTTTAAAAGTCACAATAGGCCTATTTTACAAATGTGGTTGAAAACCTTGATGTTTGCACTGTACAGTGAAATAGGAATGAGAGGCAGCTTCAGCATTATGTAGTACTACAGTACACTCTAATAGCAGATGGCTCTTGAGAGCTGGTACATCCAGTTGAAGCATAATTTCAAGGGCAGTAAACTAACTTTATGTTGGAAACCCCAAAAGTGTATAGATGATTTTTTAACAATATGTTTATTGGTATTTTTCTTTTTTTCCGCATCAGTATACATAGCAATCAGACAACATCAAGTCAGAAAATGCTGCAAAATGCCCCCCCTCCCATTCCCCTTCCCCCAAAAGCTCCAATAAGTATTACAAATAAACAAATACAAATAAACAACCCCCTCCCCTCTAGTAAGAATTGCAGCCGAAGTCATCTAATTCAAACCCCCCCCCCCCCCCCCCCCCAAGCCCTCAAGACCAGACCCCACCCCCAGACTAGGACCTCAACAAATTCCAGTTTTACACACCTTGAATACCTAAAAAGCCCAGCTACACCTGTCTGAGCAGATACCCATACATCTATCCCAAACAAATAAATATCTTAACGGTACATCCTTTCTCATCAGAGAGCAAATAGTTACTTTTACATTTTCATTTCATTCATTCATCATTCATCTCCTTACCCTGTGTGAAGATCTACAATACATCAACTTGAAATTACTTTCAAATGGACTAATGCGGGTAGAGGCCTCCGACGGAGTACCGGTGCAACAATACCAGCGGCCATACTGGAAGAAAATTACAAACACTCCGTGTGAGGTCTCCGCTGCACCGCCATGGCACAAACGTTATGTTTTCTTTGTACATTACCTATACATAGCACCTTTCCAAGACAGATAGACAAATAAATATGGGTAGACAAATATTAAGTAGTGGTTTCAGAAGAAGCAATATGACATAAATATCCGGACGGTTTCAACCATAGCTTCTGCCCGGATCTTTGGGAAGGCCGTACATTTATGATCACGTTTGAACGGGCACACTGCAGGTCATGCATGAGGCCCAGTCAACCCATAATTTTTTTTTTTAAATACATTAATAACATACATTGTCAACCTGCTATGTAATCTGTCCTATGTATTGCCTAAATCCAGAACAGCATTTATCAAAGAGATGTGTTCTTTTTTTAAGATTGAACATTATTTTCTCTGTACGAAGAGATTTCACAGGTGGATCACTATGGCTCGGGGGAGGCTGCCTTCAGCGTTGAGGTGTACGTAAGCCCGTTTGATCTCAATGGATTGCCCGGTGTCTAGGTCTAGTATTTTCGGGAGCCATACTTGTAGGAAAGCGATAGCGTTTTTTATCCTCCACACCTTCCGGGAAGCCTACCAGTCTTAGGTTCCGTCTTCTCTCTCTGTTTTCCAAATCGCCAAGCTTTTCTTTCAGACCGCTGACTTCTTCCTCTGTATTTTTGTATGGTCGCTGAGGTCTTGGTGTAGGGAGTTGAGGCTAGCACCATAGCTAGCATGCACTTCTTCAATTTCCCTAACACGGTGCCATAGTGCCCAGTTGTCACTGATAAGTCTTTCCACAAGACATTTAGAGTTCAACTTGAGTTCCATCATGGCTTGTATTCTGTTGAATACTTTTTCCAGTTCCCCAAGAAACCATGCCGGCAGGGTTTCACTGCTAGCCTTAGTGTTAGCTAAGCTAGAGAGTTAGCTCCTTGTGGTTTCACGCTAATGCTAGCGCCACTGTTGAGCGATGCAGTGGGCTTCTTGCATTTATCTTCCTTCACTTTCTTATTTTTGGGTGGCATTTCTTTGTTTGAGTTCAAGTCAAGTCAAGTCAAGTCAAGTCAAGTCAAGAGTTTTATTTGTCACGGCATACAAGTAAGTATACAGTGAAATGCGGGGGGTCTTGCCCGCAACGATTGTGCATAATCAATCAATCAATCAGATTTATTTATATAGCACATTTCACATGACACATGTCAACTAAAGTGCTGTACAGAGGGTAGATACACATAGATACATGACAACAATCACACTCCGTTTTATGGGAGGGCACACATGCAAACACAGGAAGACAGGGCATGAGTCAGTGAACGGGAAAGGCTAGTAGGTAGAAGTGGGTTTTGAGCCTCGATTTGAAGGCATCTATCGAGGGGGCGAGCCTAATGAAGGTGGGGATGCTGTTCCACAGTTCAGGGGCTGCGATAGCAAAGGCACGGCCCCCCCTGAGCTTGAGGTTAGACCTCCGGACTGTCAGGAGCCTCTGATCGGCTGACCTGAGGGACCTGGTGTTGGAATAGGGGGATAGGAGGTCTGAGATGTAGGAGGGGGGGGTGACCATTAAGGGCTTTAAAAACAAATAGGAGAACCTTAAAATCTATCCTGTAGCGTACTGGGAGCCAATGAAGGGAGGCAAGGACAGGGGTGATGTGGTCTCTCTTGCGGGTTCCGGTCAACAGTCTGGCAGCAGCGTTTTGTACCAGTTGTAAGCGGGACAGGGAAGACTGGTTAATGCCTATATAGAGGGAGTTGCAGTAGTCTAATCTAGATGAAATGAAGGCGTGGATGACTCTCTGAAGGTCTGCAGGGGAGAGAAGGGCTTTGAGTTTGGCAATGGTGCAATAATAAGATAATAATAATAAATAATAATAATAATACAATAATAAGAATCCAATAGGATGAGAATGCGACATTTGTGCAATAATACATGTTGTGAAGGATCAGATTAAACCGAATATATATATTTATTTATATATATATATTTAATTGTATTTGTATATCGTTTGATATCCCCTGTATATTCCTTGTACAATATGCATTGAATATCCCCGTTTCTACTAAACAGCCCATAATAGTTTCATTCTACCATTGGACGAGAACCTGGCGCCAGGTTGCCATACCCCTAGGTCCAAGTTCAATCGTGCCGCCTAACATGTCGTGGCAACCCCCGGTTCCGCGCAGTAATATGTCGGGCGAAATACGAATGGTACTATTTGTTCATAGCGCATATATATATGGCGCAAGTAAAGTAGAACTTTTTTTAGTCCAGTTCTTTACCCTCCAACAGAGTGACAGACGCAAAGCCTCCCCACGACGCACGTGCGGTGTAGTAAGGCCTACTTGGCCCAGAATAGGCATTGAGATATCGTGTAGATTAAGAGTTGAATAGTCATAGTTTGGCACTATACCGTCGAGTTGGACGTATTCTATTAAGCTAATAATAGTCTATTTATGTATGGTGCATCGTTCGGTTAGAGTTCTAAAGTTATCAGTACCCCCCATCGTTCCTGACGTTATCTGGACGCTTAACCAGGCTGGTCAGACCCCTAGTGGTGATTGCATCCGAGGAGCTCCGGGCCAAGAGCGACTGGACCTGTATATTGGATTACTCTACCCGGACGACGGCGAGCCTTCCATGGCTTGGATTATGCTTTGTGTGCTTTGATTATTCCATGGATAAAGGCCAACACTGCGGAGTGTTGGAATTACCCCCCGGAGAGGACTCCAGGTGAGACGGCGCTCTACACGTGAGGTCGCCTCACGTCTCTCCGTTGTGGACCGGCAGATACCGTCCACAGAGGGTCCAGCTGTATTCGTCTGCGGCCCGAGGTTCTGTGGGCACCGTGTCCAAGACTTTGGATTCTCCCAAGACACCGTCGGCCAGATGGGATACCGCCAGCGGCTTCTCTAACCCCCCCCTCCTACTGTCTTACAACCAGCGGGACCCCCCCCCCCCCTTAGTGTATCCAGCTATAATCATTTAAGTACCATCGCTATCGTTTCCTAAATATTCCAGGTTGTATACTTACTCCCTGCGCAACCAGAGATTGGACATTCAATGTTGATTTACCTACGAATACTCATTTGCCATAAAAGTGCATATTTCATATTTCAAATCATAAATGTAATTAAGTGATCGTTGTATACACCTTTTGCTGTATTAAACCTTCGATTTGGTACATTTGTGTGGATTCGTTTCATCAGGTGGGAAAGTGTTCATCATACTTATATCTTGTACTGGGTGGCCAGAAGTTAAAGTACATGAGGTAGTGGTATTAAATATCATATCTAACAATACAGTCAGGGAATTGTACCCCTCAGTTACAATTGGTCCTTCGAGCCGGAGGGTAACTAGTGTAATA
The DNA here is from genome assembly GCF_963971535.1 of Notolepis coatsorum. Taxonomy (NCBI): domain Eukaryota; kingdom Metazoa; phylum Chordata; class Actinopteri; order Aulopiformes; family Paralepididae; genus Notolepis; species Notolepis coatsorum. The sequence continues at coordinate 51,224,742 of NC_140168.1, forward strand.
TTAATATAGTGTTATTAATATCGAAATGGCCTATGATGAACACTCCACGAAACGATCCTCCTAACCTAGAACGCCCGCGGCGCAGACGACAGACACCTCAGTACTTAGAGGCTTACACTGTCAGTCAACTACCTAGCCTTCGACAAACAGTAAACGCGGTAGAAGTAGAAAGTAAAATTATGTCTGACCTTAACGACCAGGTTTCCCCGACCACAGAGGCCCTAGTAGGTCCTAATGTAACTGACCAAGCTCACGGTGGGGACCAGGAGGGAATTGACATGCCTTTACCCCCCGCCACTACCCAAGAAGTAGTCCCCGACCAGCCCCGGGAGGAAGACAACCCTACAGAGAGAGAACTCTGCACGGAAGAAGAGGAGGAGAGCGCCGAGGAACTAGAGCTCCAGGACTCCCCAACGAGTACCCCCAGGAGCGGCTCACGCAGGAGCGGCTCACCTCCACAACCGCCTTCCCCCAGAGAAGCGGCGAGGATGCTACAACAGGCGTTCCTCGTCCGCCTGACAGCCTCTACCGAACGCGACCGACTTCAGGGTGAACGCGACCGTCTCCAAGCGCAGACGCTTAGCGAGCGCGAACATTTTACCATTAAAAGAGAACGCCTCCAAGCGCAGCAACGGAGCGAAGAAGAGCGCATACGCCGGGAGATGAGACGCCGGGAGATGAGACGCCTTCAGACGGAAATTAATATGGTAAGAGACCGGGCCGCAGCAGAGCGCGCCACCGCCGAAGCAGAGCGCGCCGCCGCCGCAGCCCAGCGCGCCGCTGACTATGTCCAAAGAGAAGAAGAGCGCGCCGCAGCCGAAGCCCAGCGCGCCGCTGACTATGCCCAAAGAGAAGCAGAGCGCAACACAGATCTCATCCAGCGCCAAGCCGAGCGCGACAGACTACAAGCCGAGCGCGACAAGTTAATGGCGCAGCTAAGGAAGCGGCTGATGATCCCCAGGGCAACACCCCCTCCCTCCACCAGGGGTTCAAGGAACTCGTCGAGACAACAGTCAAGGGCAGCGCCTCCTAAACGAGCAAGCGACCCTGAACTTGACCAACAGACCAAGCCTATACCCCCCGCAGACCCCCTTCCCAGACCGGTCCAAGCGAGACCCAGCTACAAGGAAGGAGCGGCATACACTGCGGAGAAGCAAGATAAACGACTACAGGATCTGGAAGACCTGATAGAGGAAGAAGAGGGAGAGGAGGAGAACCAAGCCCGACGACAGCACAGTACTCCACCAGACCAGGAGGTCCCATACAGTCCAGGCTATACCCCCGCGGCGCTGCGCTACCGACCCACGACTCTATTCACGGGTGAGCACGACGCACGACCAGCCCCGAGGAATAGCACCTGGACCAGCTGGCTATGGTACCCTGCCAGTACCAGCCCACAGAGAGACACAGAGGACCCAGCAGCAGATGAAGAGGTCCAACACGGTGTGAAGAGCGGTTTCTACGTGGACAACTGTTTACAAAGCGTTCCGACTCAAGAAGAAGCCGAGGCTCTCCTAATCAAGTTACGCGCCTCCCTGATCAAAGGCGGCTTTGATCTCAGGCAGTGGGCAAGGCTGCCAGCAGCGAGACCTGGATGGCGACAATCCCAGGAGAAGCCCAAGAAATGACACTAGGACTAGTCTGGCGCTTCAAAACAGATTCGCTCCACTATAGACACAAACCCTTGGCTCCAGAGCAGGGAAGGTCGGCGGCGATACCGACCACCAGACGGAGTGTGTACAGAACACTCGCCAGACAATATGACCCGTTGGGATGTATTCTACCTTACACCACCAGGGCAAAGATGATTGTACGAGCACTATGGGACAAGGACCAGGGCTGGGACGACCCAATACCCGCACACCTTGCCTCAACATGGAGAGAGTGGGAGACGGAACTCCGCTCACTCCCAGGTGTCAATATACGCCGCAGCTACTTCCCACCCACAGTGAGGCCAGAGACATGCGAGATTGAGCTACACGTCTTCAGCGACGCCTCCGAAGTAGCCTACGGATCGGTGGCCTATTTGCGTGCCCAAGAGATGGGAGGAAAGATACACACTGCTTTCATCCTGGCCCGCTCAAGAATAGCCCCACGTAAGCAACAATCTATCCCACGTCTAGAGCTCTGCGCAGCCCTCGCAGGAGCGCATCTAGCCACGTTAATCCAACGTGAACTCACCATTCCGGTGCATAGAACAATCTTGTGGACAGATTCCACGACAGTACTCACATGGATCAAGTCTGATTCATGCAGATACAAGGTCTTCGTGGGAGTCAGAGTCACCGAGATTCAAGAATTAACAGAAGAAGCAAGCTGGCGGTATGTGGACACCAAACACAACCCAGCTGACGTCATCACCCGGGGAATGTCTCTGGATGACCTAACCCGTCGCAACATCTACAGTGACGGACCAGCATTCCTCAAGCTCCCGGAAGGAGATTGGCCTACGCCCACCCCGAGGGAAGCAAGTAACGAGGAGGCTGAGAACAAGAAACCTATGTTCTGTGGACTGAGCACTGTCGCCTCCACAGACCCCAACATAGATGACTGCACTACCCTAGAGAGTGCGCAACAAAGAACATTCCTGCGGCACCACCCAGAGATTCAGTCCACCACTGACATGTCAGCAGCTGACTACGAAGAAGCAGAACTTCTTCTACTACAACGAGCCCAGAGAGACTCGTTCCCCGATGAGCTAGACTGTCTACAGGGAGGAAACCCCGTCCCATCAGACAGCAGACTGATTCACCTGGCACCAGAGAGTGACGCGCATAATCTCATCAGAGTGGGTGGTCGCCTGCGGAGAGCCCCCGATCTACCAGATGACATTAAGTACCCGATCGTCTTGAACAGCCGACACAAGGTCACAGAGCTGATCATAAAGAAATACGACGAGGATGTACACCACGCAGGAGCAGAGAGAGTCTTCGCGGAGATCAGACGTCGTTATTGGATATTGCAAGGGAGAGAAGCAGTACGGCGCTTCCAGCGAACCTGTCTAGACTGCCGGAAGTGGCGCGCGCAGCCCAGCATACCACGGATGGCTGACTTACCCCCCTGTCGCCTCCGAATCGGCGACAAGCCGTTCCACTCCACAGGCATGGACTGCTTTGGCCCGTTGTATATAAAGAGAGGAAGAGGCACCGAGAAGCGGTGGGGTATTGTATTCAAATGCATGACCACCAGAGCGATACATATCGAGCTCCTTCCGACCATGAGCACAGACTCATTCCTTATGGCCTTCCGGAGATTCACATCACGGAAGGGAAAACCGTCTACATTGTTGTCTGATCACGGGACCAACTTCAAAGGCGGAGAAAGAGAGCTGAGAGAGAGCTTCCAAGCTATGGGCCCAGAACTTAAGACCCACCTCGCTCCAGCCCAGATTGACTTCCAGTTTAATCCCCCGAACGCACCCCACTTCGGTGGAACCTGGGAACGAGAAGTACGTTCTATAAAGACAGCCCTGTACGCCGTACTCGGAGCCCAGACTGTGGCGGAGGAAGTCCTAATGACAGTCCTCACGGAGATCGAGGGAGTATTGAACTCAAAGCCCCTCGGTTACGTCTCCAGTGATGTAGCAGATGTCGACCCAGTCACCCCCAACACACTCCTAATGGGGCGGCTGGACCCCGCGTTACCCCAGACAATGTACAGGCCTGAAGAAGCAAACGGCCGAAGAATGTGGAGGTACAGCCAAGTACTAGCTGACAAGTTTTGGAGCAGCTTCCTACTTCACTACCTACCGTCTCTACAGACCCGCCAGAAGTGGGTAAAAGAGAGAGACAATTTGACAGAAGGAACAGTCGTCATGATTATTGACCAGTCACTACCCAGAGCTATGTGGCCGGCTGGCCGCGTAAGCAAAGTGATCACCGGTGCCGATGGCAAGGTCCGAGCAGCTGAAGTACTCGTCCAAGGGCGCACTTACACACGTCCCGTGGCGAGGCTCATAGAACTGCCCCGACTCCCAGATACTATCGATGATGACCATGACCCCATGACTTTGTGAGTTGACTGACCCTTACAGCGGACCTTGAGTGGTAGACAGTGCGGTTAATCTGTCTCTGCTTAGCTAATTAGGTGGGACTAATTAGGGTGCGGCTGTTGTGAAGGATCAGATTAAACCGAATATATATATTTATTTATATATATATATTTAATTGTATTTGTATATCGTTTGATATCCCCTGTATATTCCTTGTACAATATGCATTGAATATCCCCGTTTCTACTAAACAGCCCATAATAGTTTCATTCTACCATTGGACGAGAACCTGGCGCCAGGTTGCCATACCCCTAGGTCCAAGTTCAATCGTGCCGCCTAACATGTCGTGGCAACCCCCGGTTCCGCGCAGTAATATGTCGGGCGAAATACGAATGGTACTATTTGTTCATAGCGCATATATATATGGCGCAAGTAAAGTAGAACTTTTTTTAGTCCAGTTCTTTACCCTCCAACAGAGTGACAGACGCAAAGCCTCCCCACGACGCACGTGCAGTGTAGTAAGGCCTACTTGGCCCAGAATAGGCATTGAGATATCGTGTAGATTAAGAGTTGAATAGTCATAGTTTGGCACTATACCGTCGAGTTGGACGTATTCTATTAAGCTAATAATAGTCTATTTATGTATGGTGCATCGTTCGGTTAGAGTTCTAAAGTTATCAGTACCCCCCATCGTTCCTGACGTTATCTGGACGCTTAACCAGGCTGGTCAGACCCCTAGTGGTGATTGCATCCGAGGAGCTCCGGGCCAAGAGCGACTGGACCTGTATATTGGATTACTCTACCCGGACGACGGCGAGCCTTCCACGGCTTGGATTATGCTTTGTGTGCTTTGATTATTCCATGGATAAAGGCCAACACTGCGGAGTGTTGGAATTACCCCCCGGAGAGGACTCCAGGTGAGACGGCGCTCTACACGTGAGGTCGCCTCACGTCTCTCCGTTGTGGACCGGCAGATACCGTCCACAGAGGGTCCAGCTGTATTCGTCTGCGGCCCGAGGTTCTGTGGGCACCGTGTCCAAGACTTTGGATTCTCCCAAGACACCGTCGGCCAGATGGGATACCGCCAGCGGCTTCTCTAACCCCCCCCTCCTACTGTCTTACAACCAGCGGGACCCCCCCCCCCCCCCTTAGTGTATCCAGCTATAATCATTTAAGTACCATCGCTATCGTTTCCTAAATATTCCAGGTTGTATACTTACTCCCTGCGCAACCAGAGATTGGACATTCAATGTTGATTTACCTACGAATACTCATTTGCCATAAAAGTGCATATTTCATATTTCAAATCATAAATGTAATTAAGTGATCGTTGTATACACCTTTTGCTGTATTAAACCTTCGATTTGGTACATTTGTGTGGATTCGTTTCATCAGGTGGGAAAGTGTTCATCATACTTATATCTTGTACTGGGTGGCCAGAAGTTAAAGTACATGAGGTAGTGGTATTAAATATCATATCTAACAATACAGTCAGGGAATTGTACCCCTCAGTTACAATACAAGTAATAAGAGTAAGACATATGTACATGAGTTTTACAAAAGCATGGTAAGACATGCTAGGTCCTGTGATAGTGCAATACACTGTTAGCTACGGATGAGGCACTGGGTCTTATGTACATTGCTATACAATGCTATACTAAACAATCTCTAGTTATACTATGCATCCTTATGCTAGCTTGCTATCCATCTATTTACTATACAAGAACCACTCCTGTTCTTGTTTTTTTTTTACCTTTCATTGTGTAAAGTGACCATAAGTGTGAGCGTGTGCAGCATGAGTGTGTGTGTGTTCATGTTAAAGTGACTGCTAGTGTGTGTGCTCATGTGTGCTTGTGTGTGGAGAGTTCAGTGTTCAAGACTCTGATGGCCTGGGGGAAGAAGCTGAGCCGAAGTCTCTCTGTCCTAGTTGCTGGTGTTTGCAGGCGTTTGCCTGACCACAGCAGCTTGAACAGGCTGTTGTTGGGGTGGTGAGGGTCTTACATTATTCTGCAGGCTCTGGATTTGCACCTCTTGTTATATAGGACCTGCAATACCCCTCTCACCTGGGAGCAAAAGCCCTGGCGTTGCCCAATGGTAATTACCTGTCTTTCTGCCCTGATTGCCCTAATTAGTACCTGGTGTGTATAGTTGACTTTGCCTTATATGTCCTCCCTGCTTACTACTCAGATTGTCAGTTGTACCCTGAGTACACTGTTGTGAAACGTTTATCGCTTCTGCCATGGAGAATAAGTTACTTTGCCGTTAATAGTATTGCCTTTGTTGAATCTAGAGGGTGTATGTATGGTTGTAACTAACTGTAACTGTCCTCTACTGCTCCCATGACTGCATATATATCTGTGTCCACTGGAGGGCGCTATAGGCGGAGCTTCTACTGTCTACGCCAGGTTGGGAGTATATAAGCCTTGGTTCCCTCCTTCTCTTTCTTCTTCCCACATCTGCCTCTCCCGGAGAGGAGATCACATGAGCTGCTGTGTTATGAATCAATATGAATGAATAAACCGCTGCCAGCAGAGCAAGGCCAAAGATAGAAACCATGCCTCTTGTACATATTATTGTCGCCCCATAGCCAATTCTGTTAACAGGTTATGGGCCCAGATCTCGCAGGGGCGAAATAATAAGGGTAGCTAGCTTAGCTGAAGTGTAGGCCAGAGTAGCACCGGGAGTACCGCGTGGCTAGATACTAGGCCAACGGAGCTTAAGCTACACCTACCACCTACCACCAAGAAGGAGGATGGCGACCAAGGGAAGGAGCAAATGGCCCTCATTTAATGGAAAAGCGGAGGGATATGAGCTCTGGGAAGAGCGCATGCTATGTTGCATGCACAGCGCGGGACTCAAGGCGGTGATCTTGGTGGCCCCCGTGGGGCCACTGACGGCGGAGGACCAAGCCCAAGACGACAAGCTTAATGCGGACACATACTGTGAGTTGGCGCCGCTGCTCGACGATACGAGCTTGGGGCTAATATTCCGCGACACAAAGGACAAAGGCCGAGAAAGCCTGGGAGTATTGAGGGAGCATTACATCGGACGGGGAAGGCCCAGAGTAGTGTCCCTCTACGTAACGTTAACGGCTCTGAAAAAGGGGCACACAGAGACGATGACAGAATACATCATCCGAGCTGAGCAGATCATGACGGCGCTCAAGAGTGCAGGAGAGGCACCAGGTGAGGGGCTAATGATGGCGATGGTGATGAGAGGACTACCGGAGTTGTACAGGCCGTTCGCGCTACTGGTTACCCACGGTTCAACGGACATGACATTGGGGCAGTTCAAAGCCAAGCTGCAGAACTTTGAGGCCTCAGAGGATATCCACCCAGACGCCGCGGAAGCAGGGGGGATAGCACTGAAAGCCCGAGCGACACAGAGGGAGAAGGCCAGGCCCACGACGGAGCTGACGTGTTGGCGATGCGGAGAGAATGGGCATCGGAGGGATAACTGCAACAAGACGGTCTGGTGCAACTTCTGCAGATCATCGGGCACACAGACAAAGAGTGCCGAAAGAAACGAGACCAGAGCGCCCCCGATACGCACATGGGCAAGATGTCGGCCATAGACGAGGCGGCGCCCATGGACAAGATGGCGGCGACGGACGAGGTCGAGGCTACGGACAAGATGGCGGCAATGGACGAGATTACGGCCGCGGCCAAGATGGCGGCTGTGGACGAGATGGCGACTACAGACAAGATGGCGGCGACGGAGATCGTGAGACGAGTCGAGATGACGCCCGGAGAGCGGCAGGACGAGAGGACTTCGTTTTCGGGGCGTGGACTACGGGCGTCACCCGGCCAACGCAGCACCGGCAGTTCCCGAGGAGGGGACTGATCGTGGACACAGGTGCGTCGTCCCACATAATCAACGACAGGAACAGTTTCAAGAACTTCGATAAATCCTTTGAGCCGGAGGGACACAGCATGGAGCTGGCAGACGGGGAGCGCACCTACGGGTTGGCGCAAGGGAGAGGAGACGCACAGGTACGCCTTATAGACAGTAAAGGACGCCGGTGTACAGTGACGTTAAAGGACGCTCTATATATACCCTCGTTCCCACAAGAACTATTCTCAGTCAAATCTGCTACTGCTAACGGTGCCGAAGTGCTCTTCAGTGAAGGTAAAGATGTTCTTGTAGAACGAGATGGTACGCGGTTTAACATCGACGTATATGGGAGAATGTATTACCTACAAACGGAGTGCAATAATAATGACAAATGTAATGTGACTGTTAGTCATGACATCCAGACGTGGCATGAAATTATGGGTAATTGTAATCACAAGGATTTACTAAAGCTGCAAGCAGTGACAGACGGTATGCACATTAAAGGTGAAAAGCATAGACCTGACAAAGAATGTGAAGTTTGCATAAGGGGGAAGTTTACTCAAACAAGGAACAGGGACCACACGGAGAAGGTAAAGAGACCACTGGAGCTAGTTAACACCGACCTAGCCGGTCCAGTAAGGAACGAGTCCATAGGTGGCTTTAACTATGTACAGTCCTTTACAGATGTGGGTACAGGTGTAGTGTTCGTCTATTTCCTTAAAGCAAAGAGTGATGCACTCCAAGCCACGGAAAAGTTCCTTGCCGATGTAGCCCCCTATGGGGACGTAAAATGTTTGAGGTCAGACAATGGAGAGTTCCAATCACTGCTGAGAAAGAACAGGATCAGACACGAGACGTCATGTCCCTACTCCCCACATCAGAACGGGGTAGCAGAGAGGGAATGGCGCACCCTTTTTGAAATGGCCAGGTGTAAGCTAGACGATAGTAACATACCGAAGAGCCTGTGGCATTATGCGGTACAAGAAGCCGCTTACACCAGAAACAGGTGTTTTAATAAACACACAGGCACCACCCCATATACAGTAATGACTGGAAAAAGATGTAATCTAGCCAGAATGCACAAATTCGGATCAGTGTGCTATGCTTACCAGCAGGACAGAGGCAAGCTTGAGTCCAGATGTGAAAAAGAGCTCTTTGTAGGACACGACAGAGGGAGCCCAGCACTCCTAGTCTACTATCCCGGTAAAGGGAAGGTGCAAAAGCACAGACTAGTGAAATTTATCACCAAGACAATGTGCGAAATCGAGACGCAGACAGAGGAGCCATGGCTGGACTCCGGGGTAAGGTATGGAGGGACAGAGACACCACAGCCTAGCGTACTGAGCACAGGCGTGCACGCAGACAGCCAGCCACCCCCAGAGGGCGATGACGAGGAGCACCCGAGGGTGACGTCAAGTGCCCCAAGCAGTGGGAGGTATCCCTCAAGGGAACACAAACCCCCAAAATATCTGATAGATTATGCCCGGAGAGGAAGTGACGAGGATGACAGTACACTCGCCAATATTGATTACTGCTACAGAGAGGTGTGTGGCGTGCCTCAGTCTTTTAAGGAAGCCATAGTGTCCCCAGAGTCGAGTAAGTGGGAGAGAGCGATGGACGAGGAGATGAGGTCCTTAGAGGACAACCACACCTTTACCCTCACAAAATTGCCAGAGGGCAGACAGACAGTGGGAGGGAAATGGGTGTACTCAATCAAGGAAGGGATCGAAGGCCACGAAAAGTACAAAGCAAGATTTGTAGCTAAGGGTTTCAGTCAGAGGGAGGGGATAGACTATGGTGAAACATTTTCCCCCACCGCCAACCTGACCAGTGTAAGGGTAGTGGTTCAGAAAGCAGCTGAGGACAATCTGATTTTACATCAGATGGATGTGAAGACAGCCTATCTGCACGCACCCATAGATAGGGAGATATATATGGAACAACCTGAAGGTTACGAAAAGAAAGGGGGAAAGCTAGTGTGCAAGCTAGAAAAATACATTTACGGCCTGAAACAGTCTGGGCGAAATTGGAACGAGATGCTTCACACATGCCTCATCGAGGATCACTTTCTACAGAATCCAGTAGACCCCTGTGTTTACTCAAGGGAGTCAAAAGAGTCAGGAAAAGTGATAATCGTCATTTGGGTGGATGATTTGATCATCGCAGCAGACAACACTAGGAACCTAGATCAGGTGAAAGGTATGCTCTCCACCAGATTCAAAATGAAAGACCTTGGCAGGTTAAAGCATTTCCTAGGCATGGACTTTGAGCAGTCGGCCAATTGTGTAACACTATCCCAGAAGAGATATGTGGAAAAGATCCTTAAACGTTTTGACATGCAGGAATGTAGAACAAGGGAAACACCATGTGATCAGAAACTTGATTACCAGGAGGATGCTCAGAAACTGACAGATGTAAAAATTTACAGGGAAGCCGTGGGTAGCCTCATCTACTTAACAACATGTACCCGCCCTGACCTATGTTTTGTAGTGAGTAAGTTGTCACAGCATTTTGCTGATCCCACAGAGGAAGGTACAGTAGATAAACTACTTTGTTTCAGAAAGAGCAGCAAAGGCTTAGGGCTTAAAGCCTACAGTGATGCAGACTGGGCTGCTGACATCACAGATAGAAGGAGTACTACAGGATACTGTGTTAGTTTAAACACAAACGGCTCACTGGTTTCATGGAAAACAAAGAAGCAGCCCACAGTGGCACTGTCAACTTGTGAAGCCGAATACATGCCTCTGGCCATGACGATACAGGAGTGTATTTATCTAGAACAACTGCTTGGAGGGATGGATAACTATGTATATAAGAAGACTGTTGTTTATGAGGACAACCAGGGTACTATTGCCATTGCGAGAAACCCTGTGTGCCGACAGAGGTGTAAGCATATGGATATAAAGTACAATTTCATCAGATCTGTCATCAGAGAAGAAAGGATGACACTGGTTTATTGTCCAACAGATGACATGGTAGCAGACGCTATGACAAAGCCTGCTTCAAAATAATTGAAACTGAGGAGATTTGCAGAGGTCATGTTTGGTGTGTAAATATTGACTGCCATACTCTTTTTGATGTTCTAAGACTGTGTTATTTTCTTTGTAAATTGTTTTGAAGAGTTCATACAGTGTGCTAAGCAACCATAAGTGGGATTGTTGAATCTAGAGGGTGTATGTATGGTTGTAACTAACTGTAACTGTCCTCTACTGCTCCCATGACTGCATATATATCTGTGTCCACTGGAGGGCGCTATAGGCGGAGCTTCTACTGTCTACGCCAGGTTGGGAGTATATTAGCCTTGGTTCACTCCTTCTCTTTCTTCTTCCCACATCTGCCTCTCCCGGAGAGGAGATCACATGAGCTGCTGTGTTATGAATCAATATGAATGAATAAACCGCTGCCAGCAGAGCAAGGCCAAAGATAGAAACCATGCCTCTTGTACATATTATTGTCGCCCCATAGCCAATTCTGTTAACAGCCTTGCTTGCATTCTCGTTTGTATACCCTGTCATGTGCTTATGTAGCACCGTCGACCGGCATGTTTTGTTTTTGTGCCATGTTTTGGAGACAGTGTTTTCTCCCCCTTGCTTTCCCCGTTTTGACGTATAGCTCAATTAATGTGTTTACGCGATAACGTGTTTTGGAGACAGTGTTGTCTCTCCTTTATTTTCCCTGTTTTGGAGATGAGAGTAGTCTCCCATTTCTTTGTGCGTCGCTATCGGCGTGTATGCCTTTTGATCTCAAAACAATAAATTAAGTCTTTTGTTTGAGAATCAACCCTTGCCTCTCGTCTATCTGTTCTGTCCTGCACTTGGGTCCAACACACCTACCCCACTGTAACAGTTAATAATATTCAGCAGCGTGAGTTATCATATACTTAAGTTAAAGGGAGTACGTTCGATACGTCAGAGTTTGGTGTAGGACTAGGAGCCCGTTCCACTACGTCCTTCCTCTATGCCGCCATCTTGCTTGCTTGTGTAGATGATTGTTATGATCAGTGTTAATTTCGTCAGCTATTTTTTATTTTCGTTTTCGTCTTAGTCATGTCTCAAATGCTCTTTTTAGTTTTCATCATATTTAGTCACCTTTATCTATTTTTAGTTTAGTCACGTTTTAGTCAACTACAGGTCTGAGCATTTTCGTTTTAGTCTTTTTTGTTTAGTTTCGATTTAGTCTTTTTTGTTTAGTCTCGCCACTCAGTTACAGCCTCATAAGTTGGCGTGAGCTTTTTCTAAACAAAAAAAGCTAACGTTAGTGCTAGCTGGTTAAACTTATGTAAGCTATTTAATGTGTTCTATTGTGGTGTGTCATGGGGCTATCCCATGCCCTGTAATGGGAGCCGGAGTCTCTGTAGTTAATGGGTTAATGGGTTTAGCCCTGGTCCTCACATGTGGTCATGCTAACAAACATTTAGCTTAGGCTTTTTGGCTTTGTTTAGTTTGTATATAGGTAGGCCTACTGGTAGAACCCAGGCACAAAATTGGCGGGTGGGGTGGGGGAAACTGTACATTGGAGGGGGTTGGGTTTGATTGATTGATTGAATTGATTGATTGATTGAAAATGTTATTAACAGATTGCAGAATGGGTACAATACAGTACAGCTCAATACACACAATTGTTAAGGGGATGCAGACCAGAGAAAGACTTTCGTCTTGTTTACGTCAGGGTCCCCCATTTTCAATTCATAACATATATGACATACATGACATACAGATACAGATACTGCTACATCTATACATTTATGACATACCAGATTTACAAATACAGTACTGTTTTTGATACAAGAAGAGTCTAAAAAAAGAGAGTATACATTTGACGAAGAAACTGTACATTGGAGGAGGTTGGTAGGTAGGAGGTTGGTATGAGGGGTGGAGGGGGGAGTTGGGGGTTGGGTAGGTGGGGTGGGGGGGAAACTGTACATTGTAGGTGGTGGTGGGGGGGGGGGTAACTGTACATTGGATTATCGACTAAACCTTACTTGGTCCCAAGAAGAGGGTCTCGTGTATTATTGGGTTTAATAGGACATTTATTGTACATTGGAGGGGGTTGCGTTAGGACATTTACAGGGGCCAGTTTCGAATTGCAGTCTCTCGTAGGTGCTCTTTGAGAGTGGTTTTGAAAGTGGGTAGTGATTCACATTCCTTTACAGCTGTGGGTAGGGCGTTCCACATTGATGTGGCATAATTGCTAAACGTGTTTAGTCCCTTGTTTGAGCCGAATCTGGATTTAACATGATTTGTGGAGCTCCCTCTGGTGTTGTGATCGTGGTATTCACTGACCTTTGGGAAGTATTCTGACATGTACAAGGGTACCATAGTCGTGTAGTGTATCTTGTAGACCAGGCCCATTGCAAGTTGCTGTACTCTGTCGTCTACTCTAAGCCATCCTAGGTTGTCAAAGTGGGCAGGGGTGAGGTGGGTTCTAGGAGTAAGGTCAAGCAGTAGTCTGACCAGTTTGTTTTGAGTTTGTAATTTTGTTTTTAGCGCCTTTGAGGTGCTTTGGTACCATGAGGTGCAAGCATAGTCGTAGTACCCTTGAATGAGTGCTCCTGCCAGAGTCTTCAGGGTATTCTTGTTTACCAGAGAGGAGATCTGGTACAAGAATTGAGTTCGTTGGTTGACTTTTTTTTATTACATTAGATGCTAGGATGGAACCCAGGTAGGTAATATCATATTTTCTTGTGACAATATTGTCACCCACTGTAACTGAAGCTGTCGGTCTTGCTGAATTTGTTATTTGAACCGAAGAGAATGGACTCTGTTTTGCCCAGGTGTAATGATAGTTTGTTATCAGCGAGCCATATTCAGATTTTGCCTAGTTCCGAGCTGAGGGTTTTTTCAACCTGTAACTTGTTCTTGTCAGAGACCAGCAGGGCTGAGTCGTCCGTGAACAGGAACAAGTTGCAGTCACAAGCTGACGACATGTAATTTGCATAAATTAGGAAGAGTAGCGGTCCTAGTATGCTTCCTTGTGGAACACCACAGCTCACTGGGAGGGGGGGGGATAGGGTACCGTTTACCTCCACCATCTGTTCTCTCCCCTCCAGGTAGGATTGCATCCAGCTCACTGATAGACTATCAAAACCAATTGCTTTTAGCTTGTCAATCAGAATGGTGTGATTGACAGTGTCGAAGGCCTTTTGTAGGTCCAGCATGACCATGCCGCAGTATTTGCCCGCGTCCACCTCTTGTTTGATGTGGTCGTTTAAATAGAGAAGGCATGTGTCAGTGGAGTGGGATGTTCTGAAGCCAGATTGGAATTCGTAGATTAGATTTCTTTCCGCAAGGTACTTTTCGACCTGTTCGTGTACTATTTTTTCCATGACTTTCGAGATGGAGGTAAGGATAGAAACAGGGCGGTAGTTGCCTGGGTCTAATTTGCTGCCCTTTTTGTGCAGGGCTGTTACTCTCGCAATTTTGAAGTCTTTGGGTAGGTGTCCCTGTTTTATGGAGAGGTTTATTATGTGTGTGATGACTGGGGTGATGGCGGCTGCTGAGTCTCTGAGGAATTTGAAGGGGATATTGTCATGGCCAGTGGCCTTTGGACATTTACAGGGGCCAGTTTCGAATTGCAGTCTCCCGTAGGTGCTCTTTGAGAGTGGTTTTGAAAGTGGGTAGTGATTCACATTCCTTTACAGCTGTGGGTAGGGCGTTCCACATTGATGTGGAATAATTGCGAAACGTGTTTAGTCCCTTGTTTGAAGACAAACCTTCTGTTAAATCATAAATATGTTAGGTGGATATAAAGTAAATAAACGTGTTAACAAATACCATGTTTGTCTGTGCTCCCACTTGGTTCCTTGTAGAGTCTCTGGCTGCCCAACCAGAACTGGGAGATGCCAAAGCCTTTTCTGGCGGGGAGATTTGGAAGGAACAAAGTGGGGTAGAGTACAGGGGGGGGGGGTTCATGATAAGAAGGGAATAGACTTCTAAAGTGCCCTAAACACTGTTTACTGTTTGGTGATGATAGCTCGGTAGTGAATAATGTATCCAATGTGTACAGAATTATTTAAATTGTGAAATAATGTCTGTGCTCCTTAATTGATTGTTGTTATTTTGGTTTGTCCCTGTAGGAGGAGCTTGCAGGATAAAGCCGGATAGAAGCTCCTCTGGGGGAGAAGTAGCAGGAGGCTTGGAAGCAAGACACAGCTGTGCTGAAGCTAGTTCACTTAGCCAAGGGCCTAGTCGTTGATTTTGTTAATAGAAAGTTTAATCGTTTTGTATTTTTTTGGTATCTGAAATATGGTTTTGACCGTGTTTCCCACTGGGAAGCAACAGAACATTGAAAATAAACACCAACCACCGGGTGATGACAACCTGCCTCTGACTAAAGTTTTTCAACTGCCTGGCCACATCCTCACATGGTGGATCAACATAATGTAGCGATCCGTCATGCACAGGGTGCGATCCACGGGGTGAGCTGGGTGAGCTATAGCTCCCCTAGATCAGACATCAGCTCCCTTGAGGGTCTCTAAAGCTCCCCTGGGGGTCTCTAAATTACTGAAAATAAATGCTACTTTTGCCATGCATTTCTCATTTTTCTGTAATTTTCTATATCATCATCGTGTATAATAATAAACGTATGCTATTTTGGATGTATGATTAATGATTTGCGCACTAATTCACACACGTATTATGGCAACATGCATGCTATTCTTGCAATTACCATTCGGAGCGCGGCGGCGCTGCAGCCTGCACGCACGGCACAAATCAAACTTGACCCGCACGTTGTAACCTGTGACTTGTTGACAGTGATAGTTTTGACAGGTAAATAAGGTCATTCAGGAATGGATAATGTCTAAACGAAAAATGCAACAATATAAACCTAACCAATTTTGGTTTCACGATGAAAGTGAAGCAGTCAATGGACTTGACAGAGCAGCAGGAGACCTGCTGCTGCTGCCCGGTGCTGCTGCCCGGTGACCGTGCCGGCGCTTGCTGCGGTCGTATCAGAACAGGAGTCTGAGAGATATCACGAGATACTGTAGACAGTGTTGGATCTATCATCTATCTAACTAAATGGATACTTTTTTTTATCATGGAATGTGCTGTGCAGACGGCCGGACCACTGCATCAACAAGTGAGTTAATTGTCTATTATGTGTTCTGTAGTTATTACATACATACATCTGTAGTTATTACATACATACATACACAACACAAGGCCTACTAAAGGCTACAGTAACGTCTGCGCCGATCACAGTCCGACTCCTCCCTGCGCGGCGCACCCCCCCCCCCCCCAGCCCGCGGCTCACCCAAAGACCATGCTATGGTTCGCACACTGGTCATGCAGTAATGTAGGGAAGAAAGAGGAGAGTTTCCTTTTCTGTATGGTGCTTTATTTCCAGCTCAATATGGGGGTTTACTAGTTGATACTTCCCTTCTCATACACAACACAACTACCTGCTAATACCAGGGGTGTAAAGTACTTGAGTAATTGTACTTTGTTACAATACTTATGTACTGTTTTTTGGGATTTGTACTTTACTCGAGTATTATTAGGTTTGTATACTTGTACTTTTACTCAATTACATTTCAGAGAAAAAAAACATACTTTTTACTCCTTACCTTATTTAAAATGCAGACCTACAAAGTACAAATATCGCAGGTCCAACAATTTTCTTGCCGATCTAACGCTAACATTATTAATCCTGCTGCCCCTTTTTATTTAAAAACAGCCAATTAAATCCCCATCAATGGAAAATTAACCCGCCCATACCCATGCTGATTGGTCCTAAATGCAGGGATCTTTGATTCAACTGATGATTTCACTAATTGGCTCACCTCTTCAACTAACTCACCTGGTGCAATGTGTAGTTAAAATGAAAACTTGAGTTTTGAGACCCCGTCAATCCCTTCCAATAAAATACTCAAGTGTGTTTTTAGCCAGATACTCTGACTTTTACTTGAGTACGATTTTGAGACGGTAACCCATACTTTCACTTAAGTATAATATCTGGGTACTTTTTACAAGCAAACGGGTTCCTGTTAGCTAGCAAGTAGCAAGTAAACAGTGTTGACGTTGAGTTGAATAAACGTTTAGCAAGATTTTGTGTCGTCGTTTTGTAGTCGACGACGTTGCATGAATAATTTCGTCACGTTAGTGTCACGTGATCTCCACATGACACATGACATCTCGTCTCTTTTTCGTCAGGGGAAAAAGCTTTGTTGACGACCATACAGTAATAGTCATCATTTTCGTTGACTAACACTCGTTAGGAGGCACATCTCTACTCATTTTCATAACACAGATCGGCTATCATCAAATAACAGGTCCATATAATATGATATAAATACTAGATCTTTATAATACATTATATAAATACCAAGTCCATATAATATGATATAAATACTCCTGTGCCCGAGGTCCCTGCCCATTGACCCATACATCAACATACATCCTTCCTAGATCCAAGCCCCTGTTAGCACTCATCTGCCCTACAGACATGTGGAAGGTCATGTTCACCAACAAACCATGGCCATCCCACGGGTTGAGAACTCCATGGCTGTGCTCTTGTGTCTCTATGTGGCATCCTGAGAAGAAGCCTAATCAGCGCCTCCACCAACCCCATCACTGACCTGGCTGATAAATCATTTGCCTCCTGGGGGAGGAAGACCAATGAGGGAGAGGTATAAAATAACCTGATAGGGGGACAGGAATCCCCGGTGCGTAAAAACACACCTGCCGAAATGCCCATCTGACTGGGGATGAGACAGTGGGGAATGGCCAAGAAAAGCAGGAAAAACCTATAATGGAAGACTAAAGCCTAGCAGGGAGTATCATAAGAGGTAAATGCCCGCTGGGTGGGGGGGGGGGGCCTGGTAGAGTCCCTGATGAAGCAAACTAAGCAAATGTCTTCCAAGGAAACACCACCAAACAGAGCCGAGGAAGCTACCACTCCTTGAGAAGAGTGGACTCAGATTCAGAGCGGTGGGGGTGGTTCTGCTTGAGTGTAAGCGTGGGAGATCCCCTCACACAGCCAGTAAGACAGACATTGTTTAGACAAGGCTCGTCCCTTGGCCATGGCAAAGAACCAGCTGTCACGTGGACCTGATGCTCTTCATGCGTCTAATGTAGAAGACCAACGCAGAGATTCACAGTTATTCTCCCTCTCCCTCTCGGTCTCTGGGCTGGGTGTTTATGCTTGCCATTGTGTAATCACATGCATTTGATTGAGTGCATGTTTAGTCCTGTGGCAACTATTAACCAGTGTGAGTAACCACAAGATTCCCTTTGTGTGTGACTATTGGGTGGCAGAGTTTATGATTTATCGTTGTTTTGTTCATAGCTTTTATGATTTAGTGGCAGTAAGGTTTTCCCTTGTATTTTTCCTCTTTTCTTTATTGTTATTTTGGTTTGTGCGTGCCACCATTTTGGGGGTGTCATAATTACCCCAGCTCAGCGTCGGTAGGCCGTCCATCTTACTGACTGCTCCGGACACGCATGGTTCCCCGTCACCAGGCTGTGCTGCGTTCAGGCCGGATATTTCCTATCCCCAATCCATATTGTATTTTTTGCACTTGTGATTAAATGTTTCCAAATAAAGATTTACCTCTGTTACACCTTCATCTGTTGTCCTGCTGTGTTGCTCTGTTTTGGGAATCTGAAAGAACCGAGTCCAGGTCAATTTCCTCAACCTGTGACACTAAATTAAGCTAACCCTGTACTATATGACTCAAGGTTTACTACTGAAATAAACATACTGAGTTATATAGCGTATTGGTTCATGCTCCGCTCACTTTTTGGAATGTTCCTCTATCATCATATATGATTTTGAAAACCTTCAGCAACCATGCACCCACATCCGTCCGGCCACGCCCACATCCGCCCACGAATATAAGCGAGGGGCAATCCACCCCTTCCCTTCTTTCAACACACGGAAGTCCGTGACGTGCACCTTCTTCAGCTGTTGAAATTAGTTAGTTAGTTAGTCATTTATGTTGCTGTCTTTTTCTTTTTGCCTTTAAAGAAGAAGTTAAGACGATATCACCACCGACCTCCTCTGTGGGCCGCGGAGGTTCCCTGACTCCACTTCGTGGTGAGAGGGTGTGCTTCGGCGGCGCTCAGAGCTGGGTGCGCACCAGAGGCCGTTGATCGCCCCTCTTCAGTGAGAGACTCTCCGACTCCGGTGTCCCCTCCGGGTTTGACCTACGGCGCAAGCCCCCTGTCGCTGCTTGCTCCCATCATTCGGTGAGCAGCTGTGACTGGTGGTCGGGTGGTTTTCACCAGCACTCCCTTCTCCTAGCCTCCGCCGTTCGCTATGAGTGTGGTACTGGTCAGAAGCCGTCGGCTCCGGAGTCAACATCAAACGGACCCCCGACGAGTGAGGTGGTCGGCAGTAGGAGGAAGGGTACGCGCGGACCACGGGGTTCAGGTCCCCCGGTCTCTGCGGGAAATGCTGAGGCCCTGCATCTCTTACCAGCACATCACAGATGTTGCATGAAGTGGACGCGGGTGTAATCATGGGGAGAGACGCTGCTGGACTTTTCTTCAGAGTTTGTGACGGTAGACTGGTGAAACGTCACACGGCACTCAGTGGTCGAACTGAGCCGTGTTCAGGTAAGGGCCGGCGACAGTACTGTGCTGGTACTGTGCTGGTACTGTCACTGCAGCAGCAGGTTCTTTCATCACTCTCCCTCTGTTCTGCCCTCGAAATACTATACGTTAAAATGAGAAAGGTCCCTCTAAAGGAGTGACAAGTTTTTAACGTGCGTGTGTTTATTCACTGTATTTTGAGGTAGCTCTCGTATGAAATGAGTAATGAGGGCCCGTTGTTTTTTCTGTTGATAACAGCTCAAATTGACGGGTGGCGTTCTCTTGTGTGTGAGAAAGTTTGTGATTCATTGAGAACACGCCTTTTAAAACAGGCGTAGACTCTGAATTCGCAATTGACATAGCTATTTATGTTAGCTTGCATTGCCCCTCTCTTTTTCATTCAGTCTGTGTCTTTTTTTTCACGTGTTAATGTGAAAAGGCATGACTCGACAAGTCTTTTGCTGGTGACACGGAGACCGTGGGGCTTCGGGAAAGCGCCTTTTGAACAGGTGCAATTTTCTGTGCTCACGGTTGCTGGCTGCTATGTTCGTTCATGATGTCTTTTCATTGTAAAATGCAACTCGAGGCTATTAAGCGCCGCATCGTGCTTCCAAAAAAGAGATTGCGCTCGTCACCAATGCAAGAGGCTGCGGTCTCGACTCCTGGAGTCAGCATTGCCTGCGGCTTGGGCCAGTCGTCATACTATCTCAATTGGCAGAGGTAGCGGGTGGAAAGTCGATGGGTGGGGATTGGACGTTGTGGACAGCGACTCCTACAGGTCGGTTGGGTGACGCCTGTACAGCAGAGTCAGGAAGTATCTGGGGCAGCGTGAGCCTCCCATGCGTTACTCTAGTGTCTAGTGAAAAGATGCGACAGGCTGCCTCCTTGTGTACTGGAGGGGACACGTGATGCAAGGCTTTTATCCTCACTACATCCGACCAGTGGGAGACATAGTCTAGCAACGTTCAAGATAGGGGAGGGGAGAATTGAAGGGAAAAATAATTGGCGATACGAAATTGTGATGGGAGAAAAATAGAAAATAAGGAGAAAAAAGTGAACAAATAAAAATAAAAACTGACTTTGGACCGGGAGGTTGTGGTTCGAAAATCGAACGCCCCTCTCTCTTGCTGGAAGCAGGGCTTGTCCTGTCAGTCTTCTCGACGTGTGTATATCCTCGCTCGTCGCAGGGGGGGGGGGATTCCCCGTTTAGCCCACACCGAATTGGTGGGTGGGACTGGGGGATCCCTGGCCATTGAAGACGTCACATTCTTCGCGTTTTCTTATTGGCCGAGAGATGTATCCGTGAGTTACAGGACCTGCACTGCAGGCCACTGCCATTGTAAATGGGAGGTAACGTGATGCAGTCAAGGCTGTTGTCCTTCTGCTCTGCTTTCTTTTAACGGTTGTGTATATTGGGCTGTTATGCCCATTTTCCAATCTGTTAAATAAACCTTTTTCAATTGTTTCACTCACGTTGAGGTCTCTCTGGGATAAGGCCGACGTCTTCCCCTCTCACATAAAGAGCGGAATTGACGCGGTTTATTATTCCCAGGCTCGTTATGTAGAAACCCATGTCTGTGTCTTTCGGGACCAGCTCCCTGCTGGTCGTCCCAGACAGCGGGGAGAGACGTTGTGGGGCTTTTTCTTGTTAGAAACTCGCCGTCACCGTTCTCTGGTTTTTCACGAGCATACACGCTGTTCATAAATCAGCGTTTGGTCTTACGAGACCGGTATCAGTGCTGGCCCGAGCGTGTTTTTCAATGATTGAATCTGCCTTCGGGACCGGCGCGCCCTGGTTTGTCCAACAACATAAAAACAGCGTTTTTTATGCGGTCGGCCGGGAAGGAGGTTTTTATCTCTACAGAGCGCCAGCGCAAATAGGTTAGACTCGAAGACTCGCGTGCATCTCCGGGGGGAAATGACGGGGTAGATCAAACATTGGTGGGGGGGTTTCACGCCCGTTAGGTGGGCCACCGGGAGCTGTGCGTTCACGTGCTGACCGTCTTGGTAGCGCCCCTTGTGATGTTTTTTGATCACGTGTACCTAACACGTGTACCTAACCCCCTCTCCTCTGGAAATGGGCGGCGACGTGACAGGGCACGGGACCGGATCAGTTTAACCCGTTGCGCGCCGGTCACAGATACGTTCTGATTGCCCCGAAGGGTCCTGAGCTTTTCCGGGGGGAAAATGCCAGGGCGGGCCACACGTCACAGGGGTTGATGTCATGAATGTTGTGTGTCATATAAATGCCACTACGAGTTGTAAACTCCATTCTTTTCACCCCTCCCTCCCTGCTTGACCGGGGGATGGGAGGGGGCTGTCGGGGGGCTGCTCATTATCAGTCAGCTCCTCTATGCATCTCTGTGTAGTTCCGGTCCTCCAGGCCCAGGTCGGGCTTTGCCCTCGTTACCTGTTGGCCTGGGTTAACCCTTTTTTGAGCCTGTAACACCTTTTTTTTTGTGATCAAATCTTTTTATTTTCCATTTTTCAAACATGAAACATCACACATCACAACACAATAATAACAATAATACGTAAAAGACATCCAAAAAACATAAACTAACCCAACAATGATTAGACAATAAATTAGACAGATTATACATTTACATACATATCCAGTTCAAATAAGCTGTCACAAAGTATAAGGAAAATAAAACATTTACCATAAAAACGGGCTTCCTGAGCCCCCTCCATCCCCAGGCCCGGCAGCCGCGAACCCCAACCCCGGAGGACCCGGAGTCCGGCGCCCCCGCGGGCCAAAGCATCACGCCTCTTTAATGCCTCGACCCGCAGAGACCCCGAACCACGACCCCCCCCAGTCAGAGCCCACGGCCACCAGACCCACAGCCAAAGGGGGCCCAGAAAATATACATCATTAAAATTACAAAAAATTCATTAAAATAATAAAAACTAAAAGAAAAAACGTGGACAATGGCACTCGCTCGCTCTGCTCCCCCCCCCCCCCCACACTCCCCCCAGGACCTCGACGTGAGTTAAATACATTATATACAATAGATTATCTAGCAATTGAACGCTATATGCGCTCTTTAAGCTTTGCAACCGCTGCCAACCAGATAGCAATATTTGCTTCGTTAACCCCTAAAACTTGTGCAGTGGATATCTCCAGATATATCACATCAAGATAAGTGAGAATCAGTGGAGGCTGCTGACCACATTTTTAGGTGAAGCACAAATTATTATATTATATTTATAAAACATCCCCCAATGTGTGTGTCAGTAGTGGTTGGTGAGTTAAAAAATTGGGGAGGACGGGAGATACATTTTTTTTTATAAAGAAGTACAGACACAGTGTGGTTATGAAGACAGCAGACAGGCACTTAAAGACAGGCACTAGTAGTCATTTATACCTTTGAGTAACTCTTGACACACACCTCACTTACACACATCACAACAAGGCAAATCAAAAACTATTTGTTTACAGCAAGATCAGACCATTTCTCATCCTCACTGTTTCAAACACATCTACATGTAATTTAATTGCAATTTCATGCAAAAAGAGCTTATAAAATGCATGGTAAATGTCCACCCTGGACTCACCACTGTACTCACAGCTTTACTGCCAAGACACAATAGGCTACAAGTCAAGAAGTATCACCACATCAATCCCACATGCACTCATTCCAGTACACACACACACACACACACACGCACACACACGCACACACACACACACACACACACACACACACACACACACACACACACACACACACACACACACACACACACACACACACACACACACACACACACACACACACAGTATAAACAAACTATACTGCTGTGACGATTTCAATAAAACAGACCATTCTGAGTCAATGGTACAGAAAAACTGTACATTGGAATATTGGTAAACATATCGGTCAATCCCATTGTCCCGTGGGATTATGCCCCCCCCTCCCCGCGGTGATATTAATATTTGATTAGAAACGCAAGCGGAGGAAAGCTACCCGCTGCCCGCAACATGGTTCTTGGTGTATTAAACAGGCAATGCCATGGCGGGCTATTGAGTTCATATGCCATAAATGTCATGTATGTTGTGTATGTCATAAATGTCAATATGAATTGAAAATGGGGGACCCTGATGTAAACAAGACGAAAGTCTTGCTCTGGTCTGCATCCCCTTAACAATTGTGTGTATTGAGCCGTACTGTATTGTACCCATTCTGCAATCTGTTAAATAAAGTTTTCATTCATTCATTCATTTGCTGTCTCGTTATAACACAAACAGCTCACCATGAACCATGACCAGCTTAATTACGTTAGTTAGCATCCAAGCTAGCGTGATAACATTAGTACAGTAGTTATTAGCATCCAAGCTAGCGTGATAACGTTAGTACAGTAGTTATTAGCATCCAAGCTAGAAACGGTTAGGCTGCCTGCTCTTACCTGCAATAATGTTGTCATCGTCCTGGACAGATAGACTTGTTAAATCATAATATCCACACTTTGTGCTGGTCCTCAGTAAATGTCACGCCGGCAAAAAATAAGTTGCTATTAAAGTGCTAAATGTTAGATACACTAATATAGAGGTTTCGAACGTGGCCGCTCTGTTAATAAAATGTTCAATCAATCCCGTGAGGGGAGACGCAGCCCCTCTGTGTAGCTGCAGAGCTGCAGAGTAGGAACCATTCTCTGATTGGATCTCAAGGCTGTCAATCATTCAACCTCCGTGTAGCTGCAGAGCAGCAGAGATGGCAACATTCTCTGATTGGATTTCAAGGCTGTCAATCATTCAATCCCCCATTCAATGGCAAGAGTTTAAATGCACGGACCGTGCTTAGATGACATTAATAGCCTATTTTGATTGGCTATTATTTATTTAATCCCGGGTCAACCCGTGCAGAATTCTGCACCAGTTTTACTGCAGTAGTGCAGTGCAGGCCTGAGCTCAGAGCTGTCAATTTTGACCATTTTTGAAGAAAAAAAAATTCACTGGCATTTTTTTACAGAGGAAAACATTTCTAATAAAAAAAATATATAATAATAATAATAAAAAAAAAATATATATATATATATGTAAATTTGTAATAATTATGAATTATGAGTGAATTTGTGTTTCACGTGTTGTCATAGAGAAACCTCCACTGGTGAGAATCCATACCTTCGGACATAACTTATCTGGTTGTATCCAGCGTGAAGCAATCAACTTTTTGGCAGCCCTAAGGCCGGCCAAAATGAGTCTCTTTACATGTACAGAGGTCGGCAATTGAGAAACATCATTTAACAATAATACAGAAGGCATGGTTGGTATGGTCAAAGCGAAAATCTCTGATAGCTGAGAGGTAACATTTTCCCAGAAGATCTCAACAGGAGGGCATTCCCAGTACATATGCATATGTGTTCCAATGGCACCGTTTGGACACAAGGTACATCGAGAGTCAGGTCTGAGACCCATTAGGTTCAATCGCCTGGGGGTCAGGTAAGTCCTATGAACACAATTTAGATGAATCTGTTGGTGATCTGGGTTGCGTGATGATAGCCTAATATTTTCCCAGACTGCATCCCAATCAAAATCTATATCCAACTCAGGGATATCCTTTCTCCAAATCGTATCAAGGGGTAGGTCCTTATATGAGGACATAAGTAAGTGCCGATAAAAGTCAGAGACGAAGCCTCTCGATGTCTCCCTGTCATAAAATAATTTGTGAAACCGGTGTCGCTCTAGTGGAACGTCCCATGGAACGCCATGAGCCTTCAGAGCTGCTCTTATTTGTAAATAAAAGAAAAAGGAGGTTCTGGGGAGATCATATCCGTTGGATAGATCCTGGAAAGAG
Source organism: Notolepis coatsorum (assembly GCF_963971535.1). Taxonomy (NCBI): domain Eukaryota; kingdom Metazoa; phylum Chordata; class Actinopteri; order Aulopiformes; family Paralepididae; genus Notolepis; species Notolepis coatsorum. Next base: position 51,249,902 of record NC_140168.1, read on the forward strand.
CGGAGACCAGAGTTATCGAAGATATCCCCCAATGTATGGATGCCTTTATTTTCCCATCTAGGGTACCTAATAGGTTGCCGTCCAATAAGAAGTAAATTGTTATTAAATATAGGGGAGTGCGTGTGCCATTTATGGCGGTTAGTAGTCACGTTAGAGTGTCACGCCAAATCTGGATCACATGTGTGATAAGAGGGCCAAATCGTAATTTGCATTGCTTAATTGAAATGTTGGTATACACAATATCCTGAAGTCTATAAGGGGTCACTGTCTTCTCCTCCAATGGTCGCCAGGACACGGCTGCATGAGCGTCAAACCAAGTGATGAGAGGTCTCAAAGAGTAAGCTTGAAAATAATATTTGAAGTCTGGAAATGCTAAACCCCTGTCGAGTTTACTCCTCTGTGCAGTGGATCTCTTTAAGCGTGGACGTTTGTTGTTCCAGACGAATTTATATGCAGCAGAGTGCAGTTTTTGCCAGTAACCAACAGGAGGAGATAACGGTAGCATGGAGCTGATAAAGTTATTTCTGGGTAAAACATTCATCTTAATTATTGAGGCACGGGCCTGTAATGAGTTTTTTAATTTGGACCACCTGTTAAAATCATTCGTAATCCTGTCACCCAAGCTGGAGTAGTTATACTTTACTGTCTGGTTAATAGTGGGGAATATTTCAATCCCAAGACAATTAAAGTGCTCTACCATGAGTATGTTTGCTGGGAGGATGGTTGCCTTCGCAGTCTCATTGAGTGGAAGGAAGGCTGATTTTGGCCAGTTGATCTTAAATCCAGATAGACTGCCAAAATCATCTATTACTTGGAGAAGATGAGGTAGAGAGACGGCGGGGTTCTGCATAAATAGGAGTACATCATCTGCGTATAAGCTGATATGGTGATGTGTGCCCTTAATTGACATATAATCTGGGATTGTCTTATGTACTAAGCTAGAGGTTTGAGTGATAAAGCAAAGAGTCCGGGACTAAGAGGACAACCCTGTCTAGAAGAGCACGAGACAGAGAAGAGTGGTGAGCAGAGTTTCCCTGTTAATATCATGGCCGAAGGCCCTGTGTAGAGAACTTTGATTGATTGAATTGATTGATTGAAAACTTTATTAACAGATTGCAGAATGGGTACAATACAGTACAGCTCAATACACACAATTGTTAAGGGGATGCAGACCAGAGAAAGACTTTCGTCTTGTTTACACCAGGGTCCCCCATTTTCAATTCATCAGGACATATATGACATACATGACATACAGATAGTCAGTACTGCTACATCTATACATTTATGACATACCAGATTTGCAAATACAGTACTGTTTGTGATACAGAAGGAGTCAAGAAAAGGGAGTATATACATTTGACGTAGAAACTGTACATTGGAGGAGGTTGGGTGGGGGGGGGTTGGGTACACTGGGATATTGACAACCATACTGGGTAATTTACATTGGAGGTGGGTGGGGGGGGGGGGGGCACATTGTATAAACAAGCAAAACTGTACATTGAGGGGGGGGGGGGGGGACTCTGTACAAACAAACAAAATTGTACATTGGACTATTGACAAGACCATACTAGGTAAATGACTGTACATTGGAGGGGGTTGGGTTAGGATATTTACAGGGGCCAGTGTTGCATTGCAGTCTCCCGTAGGTGTCTCTTGAGAGAGGTTTTGAAAGTGGGTAGTGATCCACATTCCTTTACAGCTTTGGGTAGGGCGTTCCACATTGATGTGGCATAATTGCGAAACGTGTTTAGTCCCTTATTTGAGCCGAATCTGGGTTTAACATGATTTGTGGAGCTCCCTCTGGTGTTGTGATCGTGGTATTCACTGACCTTTGGGAAGTATTTTGCCATGTACATGGGTACCTTGGTCGTGTAGTGTATCTTGTAGACCAGGCCCATTGCAAGTTGCTGTACTCTGTCATCTACTCTAAGCCATCCTAGGTTGTCAAAGTGGGCAGGGGTGAGGTGGGTTCTAGGAGTAAGGTCAAGCAGTAGTCTGACCAGTTTGTTTTGAGATGTTTGTAATTTTGTTTTTAGCGCCTTTGAGGTGCTTTGGTACCATGAGGTGCAAGCATAGTCGTAGTACCCCTGAATGAGTGCTCCTGCCAGAGTCTTCAGGGTATTCTTGTTTACCAGAGAGGAGATCCGGTACAAGAATCGAGTTCGTTGGTTGACTTTTTTTATTACATTGGATGCCATTTTGTCACAGGAGAGATTAGCCTCTAGGATGGAACCCAGGTAGGTAATTTCATCTTTCCTTGTGACAATATTGTCACCCACTGTAACTGAGAAGCCGTCGGTCTTGCTGAGTTTGTTATTTGAACCGAAGAGAATGGACTCTGTTTTGCCCATGTGTAATGATAGTTTGTTATCAGCGAGCCATATGCAGATTCTGCCTAGTTCAGAGCTGAGGGTTTTTTCAACCTGTAACTTGTTCTTGTCAGAGACCAGCAGGGCTGAGTCGTCCGCAAACAGGAACAAGTTGCAGTCACAAGCTGACGACATGTCATTTGCATAAATTAGGAACAGTAGCGGTCCTAGTATGCTTCCTTGTGGAACACCACAGCTCACTGTGAGAGGGGGGGATAGGGTACCGTGTGAATGAATCATGTGAATGAACCCCTCACCTAACCCCATCCTTCTAAGGACTGCCCACAAATATGACCACTCCAATCTGTCAAAGGCCTTCATCGCGTCTAAGGACATGACAGCCGTAGGGGTTGTGACATCCTTGCTGGCATCAATCACGTGCAGTAACCGTCTGATATTATCCGTGACCAGTTGGCCTCTTATAAAGCCAGTCTGATCTGGGTTAACCAGAGATGTCATATGCTTTTGAAGTCGGAGGGCTAGCACCTTAGCATATAGCTTGAGATCGGCTCAGAGGAGACTTAAGGGTCTATAGCTGCCACATTCGGTGGGATCCTTATCTTCCTTGAGTAGGACAGAAGTGCCATATTGACATCCCTGGAAAAATTGCCCTCTTCGACTGAGTGTAAAATCATTGAAAGTAATAAGGGACCGAGTACATCCCAGAACGCAGTATAGAGTTCCGGTGGAATGCCGTCCCAACCAGGAGCCTTGCCCCGCTGCATGTCAGCAATTGCCTCCCTGAGCTCATCTAGTGTGATAGGTTCAGCTAACCGTTTAGCGCCATCCTCTGAGATTCGTGGTAAGTTAATTTTACTAAGATAGTCCTCCAGCTTGGTATGATCATAGACCACTTCTGACTCGTACAGGTTGAAATAAAACGAGCGAAATGTATCGTTGATTTTGTTGGGGTTGGTGGTTATCTCCCCCTGTTGGTTCTTAATGGCAGGGATATCTGCAAATTGTTCACTGGCCCGTATCTTCATAGCCAGTAGGTGACTAGGTCTAGAGCCATGAAAGTAGTAGTGTTGTCTTGTTCTGTGCATTTGAAATTCAGACTGTTGTCTTAAAATGGAGTTAATCCGACATGCAGGCGACGGGGACTGAACGCCCCACACAGCAGGGCAATGGTCATCACGGATACCGGGAGAAACTACAGGGATTCAGACGGGGACAGTCGGAGGCGGACAATTGAGATAAAGTTCATGAAGCGCATGGATACAGATAAGTCACGGGGGCATCGTCATAGAATAAATAACATCACAAAATGCCAATATGTATATAAAAGAAAAGACAAAAAAAAAAAAAAAAGGGATTGAAAAAAAAAAAAAATATAAAAAAAAAATATGTGTAATGAGAATAGAGGGCAATAGATAGGAGAATATGATAAAACTGTGGGAGGGGAAATATCCCGGATGGATACAGGAAAAGTATAACGAAATGAACCACAGGCCATTATGGCTATGTCATAGAAGTTACAATATACCAATATATATCTGAGAGATATACAAATGTTAATTGTTGGAAACGTTACCGTTTTGTCAAGTTCAGTTGAATTGATCGCACTGTATATAGATTACAGTGTGAGCCATACGTTACATCAGGGTATACAAGATAGTAGGGGCACAGTTTTGGGCAACCTGCCTTGTGCCATATGCACTCCTCTGTTAGTCGAGGGGGACCAAGGTGCATGGGTGAGTATCGATCTCACACTCGGTACGACTGTTCTATCTGGGGTCATATCGAACGTAGCTTGGGTAAATGTGGGGGGGGGAAATGTATTTATGTTTTTTTTATATGTTCTTTTTTATTTCATTGTATGCTATACTATTGTATATATATCTTCACAGTCTCAGGCACTAGAATACGTCCTGGATTGCACAGGGGAGATGCATTACGAGGAATATGGGGCTGATTAAAATAATATCGTGGAATATAGACGGATGTCATCATCCCATTAAGAGAAAAAAGATATTGACGTTCTTGAAACAAAAAAAGACAGATATTGCACTAATTCAGGAATCACACCTGGATGAGGAGGAGTCGGCCAAGCTTAAAAGGGATTGGGTGGGACAAATATACTATAGTACGTTCTCTTCTAGGAAGAGGGGGGTGGCAATATTGGTGAGAAAAAACTTAGACCTAAAGGTGCACAATAGTTTCTCACATGATGAGGGAAGATGGGTTATACTGGATGCTGATTTAGAGGGACAGAGGACTACTTTAGCTAATATATATGCGCCCAACGGGTCATCCTCAGACTTTTTCCATGAGGTATGTGAGGTGATCAGGAAAATAGGGAATAGCAACGTAATCATAGGGGGGGACTTCAACTTGGTTGGAAACACCTTAATGGACAGATCGTACCAACCCAGGACCGCTGACAACACAGGGAGACTGGCGGTTGGTGTTCTGATAGAGGAATTGGGTCTAGTGGATATTTGGAGGGTTATGAACCCACAAGAAAGAGACTACACGTTTTACTCTCACCCGCATTCCTCATACTCTAGAATCGATTATTTCCTGATCTCTAGCGCACTGGTAGAACAGGTGGCAAGTACTGGAATAGGGAACATTGTAATATCTGACCATGCTCCGGTTGATTTAGTGATCACATCCATGGAAGAAGGGCAACGATCTCGGAGATGGCGATTCAATAACCTGATGTTAAATGATGAAGGATCGTGTGCGTACATTAGAACTATATTTAAGGAATTTTGGGAACTTAATGAAGGGTCAATAGATGATAGTGGCATAATGTGGGACACATGTAAAGCTTACATGAGAGGACGACTCATACAATACGGTGCAATACTAAAAAGGGCAGAGAAACAAAAAATTACAGCGTTAGATGAGGAAATTAAAATACTCTCGAAACAGCACAGTCAGAGACCAGACCCAGAAACGTGGAGAAACCTAAGCAAATCCAAATACGAATTGAACAACATATATCAAAAGAAGGCTGAATATGCGTTATTTAGGACCAACCAAAGATACTATGAACAGAGAGCGGGTAAAATACTAGCGAATCGGGTTAAACAAATGCATAATCAAAATATTATATCCTCGATTCGTAATAAAGATGACAAGATCATTACAGACAAAAAGGAAATTAATAATGTTTTCAGGTGCTTCTACCAGGACTTGTATACCCCACAGAAGGTGGTGGATCAGCTAAAAATGGACGCGTTCTTCGACAGAATCAAATTACCGTCATTATCGAAACAACAGGTAAAATCAATGGAGGGGGGGTCTCGATAGAAGAAATACACGCGGCAATCAACAGCCTTAAATTGGGTAAAGCACCAGGAGACGATGGGTTTACTCCCGATTTCTACAAACAATTCAGTGATATAATCGCTCCGAGACTATTAAAAGTATATGAGGATTCATTGTTAAAGGGGGGCTTGCCCACTAGCTTGAGATCTGCCACTATTACATTACTACAGAAAAAGGGCAAAGACCCTCAATGCTGTGGAAGCTATAGACCTACAGTATATCCCTGAGCAATTTGGAAGAAAAAGTATTGGCAAAGATACTTGCGAATGGAATAGAAGATGTATTACCAACTCTGGTGCATTCAGATCAAGTGGGCTTTGTGAAGGGGAGAAACTCAGCTGATAATATCCGCAGACTCCTACACATAATGTGGAAGGTCAGGAATGATGTAGAACCTACAGTGGCCTTCTCATTGGATGCCGAAAAGGCCTTTGATAAGGTGGAATTTGCATTCTTATTTCACACACTAGATCGCTTCGGGTTCGGACCATCGTTTACCGGGTGGGTAAAACTGTTATACACAAATCCGATGGCATCAGTATTGACCAACGGGATCGTATCCTCGCCCTTTAACCTAGGGCGGGGGACGAGACAAGGTTCTCCGCTTTCTCCCCAAATGTTTGCGCTCTTCCTCGAACCACTTGCTATCGCACTAAGGACTAATCAGGACATCAAAGGGATAATAGCGGGACAGGTAGAACATAAATAATTTTTGTATGCGGACGATATCTTATTGGTATCCAGCAATCCCCGAACAGCAGCTGGGGTCATTGGAACTATTATCGAGTCCTTCTCCGAAATATCTGGGTACACAATCAACTGGAGCAAGTCAGAAGCAATGCCTCTCTCTAAATGTTGTCCCCCTGATATCAGAAGGGGGTGGCAATACAGATGGATGCCGTCAGGGTTGATATACCTAGGAATAAAGCTGATCCCAGGTCTGAAAGAGTTGATGCAAACCAATATTGCCCCTATAATCGAACACATTAGTGCTCTGACCCAGAATTGGGCCAAAATGAATATGTCCCTCCTGGGAAAGATAAACCTAGTAAAAATGATATTGGCTCCCAAATTAAATTATATCCTATATATGTTGCCGCTGACTCTCCCGACCCAATTACTCAAACAGTATGACAAAGTCATTAATGTTTATCTGTGGGGGGGCAAAAGGCCGCTATTTGGACGGGCCAAAATGTATGCAGCAAAGGAAAATGGCGGCTTATCCCTGCCTAAACTAGACTGGTATCACTATGCATTCTCACTCTCCCAGCTCTCCAAACTGAATCACTCGTCTGAGGAGGCACCTGCTTGGGTCAAGATGGAGGAGGAAATGATATATCCCTCATCTCTGGAATCCTTCCTGACACAATCAGACAGACCTATACCTTTTAAAAACCCTTTAATGGCATTTATCAGGGAAACTTGGAATCAATCGCACAAAATGACTGGTGATAGCCCATATTTAACTACGAGAGCCTCTATATGGTATAATAAGAAACTAAAGATTGGTAAGAAATCAGTCATATGGGACGATTGGATTAAAAGGGGGATACATGTACTAGGGGATATAGCCGGGGAGGATGGGGTCTTGCCTTTTGAGGATATTAAAGAGGATTTTGATATGGATAATAAAAACTTTTATAAATTCCTACAGATTAGACATTGTATATCGTCATCAATAGGAGGACCAAAGTGTGGCCCGATTACTGCAATTCAAGAAATATTCTATAAAGGATGGCGTAGGAAAGGCGGTGCGTCAAGATTTTATGATGTTATAAGAGAATACAATGCACCCAAATTGGCGGGTCTGAGATTGAGCTGGGAGAACGATGTACGTGAGGATATTACTGAGGAAATGTGGGAGAAACTGGTGTCCAAATGGAGTAAATTCTCTAGGGAGGCGCAATCACAACTTATTTTTTACAAAGTGTTGAACAGAAGCTATTGGACGCCTAGTAAACTGGCCAGACTGAAATTAAGGGACAGTGACATCTGCTGGAGATGTGAGAAGGAGACAGGCACTTTACTGCACATGTTGTACGAATGTGAGAAGGTCCGGAAAATGTGGGATCAAATTGTGATATTCCTAAGTAAGGTCTTGAATGTGAAGATAAATAACGCCCCAATGGCATGTGTTTTGGGTATAGTACCGAAAGGGATTAAACTGCCTAAATACCGGGGAATGTGGTATAGAATGGCCATGATATCAGGATGTAGAATTGCATTACGACATTGGAAATCACCTGTTGATATTACTTTTAAAGAATGGATGGAACTAATGTTCCGGACAGCATCATATGAAAGGGTGACGTATAGAGTCGCAGGGAGAGAGGATATTTTCGCTGAGGTATGGGACAGTTTTCTACACCTGACTGAACGGTCTGGGGACAAATGATTAAGATGGGATTACAATATTATCAAGGATGAATATGAAAAAGGGGATTTGATCTGATGGTACTTGTGCTTTATAATGTATTGTGTATATATGTACATATATCTTATGTCCGGATGGTGTGTCTATGGAACGGTCACTGTCTCTATCACACTCACATGTGCGCAGGTATAGCCGCATACAAGTATCTAGGATACACATATTCATATGTGTACATAATAGGTTTACACACACTCATATACACAAGGATAAGGTATACATGTCAGGGGCACACATACATGCACATACTCATTTATAGGAAATAGGCATACACATACCTACATATACACATAGTTGAAATATAAGCTTTCACTGACACATAAGGGGGATACACATGTATATAGGAGACACACACATACGTAGCTGAGACGCACATATATATACACATCTGAGATATACACTCACATAGGGGGCAGAGGCACACATGGATACGAAACACACACAAGAGATAGGAGTACAGTCACATACCAGGAAGATGCACACACACACATATGAGGCATGTACACATGCTTACGTGATACACGTACCCACATACATGTGTCGGAGACATGCGTGCATGCATGTTATCATGCACAACTGCATATGTCTGGGGCGCTTTCTCTCACATGCAATATGGAGAAGGGTGGCATCCCGATAGAGGATGCAGCACATACCTGCTCAAAGGTAGTTCGGTCTACATGCAAGGTATATATATCAGGAATGTATACGCATAATGTATAGTATAGTATGTTTCTTTTTTCGTAAGTCTTTTTTTATTTTCCATGTCAGTTATTAATGTATTTGTATGAGTCCTTTACATGTTTTGTATGTTCTTACAAAAAAGAAAAAGGCAAATCCTGGAAATTGAATATGATGATGTGGAAAGAGATGTTTGGAATGTTGGAGAGATTTGCGCAAAAAAAAAATATAAAAAAAAAAAAAAAAATGTATCTCCTTTTTCACCACCTTAATTTGGAGCTCCAGTCGGCTAGAGTAGCTGTGCTGCATAGAAGACATCATTGTTTTATGAAGCTCTTCCAGTTCTACTAACTTGGAGAGACGACCCTTGCGGAGATTGGAAGCAAATAGAGTGGTGTTACTTCTAATAAACCCCTTAACCGAATTCCATAAAATTCTGGGGTCCTGTACCGATCCAGCATTAAACTGCAAGAATTCTTCTCCTTAAATTGTAGGTTAAATTCCTCGTTCTTCAGCAGCGTTGAGTTAAAACGCCATCTAGGGGCACAGGACGTTATTTTACTGAGTGAACCCTTAAGGAGGATGTATTTGTGGTCTGACAGTGCAATGGGCCTCAAGTCAACGTCAAAGCTATCGAATAGCCTAGAGCAGGGGTGGCCAACCAGTCAGAGACTAAGAGCCACAAAAATGACTGTGGTACCACAAAGAGCCACACCATATACCAGCGTTTCTCAACCTTTTTTTTCAGTCACGGCACCCTTCATGTGTTTATAGGTCTCACCCTCTGGCCTCTGAAGTTGCTAATGTATTTTTTATTTGGGCCTCACAGGGTTAAAAGTACCCTGTGAGACCCACGGTTGCAAAATTACAAAATCACTTTTAGCCATTTAAAAAAAGAATGTTTATTTAAAAAATGTTAAAGGGGAACTATTTTACTATTTCTTTCACTATTTGGGCACTTTTACACAATTCCTGTGAGTCTATGGAACACCTAGGTTTAAAAATGTTTAATAAAAATGCATTGTTTTGTATTTCTAATCAAGTACTCAAAAACCGCATTTTTCTACCTCAAGATCTTAAGCCGTTTTGAGGCTGGGCTCCAACCACTGTGTGGCCTGGTGCCAACTGCCACATCAACTGCCACATTATTATGCAGCTGATATGCACATTTTTAGATGACTCAGTTCAGTGAGGGTGAATATTGTGAGAGGAGAATTGGAAGAATGCGCCAATATGATAATTAGAGACATAGATCCTATTAATATAAGTCCACATAGCTAAGAAATAATGGTAAACACTGAAAAAGGCCATTTATAAGATAGTTCCCCTTTAAGCACATGTATAGTCAATTGGTCCTGTTGTTCAGCCTCACAATACTATTTGATAGTAAATGTGTTTATATGTCCCACCCTCTGGCCTCTGAAATTGCTAATGTCTTTTTAAATTGGGCCTCACAGGGTTAACCTCTTAAGCCCGTTATATACAGTAAAAGTGTATATTTTCAGCATTACGTTTGTTTACCAATTATTTTAACTGTTATTAGTGAAATATAAGAAATTATAGAAATCTCAGGGCATTGAGTCGGAAACCGGCGCATATTGACAGGAGGAAGTGGCACATCCAAAAGTGAGTGTAGTCTTTTGAAGGAAGAGACTCAGGGCTTTCAAATTTCGAAAAACTACCCTACCCAGCTCACACCAGCCCCTGTCAATCATCTGACTTCTGGATAAACTTTTTTATTTCTCTTATTTTTTGGGATTATCTCCCACAAACCTGAACGCTATTGCCATAAAACAGAACACAGTTCGTTTCTCTACCTTTCTGTGAACGTCTTGCAAAAAACGGTGTTGCAATATGATGAAAAATGGTGGAGAAATTTACAGTATAAAAAAGATGGCAGAATTCAGTACTGTATCTACAAAACCTTCTGTTTAATCATCTTCCCTTTATTTATTTGCTTAGATTTTTCAGGTCTGGTCAATTGTAGCATGGTGTTATTTTTTATTATACCTGCCTGTCAATTCACTGGAAGATAATATAACTGCTGGCTATTTCATCCAGCTGAGGGTTCAATACAAAATGTCCGATCATGTGGATTCCCCTTAGCCTGAATGTGTCATGCCATGAGACAATTCAATGACAATGCATCTTTGCTGTGTATTTCCACATTGCAAAAATCATCACAACGGCACCCCCGGATGAACCAGAATGTCTCGCTGAAAGTGTCAAAGGTCCCTAAAGCACAAGGAAGTAAACATTTCATAATTCCACATGGGATCACCTTCACCACAAAGAAGGGTGTTGAAACCAGAAAAGAACAATAGCGTCAATCTGACGTCAAACGCCTACCATTATAGTCATGTTTTGTGAGCTAGAGGAGCAAGCTCTACGAAAGTTTAAAAGAGAGGAACACCAGTCTGAACCATCACACCATCAGCAAACCTCCACCGAAGAAACACAGCAGTTCCACCTGGGTTTCAGCTTCTCCCTGCAGTCAGTGAGTGCCTTTAGGATCATACACATCCAGATATGGGTGATAATAATTAACATACACATTAGTATAGTAAACTTTTGGTAACTTTTTTAAATGTATTTAATTCAACATTAAATACAAACGCCTACCATTAACAACAATTCAACATTTCCATTAATGGTTTGTATTACAGCTATGATGTACTTCCTTGCTCTGTGTCTCCTGTGCACCAGTGCTCTGGCTCAGTGTAAGTGTCACCATTATTATATCACATTCAACATTTATTTTTAATACTTGATTTGAATTACTTCTGACTTGACGTTTTGAACAGGCTTAGTAGCCACATCTTACATCACATCTTTACATCACTGACTAAAACACCAAGTTAATCTCTTAAGCCCGATCGGCCCGGTACCGGTACAAGATTTATTTCACATCACAAATAGATCAATACAGTCCGTATTAAGTGATGTTGCATTTATTTTTCAAATGTAGCCAAGAGTAAAGACCCTAAAACAACAGTCAAAGTGTATCTTATCAGTACTACGTTTGTTTACCAATGATTCTAAGTGTTATTAGCTAAATATGGGCTTATAAACATTTCTGCGCCGTCATGAAATCGGAGAAGAGGAGACCCAGGGCTTTCGATGGATGTAGAAATTTCATAAAACGACACTACCCAGCTCACACCAGCCGCAGTCAAAGCATGACGTGAAAAAAAAAGATTGACATGAAAATCGTGATTATATCTCACGGGTCGAACAAACCTCAACGTTATTGCAATAAAATACAACGTATATTGTTTCTTTACCTTTCTGTGAACGTCTTTTCTGAAAAAAATATTCTGAAAATATGGATTAAGATGTTAAGGGTTCTGCATGATTTGCTTTGTTTGACTTTTATTATTATGGCTCCAGATCCATCAGAACACCACTATTCCTACCACACCATGGGCAGTGGGACGGGCTCAGCCTACGCTACCTCTGGGCTAGGACGCATCACCGCCGTCAGAGTGTGGGAACTTCGAAGCAGCTACATCGCTGGGTAAGATCGGTCTGGACCATTTGACATCCAATGGACATTAGTTCACATCCAGTCTATAGAGTGTGAACATCCTATTCTCAGAACAACAGAGTGCATTGTGTGACGGTAATACCTACGAATACATTCATTGTGTGTATTGTGTAGAATTACTTCTATGTAATAACAACCACTTTGGCATAATAGTGTCCTTTTGGGAAACACATTAGCTCACACATAAGTAAAGAAGTGTTATTGCTAAAGGAATAGGCCTACATCTGATGAACAGTTTTGTAAACAGTTTTGCGGCTCTGTAATAGTTAACTGACAACAACATGATGATGATTTCTGGCAGGTTCCAGTTGAGCTATGACTACATCTGGACCCCCAGGGTGGGCCGTAATGCCAGCAACATGGTGGAGATGACCTTGTTTGAAGGAGAGGCATTAATCCAGGTGAGGAGACTCAACAGAGCTTTGATTATTATTATGAGGCTGAAATATTATATAAAAACATGACAATAACATAAAAACATGCCATTAATCAACCTTTCCTTTCCTTCTCACAGGTGTCGGGCAAATACGACCCCAGAAACTATATATACCAGATATGTTTCCGCACCACCAGAGGGCGATCTCTGACAGCTGGCCAGCCCAGTGGCTTGGATTTCTTCCACTCTGCCAGATACCCTGACAGTGAACTGCTACTGCTCAGTGGGCACGTCAACAACCGTGGAATCACCTCCCTGGGTACTCACTGGGGGCAGATGGACTCCTCCTCTACCACCTCTACCACCCCTCCCATGAATAACAACTCCACTACATTGGCCCCAAACTGAGAAGAGGAGAGAAGGGAAGAGAAGAGAAGAGAAGAGAAGAGAAGAGAAGAGAAGAGAAGAGAAGAGAAGAGAAGAGAAGAGAAGAGAAGAGAAGAGAAGAGAAGAGAAGAGAAGAGAAGAGGATTTTACTGTCTGACCATGGCTGAAGAAATGTCACAGAATATACAGTAATAGAATAGAATAGAATAGAATAGAATAGAATAGAATAGAATAGAATAGAATAGAATAGAATAGAATAGAATAGAATAGAGTAGAATAGAATAGAGAAGAGAAGATAAGAGAATATAATTATTTTAATGTTCAACAACGGCTGAATAAATGTCTTGACACTTGTTTCTCTGTGGTAAAGGGACAATATATATTGTATCTAACTATATTCACCTGAAATTTCAATAAATTAAATATGAGCATCAAATATTTAGAAAAGTTGTAGTCATTGAGATATAGGTGACGGTTTAGAATATTCTCGCCAAATAGCCAACATGAAAAGCTTACAGGGACAGAAACATGAAAATATAAGTGTCACATTGGAAGGAGCTTAAACTTAAAGGAACACACCAAAATTATAGGATTATAGATGCAGAGTCAGAAGAAGATAGATACCAATTTATTTTCTGTGTGTTCAGTAGAAAGGTATCCGGCTGCAAGCTAGCTTAGCACCAATTAATAGAAGTCTTAAGCTGGTACATGTTTTGCTTTTTCAAAGACATACATTCATTTCATACAGTACATTTAAATTATGGTGTTCAAAGAATTCTAAGAAACATTTAAAGTTTGGTACGACTGAGGCTAATGTTGCATTTTTACAAAACGTTCCGAAAATAGTCCTAGAAAATCCAAATCAGAAACCATGTATTACTTTGAATATTTATATTATTCTATTAAATGTTTTCAATCTGTGCTTGATTGTCATAGCCTTGGTAATTGGCATCAGATTCCCACCGGCTTCTTCAATGTGCAGTTTAAAAGTCACAATAGGCCTATTTTACAAATGCGGTTGAAAACCTTGATGTTTCCACTGTATAGTGAATGAGAGGCAGCTTCAGCATTATGTAAACTCTAATAGAGCTGGTACATCCAGTTGAAGCATCATTTCAAGGGCAGTAAACTAACCAACAGATGATGTTATGTTGGAAACCCCAAAAGTGTAGATGATTGTTAGGATGCTCAGCAGAATCTGCACCTGGCTCGCTGATAATCATTACACCTGGGTAAAACGGAATCTATTCTCTTTGGATCAAGTAGCAAACTCAGCAAGGCCAACGTCTTCTCTGTTACAGTGGGTGACAATATTGTCACAAGGAAAGATGAAATTATACCTGGGTTCCATCCTAGAGGCAAATCTTTCCTGTGACAAAATGGCAACCAATGTAATCAAAAAAGTCAACCAACGAACAAGATTTTTGTACAGGATCTCCTCTCTGGTAAACAATAATACCCTAAAGACTCTAATAGGAGCACTCATTCAAGGGTTCTACGACTATGCTTGCACCTCATGGTACCAAAGCACCTCAAAGGCCCTAAAAACAAGGCTACAAACATCACAAAACAAACTGGTCAGACTACTGCTCGGCCTTACTCCTAAAACCCACCTTACCCCTGCCCATTTTGACAACCTAGGATGGATTAGAGTAGACAACAGAGTACAGCAACTTGCAATGGGGTCTACAAGATACACTACACCACTAAGATACCCATGTACATGTCGTAATACTTCTCTCTCTCTCTCTCTCTCTCTCTCTCTCTCTCTCTCTCTCTCTCTCTCTCTCTCTATCTCTATCCCGCTCTCCGTTAAATGTAAATATAAATCTATTCCCTTGGGTTACACTATGGTCACGGTTTAGCAAATTCCTAGTAAGGCTGAGATCGGCCAGATACATATATATATATATAAATGCACTTTCGATGCACATTTGAGGTTCAACCGAACTTGAGCTGGAACACAAATATGAGTGACACCGAGGTTCAAGTTTCAAGTTTCTTTAATAGTTGTCATACAGAAGTACAGAATACTTTCATACAAAATGCTTCTTACTGTTACGCTCCAGAGAATGTGCTAGACAAGATAGTATCAAATAACATAGTATAGCATGTAATTTAGAAGTAGAAAATGAGGTCACAGTGTTCAGTATAGACATATGTACAATGTTCGATGCAGAATAGACGTAACTGAGTTACCATATAATATACAATACTATGCAGTGTACTAATGTACAGTACTATATAGTGCAAAGCAGAAATGGGATGAGGTACAATTTAGGTACAATTTACAGTAAGGTGTACGAGTTGTAGTGCAATCCTTCATCAATAAATATAAAGTGTGGGGAGTGGGTGCTACAGGTGTTGAGGTATTCCTGCTGTACACTAGAGAATAGTGGATATGACTGATGATAAACGAATGATGATAAAGGTAACAGCTATTGATGATGTAAGGAATTGTTTGACAGGCAATTAGAATGACAGTGTTGTTAAAAGAAGACATACAATGTTCTCTTCCAATATGCCTAGACAGAGGTTAACAGGAGAATGCTCCCTTTTCATGTGCTTATACTTAAGACGTCAAATATGTATAAAGACATAATTAATTACAATGTACAGTATATAATGCTGGATAACTACATTTGAAAGGAAAATGCTATTGAAGTGAACCAGGTATCCTAAAAGGGTAGAATGTGTGTTGCAATGATGAATATGCTTTTGAATTGATGACAAGAATGGAACTATAATTGAATGTATTAAAAGTAATGTAAATAATTGAACTAAATGATGGTATAATGTTATGATGATGATTGATTGAAGATTCTCATGAATAAACAAATGCTGTTGTAATAAACAACCGAGAGGACTCAGAACCAGTAACACCATGTCTGCGCCTTCCTTTGTCCAATGACTAACTACAACCTGTTTCATAGGTTAACATATCTCTGCTATCAGGTGCCATATCCTGGTACCTGTAACATATGGATGAGTAGTAATGTATGGATGAGTAGTAAGGTATGAATGTGTAGTAAGTTATGAATGAGTAGTAAGTTATGAATGAGTAGTAAGGTATGAATGAGTAGTAAGTTATGAATGAGTAGTAAGCTATGAATGAGTAGTAAGGTACGAATAAGTAGTAATGTATGAATGAGTAATAATGTATGGATGAGTAGTAAGGTTTGAATGCATAGTAAGGTTTGAATGAGTAATAATAATAATAATAATAACACTTTATTTGTATAGCACCTTTCATACATAAACTGCAGCTCAAAGTGCTTCACAACAGAAAAAAGACAGGCATAAAATGAGCACATAAAGTGCAGACATATAAAAAATCACAGTTTTTCACATTAGGATCTAACGTCCCAACAGGTCACCTTGTTTATGGTTTGATTCAGTTTTAAAAATAGACAATAATAGAAAGAGTATAGAATAAACTGAGTAAAATAGTGCAATAGTGCAGTGTAATAAGTAGTAGAATAGAATATACATGAAATGAGCACATAAAGTGCAGACATATAAAATCACAGTTGTTTTACAGTGCAATAAAATAGTTCTGTTGAACAGTTCAAAGTCGTCTTTACCTTATCTGTTTGGTATCCACAGTTTAAAACCTGATAGTCTTCCCTCCTGTTTGATACCCACTTTGACCCTTCGAACCTCCGACTCTGGGCAAACCTCTCTCTCAGGGCACAGTTCCCTCTCTCAGGGCGCAGTTCCAGGCCTGGGTCCTACACCGTTTTAAAGTCAGTCTTTCTTGTTTGATACCCACACAGTTTAATACCTGACAGTTTTGAATCTGTAATAAAAAGCAATAGACAGAGTAAAATAGTGCAGTGCAATAAAAAGTTAAGTAAATAGAAGTGCAATAAAATAGAAATGACAGAGTAAAATAGTGCTACAGTACAATCAACAGCGTAGTGTAGTAAAAGGCTCTGGTGAAGAGGTACGTTTTTAGCTCATTTTTGAAAATATTAAGATATCTAGCTTCCCTAATGTCCATAGGTATAGTGTGTTCCATAACTTTGGTGCAAAGTTAGCAAAGGCTGCATCCCCGATTCTCTTTAGGCTGTGGTTTGGAACCTTCAATAGACCAGTAGATGATCGCAATGTTCTAGAACAGGGGTTCCCAAAGTGTTCAGGCCGTGACCCCCGAAATAACAGTGTCAGAGAGCCACAACCCCCACTATTATAGGAGAAAAAAATTGATCTATTTTATAATTGGAACTGTATGGTTGAAACATGCATGCAAATGTTCAAACGCACACACACTAATAAGCATTGGAGGCTTTTAACCAGGGCCGGACTGGGGAAATCATTCAGGCCAGGAAATATAGTGTGAAATATGTTAGCCCCACAGGCTACTTTTTAAGCGGGGGGTCCCCCACCAGGAAATGTTGTGTTACAAAGACTTCATTTCCTGCATTCTGGTGCAGGAATTGTTTTATTTGTACCCTTTAAATGCCAGTGTTTGTGATGGCTTTATTTTTTTATTTTATTTTTGGAAATCATCTGGCGACCCCCCCACGGCAGTTTGCGACCCCCACTTTGGGAACCCCTGTTCTAGAAGGCACATAGTTGACTAGAGAATTTGCAATGTAGCTTGGTCCTATTCCATTTAGTGCTTTGTATATAAGGAGGAGGACCTTGAAATCTATTCTAAATGTTACCGGAAGCCAGTGTAGGTTATCTAATACTGGACTGATGTGGTCTCTCCTCTTGGTTGTAGTCAGTAGCCTAGCTGCCGTGTTTTTGCCGAGTTGGAGTCGTTCTGTGGTTTATTTTGGGAGGCCGGTGAGGAGTGCATTACAGTAGTCAAGTCGGCTTGAGATAAAGGCATGGATCAGTTTTTCAGCATCTTTTTGATTTATAAATGGCCGTACCTTAGCTATGTTTCTAAGGTGGAAAAATTATGTTTTTGTCACCTTGTTGATGTGTGATTTAAAGCTAGGTCTGAGTCTATTCTACACCAAGACTTGTAACTTCGGGTTTGATCCAAGGAGTAAGTTGCCCCATACTGCTCTGTAATATTTATCTTTTTGTTATAGGACCGATGTGGTAAAATGTGGCTTTGTACTGTCTCCTACGTGGTGTGTCCAATGTCCCAAAAAGGTGCAAGTGTAGTGTGAAAATAACTGGAATTTCCACAAGTCGCTCAGAGTTGTATCGTACAAGGACGATGGAGCTTTATTTGACTAACCAAATGTGGTCAGCCCAAATTCACCCTCCAAACGCATCTGCATAATCTCTGAAAATAGGTGATTCCGGATGTACTTAAAGCAGGGTACACCGGTTTCCGCCTCAATAAAAAATACAGTGTTACAAAGATTCTGAACAAGCAACGTAAACTAAAAAATACTTCTTCTGGGCTACAGTATATGATGAGATTTTGCCTTCATCGACGAGAGATGTCCTGTGGGTTGTCCTCTTCTTCAGCATTCACTTTTCATCTGTGTGTGTCTCTGCGCAAAGGCACTCTTTGCGTGATGTCACGCCGGGTGACGCCAAGGAAACGCTCGTCCAATCAGAGACACATTTTTGTCAATTTGAAAAAAGAGGCAGCCTAGGCCTGCCTCCCAACTGTATTCTGAGCTCCTAGTCTCAAAAATTTATTTATAGCCAAATCAACTTAAATACTTACATGATTTAATTTAGTATATCTATCTTCTGATTGGTCTCAGTCAGACACGTTTCTCCATGTTACTTCGCTTACACAAGTCACTATACTGCACCAATAATGGCTCCACAATATTATAATCGTATCTAAGTAGCCATTAGCTATCTGTAACGATACACTGCTTGTAGGTCTGTGTACAACTGTACCGGACGTATCACGCTCTCGCTCTGCTACTTCTCCTGTTATGTTACTGCCGACGCGGCTGCTTGCACCGTCTACAATATATATACTCAAACTGATCCCTATGGGGCTCAGCCGATTCACCTGTGCAGAATCAATGCGCCTGCTCTGGGCTTGTCTGAACGTGTCCGAGCATGTCTAGAAACCGTGTCTAGGAGGCTCGTCTCTGGCGCCTACAACGTCAAGGGTGGGACCCAATGAGGCGAGCGAATAATACTATTATGCAAACAGATGGCGTAAAGATATATATCTTATATATATAAACAATATACAAGTTATACAAAATAATAAACGCAGACTTTCAGTGTTAATCTGGACCTTCAGAACACTCCTGGTCGTCTCCACCGCTGTCGGTGTCTCCCCCCGCTGAAAGCAGAAACACAACACCAGCAGTCGTCTGTACATTCGACTTCCCTTGTTTTGCTATTAGTCTACCACCTTCTCCACACCCATAATCTGTCCTACAGGGCTGTTCCCTGTTTGTTGTCTTCCGGCGTGACACCCGCAGCTAACCGATTCCCACTTCCGTCGCCCTATCTGTTCATCCCAGGTTGACCCCCAGCGCGCGCCAGTTCTTCTGGTGACGTGTCTTCTGAAGACCCTGCCTATCTATCAGGTGTGAGAAGGCCCCACTGGAGATCAAACTCCCTCTTATTTCATAATTAAACTTAATTAACTGCACCGCATCTCTCTGTGCAATTCTTATTTAACCCATTGTATAATTAAACTCTATTTAATTAACCTGTATATCAATATTATTATTATAATAGATCCACCCGAATCACTCCCCCACTCCGCCACTAGATGGTAGTACAGACCTATATCTAAATATTCCCCTATGGGTAATGAAAACTCCCCAGCACTACCCCCCCTCCGCCACTAGGTGGCGACCTACTCCTCCTCTATGGTGTTTTAGTTGACGTGTCACTTCCTGGTTCTTATCTGTTGTTATCTCCTCGTGGCTCACGGCCATCTTGTCTCAGTGCAAATGGCTACTCTCTCCAACAAACGGCCGCTGCCCTTCCTCCCAAGGCCTGAAAACACTGCTGTTTTTCTCTCTTTCCTGTCCATATCAGGGGACGCTTTCTCAGACTAATATTCTTGCCTGATCGGACATAATACACACTGGTACAATCTCCTTTCGACTTTCCTTCTGTCATGACGACAGTCCCGCCATAACAATTTTTCGATCTGGTTCAAGCGTTCCCCCCCCCTTTCTCCTCCTGCATTTACACTCCCAACACCAAAAACCATGCAGCCTGCCTCTCTCTCGCCAGCACTCCTTCTGCACCAGCCCCATTTTGTTTTCATTCTCTGTAGATAAAACCCTCGATTTTCAAAACAAAAACCGTGCCGCTCTGCTCTGTCCCAAAACACACTATTACAGCTGGCATTCTCTGTCGCTACTTATTTTACGGATGCACTATCTGTTCGTTTTTATTTGGCTTAAAAGATAAAAACAAACGTGTGTGCACAATGAACTCACATCTTTCTCCTGAGCGCTGTTTCTCCTACAGCGCTGGTTCGCCTCCTGACCGCTCGACTCGCCGCTCTCTCCCAGGGCTGGCCGGCCTTGCTCGATCATGATTCTCCCACACACGATGACTGTTGTTCACTGTGAGCCCATTATTGAAAAAGTCTTTTTCCGTTGTTTTTATCTTGTGCAAATCCGGGTCACGGCACCAACTGTTAGATTCTGATCAATCTGGCCAGTATCACGTCTTCTTGTGTTATCCTCACTCCATCCAATTCCTCTGCGTTGTGTAATTTTAATGGTCCTGACGTCTCAGATACTGGCTGAATATAATCCTTATCTCTCCCCGTTAGTACGATCCGCAAACCATAATAATTCTCCACCTTCGTAAGAATTCGACACTTTGACACAGCGTAATACCTTATAAGGAGAAGAGTTGTTTATTGATATAAACAGAAGCCTCAGCCCAGATGTTATCCGATTGTATTTTCATTGCTATCGTCTCTGCTGTTATTCAGTCCAATAGTGGCCAGGCCTGGTCGTTAGCCTGAACCCTCCTCGTGTTAGCCGAAGCTAATGATGATGTGTCATTCTCCCCCCCCCCCCCCTCCGTGATGAGAGGAGAGAGAGTCTCTTCTGGTTTCTTCCCTCTTAGTCTCAGTCAGATTTTAGTCTGCCCTACCCGGAACCACTGTCAGCTTTATAGGATCTTCGTCATAGCAACGATAGCCCCCGCCCCTCTCCTGGTTGTCAGGCGACGCGCTGTCATGACAACCGCGTTTAACCTTTACACACATCAAAATGCAGTTTTCTACTGTTTTCATTAAGGATGTCACCCCCCTCCCTCGCTCTATGGGCCCACACTCTCTTATCAATGTGTTCTTACAAGGAATTCAAAACATTCTCTCGCTGGCAGTGTGCTGCTCCCAATCACCCTGCTTGCTCTGAACCACCTCTTCCACCACCGTCAGCCTGCACATTTCGACCCTTTAGATGCTTTCATCTCCCCCCAATCTATACATCACATACATTGAAAAACACCCAAAAGCACCCGTTTCCTTCAACACGATCACAGGTATTTTTGACACGTTTTTTTTTTATTATTAAAAAAAATAACTCTGTCCACACTACTGGTTTAAACCCTGCACAGAGTGACGCCATATGCATGTAGTACAATGCCAAAGCAGTAGGTGGCGATGTAGTTTAAACATGAAGGCCATTTCAACCAATCAGAAGGGTTTAGCATTAATACCGGAAACTGAACTGAAGCCTGGAACACAACATCCCTCCTTGCTCACAGCCAAACAATTCTACAGTTGTAGCTAGAACAACGTGCAAATAAACAAAAAAGGATACATTCACTGTGTGTTCTGCCTCATTTGTTGATGAAACAAACCAACATCAACACAATTTACCACCAAGAGCGGAGTTTAGTCTCACAAAAAGATAGCTGATTTTGTGCTAATGTAATAATAAAGTAGTAACGTTAACGCTAGTAGAATGAATGGATGAAAACGTTATTTAACAGATTGCAGAATGGGTACAATACAATACGGCTCAATACAAACAATTGTTAAGGGGATGCAGACTGTTATAGTTTGGACTGGGTTCCTTATAACAATAACTTGACAACACATGAGCTTAGTTTAGCCGCAGCTGCAGGTTTACTCTGCAGGTCAGGAATGCGACAACAGACATCAGTCGATCACAACACTCTTCAACACAGACGATACGCTTCGAACTAAAGTTTGTTACAATCATTTTCATATAACGCTACTTGGGACAGCTCTGCTGTAAACACTGGAAATAACCTCGGTTTCTATGTCCACACGCAACCACTGCAACCGGGATGCACGCAAAACTTCACCCTGGACTCCGGTTGTAAAAGAACACGGTTGCAGTGTTCCAAAACCCCGGTTGCGTGTGGGCGAACAGTGCAACCGCGCACATTAAGGCTTGGTTACATAACACCCCGCGTGCGTGTGGACAGGGTCTCAGCTGTCTGGATAGTGATCTTACGGGAACATCTGTACTGTCTATCTGTATGTCGTGTGTGTCATATATGTTATGATGAATTGAAAATGGGGGACCCTGATGTAAACAAGACGAAAGTCTTTCTCTGGTCTGCATCCCCTTAACAATTGTATGTATTGAGCTGTACTGTACTGTACCCATTCTGCAATCTGTTAATAAAGTTTTCAATCAATCAATCAAACATGTTGGTTCCTCACACCTCTGTGGTAACTGGCACAGTTATATTGTTTCCTGATAAACAGCTGCCAGACCTGCTTTTATATGTAAATGTTTTTATCAGCTGACGACATTCCAGTTTCAGTCACACACAGATACCTCAGACTTAGTGTCACCATTTCCTGAGTCCCCTCTAATCAAATTGTCCCAAGTCGATTTTATTTCATCAAGGAATAGACTGATTATTGAATAACTTGGTTATCTAAAGGCTTTTATATAACCACACCGACTAGTAGGATTTCAGTTTTGTCCTCATTTAATTTGAGGAAGTTGTTCGTCATCCATTTGTTTATTGCTAAGAGACAGGCGGAAATGGAGTTAATAGCTGTGTGATAATTTGGTTCAGCGGAGATGTACAATTGTGTCATCTGCGTAATTATGGAAACATACATTGTGTTTTCTAATGATGTCTCCAAGTGGCAGCATGTATACTGAGAATAATAATGGACCAAGGCAGCTCCCTTGGAACTCCAAAGTAGGTGTCATGTTTCTCAAAAGAATGATCTCCAAGCCTGACGTAATATTTTCTCCCTTTGATATATGTTCTGAACCAGTTTAATACATAGTCAGAAAGACCAACTAACTTTTTTAGACGATTTATTAGGATATCATGGTCGATCGTATAAAATGCTGCGCTTAGATCTAATAGGACGATACTTTGAGACTTTGTTTGCATCAGAGTTTATTCTGAGGTCACTAATTATTTTAGTAAGAGCAGTTTCAGTGCTATGGTGCGTTCTGAAGCCTGATTGAAATTCCTCCATGATGTTATTTTCTTTGAGAAGAAAGGAGTTTATTTGTATTGAGAACATTTTTTCAAGTATCTTGCTGATGAATGGGAGGTTGGATATCGGCCTATAGTTGGTCAGTACATTACTGTCTAGTTTGGGTTTCTTTAGTAAGGGTCTCACGACGGCTGTTTTGAATGCATCTTACATGACTTGCAATACTCTCAAATATTCGCTTAAAAAATGCTGTGGGTATAGGGTCAATACAGGAAGTGGAGGAGTTACATTCCATGACAGTTTTGTAAAGCTCAGTTGATGCAAGCGAATTTTCCTATTGTTACTTTTTCGCAGGGTTTGCCGATGGTGTCCATGTATGTATCAGGACTAATGCTGGCTCTAAATGAAGTTATTTAGTTATTGAAGAATAAGGCTAGTTCTTTTTTGATGCTGTGGAGGGGTGGGGGCAGTGTTGAGTAGCTGGTCGATGAGAATAATATTCTAGAGTTTCCAGCATTCTCTTTGATAATCTTAGAAAAATAGTCCTTTCTTGCCACTCGTATTTTTTTGTTATAGGCAGTCATGGTTTCCTTATATTAGGGATGTCCGATATTATCGGCCTACCGATATTATCGGCCGATATCGGCATTAAAATGTGATATTGGAAAATATCGGTATCGGTTTTCAAAAAGAATAATTTTTTATTTTTTACATTTCTATAACCTTTATTTACCCAGAAAATCAAGTAAGAACAAATTCTGATTTTATTTATTGTCAAAAGTATGCATAATGTTGTGTTAATTCCACAACAAGAGATATGTAATGTTAACCCTGCATATATCGGTATCGGTTGATATCGGTATCGGAAATTAAGAGTTGGACAATATCGGTATATCGGTTGATATCGGTAAAAAAGCCAATATCGAGCATCCCTAATATATATATTAGAGGTGGGCATAGATACATTTTTTTAATCTAGATTAATCTAGATTAAAATGACTCAAAAAAAATGTAAAACCTGCCGAAGGCATTCAAAATATGTGTGTTCTACCCAAATAATGACCAGAAGTAAGTCCTTACTTTTTTTTCCCTCCTTATGTTTCTCAGGCCAGGTGGCCCATTACACCATGAGCCCATCTCCCGTTTCCAAAATGCATTACAGACTGTTTGAAAAAGCTGTTTTGCTATGATAATTGGTAATGAAATATCAAAATAATGTTCAATAAGATGTACTTGTGTTTAATAAGTTGTTTTATTCAGAAGTTAACACAAATAAATAATATTACCAGTACAGTACAGTATCTAGCACACTCTCAGGAGCAAAACAGAAAGAAGCATTTCAAACTTGAACTATGTGACATGGCTTGACTCAATCAGTCCAATCTCTATTTCTCCTTATTCCACCAGTCACTCAGGCAGACCAGCTTGTTTTATGTAGCGGTGTCTACTTATAGTGCCTATAATATTTTTCCCGTTGGGTGCCAGACAGGGCCAAACCCTGCTAATGCAAATCAACTGCTCCAGTGGAGTTGCTCAGTGGCCAATGGTGTCAACTGTGGTTGTACTGGGCAGCTCCCAGGTGTGAATGGAACTGTGTGAATGTGAAGCAGGGCGTTCCTGAAAAAGAGCATCTGTGCTCAGAGAACCTACCCTGGGTAAATAAAGGTAAAAAAAAAAATGTAAAAAATATATATATATATTTTTTTAGATTAATGCGTTAATTATATTATCGTGCAATACTAGTATCGCGTTAACACAGCACGTTAACGCCGTTAACGGCCCAGCTCTAATTGTAACTGAGGGGTTACAAAACCCTGACTGTATTAAAGATTGTGATAGATTAAACCACTGCTAGTTATGTACTTTAATTACTAGCCAGACAGTACATCAAATATAGATGGTGAACACCCACAAGAACACGGCATTGACACAGAAATAGTATTTGAGGGTAATTTATTATTATTAGGCAACGTTAGGTTACAGAATGAGAATTAGGGTCGCGCTTGTATGGCGAAGAATATACGTAAAGTCAGTCAAGAGCATGAGTCACTAAGAATAGCAGGAATTCTACGATGGGTCTAAGTTGACACCACCTGTCGTATAGTAGCAATTATATAGGGCAACACTGGTACCGACTGAGACAATGGGTTCCCTCCGGGGTGTAAGGCCTGGAGGGTAGAGGAATGTTCGGGTACTCCGTCTGATTCAATGAGGAATAAAGAGACTCCAGGTACAGGAGTCGGTCCTTGTAAACTCCCTTGATCAGCAGCAAAAGCAATAATTGTAATCCAAATGCCCGACAGCATTGACGACAGCTAGCCAGCCCCGTCCACGAGGCAGGCCCGAGTTGTAATCCTCACGAGGTTGAATCCCAAACGATAGTGGAAATCAACGATGCTCTTCTCCGGATACCACGTTCCAAATCAATACAATCCAACCAGTAATGGTTCTGCAATCGCCGACGCCGATTCTCCTGTGTACATGTCCAACGGTTCTCCGCCTAGGACTCTTCGGGTGTGGGCGACGTACCCAGGCCACACAGCCTGGCCAAGTGCACTAGCTAAAGACACGACGAACCGCTGGGTAATGTTACACACGAAAGAACTGTGGCCGCACGATATACAATAAATGATCGACTATTTACTTCACATTAGATTAAGTCGAACTCAACGTTACTTCATTAAACTCTGACACTTTTACCATTCTATTCGCACGCGGTTCTCAATGCTCTGTTAGACGCAAGGTTGCTCACTTCACTGCACGTTGACTCGTGGTGAAGGTGGGTAAGGTACTGAACGTAACTGAATTGAACTAAGCGACTAAGCACGGTGTGCGCACCTTGCGCTGTATTTATACTTAAGTGAATATCTAGTCCCAACCTCAGTCCTTGTCTCGTATTACTACGCTGACTCCGGGCATGTTCCGACATGCCTGCAGTTGTCTTTGAACTTGCCGTTGGGGGCTTGCGCGCTGGCGCCTAGGGGCGCTGTCCAATAGGAGAGTGAATATTACTCTGGTCTGAACGCAGGTAAAGGGATATTCCGTGTATATATATAAATAATATACAAAGTATATCAAACAATAAAGGGATATTCTCAGTTTAATCTGGCCCTTCACAACACTAATATATATATATATGGCTTGGTTTTCCTCCATTTTTGTTCAGCAGCTCTACAGATTATCTTTGTCTGACCAACACACTGCTATTATTTAACCATGGGGAGATTTTCCTTTAACGGTTATATCAAAGGCTAAGAAGTGTCGTTTTATACTAAATGTATAGCTTTTATTAATCCTGCCTGTCAATTCACTGGAAGATAATATAACTGCTGGTTATTTAATCCATCTGAGGGTTCAATACAAAATGTCAGATAATGTAGATTCCCCTTAGCCTGAATGTGTCATGCCAAAAGACAATTCAATGACAATGCATCTTTGCGGTGTATTTCCACATTGCAAAAATAATTACAACGGAACCCCCGGATGAACCAGAATATCTTGCTGAAAGTGTCAAAGTTCCCTGAAGGAAGTAAATGTTTCATAATTCCACATGGATTCACCTTAACCACTAAGAAGGGTGTTGAAACCAGAAAAGAACAATAGCACAAACAATCTGACGTCACTCGCCTGCCATTATAAAGTCGTGTTTTTTGAGCTAGAGGAGAGCAAGCTCTACGACAGTTTAAAAGCAAGAGGAACACCGGTCTGAACCATCACAGTCACACCATCAGCAAACCTCCACCGAAGAAACACAGCAGTTCCACCTGGGTTCAGCTTCTCCCTGCAGTCAGTGAGTGCCTTTAGGATCCTACACATCCAGATATGGGTGATAATAATTAACATACACATTAGTAACCTTTTGGTAACTTTTTAAATATATTTTATTTTATTGTATCTTGGTAACATTTCCGTTGATGGTTTGTATTACAGATATGATGTACTTCCTTGCTCTGTGTCTCCTGTGCACCAGTGCTCTGGCTCAGTGTAAGTGTGACCATTATTACATCACATTCAACATTTATTTTTAATACTTGATTTGAATCACTTCTGACTTGACGTTTTGAACAGGCTTAGTAGCCACATCTTACATCACATCTTTACATCACTGACTAAAACACCAAGTTAAGGGTTCTGCATGATTTGCTTTGTTTGACTTTTATTATTATGGCTCCAGATCCATCAGAACACCACTATTCCTACCACACCGTGGGACGCGGGACGGGCTCAGCCTACGCTACCTCTGGGCTAGGACGCATCACCGCCGTCAGAGTGTGGGAACTTCGAAGCAGCTACATCGCTGGGTAAGATCGGTCTGGACCATTTGACATCCAATGGACATTAGTTCACATCCAGTCTATAGAGTGTGAACATCCTATTTTCAGAACAACAGAGGGCATTGATTGTGTGACGTAATACCTACGAATACAACGTTCATTGTGTGTATTGTGTAGAATTACTTCTATGTAATAACAACCGCTTTGGCATAGTGTCCTTTTGGGAAACACATAAGCAAAGAAGTGTTATTTCTGAACTAATAGGCCTACATCTGATTTATTTATCAATAATTATTATTGAACAGTTTTGCGGCTCTGTAATAGTTAACCGACAACATGATGAGGAGATCCTCTCTGTTTCCGGCAGGTTCCAGTTGAGCTATGACTACATCTGGACCCCCAGGGTGGGCCGTAATACCAGCAACATGGTGGAGATGACCTTGTTTGAAGGAGAGGCATTAATCCAGGTGAGGAGACTCAACAGAGCTTTGATTATTATTATGAGGCTGAAATATTATATAAAAAGATGATAATAATTAGATAAAAACATGCCATTATTCAACCTTTTCTTTCCTTTCCTTCACACAGGTGTCGGGCAAATACGACCCCAGAAACTATATATACCAGATATCTTTCAGCACCACCAGAGGGCGATCTCTGACTGCCGGTCAGCCCAGCGGCTTGGCCTTCTTCCACTCTGCCAGCTACCCTGACAGTGAACTGCTACTGCTCAGTGGGCACTTCAACAGCCGTGGAATCACCTCCCTGGGTACTCACTGGGGGCAGATGGACTCCTCCTCTACCTCTACCACCCCTCCCATGAATAACAACTCCACTACATTGGCCCCAAACTGAGAAGAGAAGAGAAGAGAAGAGAAGAGAAGAGAAGAGAAGAGAAGAGAAGAGAAGAGAAGAGAAGAGAAGAGAAATGTACTGACCATGACTGAAGAAATGTCAGATAGAATAGAATAGAAAAGAATATAATCGAAGAGAAGAGAAGAGAAGAGAAGAGAATAGAAGAGACTCGAATTATTTTAATGTTCAACAATGGCTGAATAATAATCTTTTGACTCTTGAGTGGTAGAGTGAAATTTGTACTGATTTGAACTGATAATGTACATTGCATCTAATTATATTTACTTGAAACCTCAATAAATTATTATAAATCTTTGGCTGGTCTGGAGCCAGACAAGAGAGACAAATGTGAGTTAGACTGTGTAACAGTGTAGTACTAAGGCTGCTCTGAAGCCAGTTCGGCTCCAGTGTAACAGTGTAGCCTGCTGATGTACAGGTACCACACTCAACAATCATTGGTTTATTTATGGTGGTGGTGCTTTTACTCATCTGCTTAAATTTGGATTACAGGCTGAAGCTATAATGCTATTCTGCTTGCTGTCTGGTAGTCCATTCCTGCTTTGGGGGGCAATGCTAATATATTACACTTAAGGATCTGAAAGGGCAGTCTATTTTAAATTATGCTGTATATTGTTTCTAAACGATATATCTGTTTCTAAAGGTCATTGAAGGGTCAACACAAATTTGATGGATGTGAACACATTGAACACAGAGGCACACCACAGACCAAAGACTGCCACGTACACCATGTGAGAGAAGAGAGAAACTTATCCTAATGCACTTGAAATGCTATGTTGTAGCGATAGACCGATTCATCGGGTGATATTAGATATTTTGAAATAATCTACCCACATGGCCAATTAACAAATGTTAGTGCTCCCCGGCCTTGTGTCAACCCTGCAAGTGTCAATTAATAAACGTAAAAATAAAGATTTTCCATCAATCTATGTTGTTTGATACATTTGTTGATTTAAAATAATATACAGTATATTTGTATTTTTGTGTCACAATTATTATTATTAGTATTAAATTGTTACTTTATCAGATGAAAAAAAAAAGAAATCCTCATCCAATTGACTACTACTATGTACTGTAGTATACAACACTTATTTTAAGTACAAGTATAGGCCTACACTCTTTATCTGCATTAAAGTTAGATATTTAATCATTATACCATAATGTGCATAGGGCTGTCCACGGCTGTCACCGTGGTACAGAGTTCAGTGAAAGGGTGGAAGAAGATGTTCCTGCCTGCTTGACTTGGAGCAATATGTGAGGTGAGAGGTGTCATTGACGATACTGCGTGCCTTCCTCAGACACCGTTTGTGTTGAGTAGTTGCAGGGACTGATGTACCGATGATGCTTTGGACGGTTTTAACTGGGGATAAAATGAATGAATGTTGATTAGAGCCTTGATGTAAGTTGTAGCTACGGCTGTGGGAGTGCTGGAGACATGATCCAATAGACTTTTATATGCGCTTGAGTCTCCACTCTCCTGAACATCCAAGTTGATCGGAGTCTCTGGATTGTTCAGAGAGACTCCCTGGGAAATCTGCGCATGTTCTGGTACATTTTATTGTAGATTTTAGAATGTATATACATATCTTAGAATGTATATCTTCGACTGTGTATTCTTATTTTTGACTACCTAAATGTTTATTGTGAGCGATCTGTGGTGCTGAATTTCCCTCAGGAAATTAATAAAGTACTGCTATTCTATTATGGTGTTGAATACTGAGCTGAAGTCTGTGAACAGCATTCTCACATGGGTGTTGCTGTCATCCAGGTGGGAGAGGGCGGAATGTAATGCCGAGGAGATAGTGTCCTCCGTGCTCCTGTTCTCACGGTAGACAAATTGGTGTTTATCCAGTGAGGGTGAGAGGCCAGATTTGAGATGAGCCAGCACCAGCCTCTCGAAGCACTTCATGATGATGGGGGTGAGTGCAACAGGGTGGAAGTCATTACGGCTAGCTGCAGAGGAGTCTTTTGGCAGTGACGTGATGGAGGTGGTTTTGAAGCATACAGGAACAACTGCCTGGGCTAGTGACAGGTTGAAGATGTCAGTTAAGGCGAGACACCCCAGGTGAATAGGCAAATATACTTTTTTTGTTGATTTTGAGATTTTGTTATATTTTGCTTCCTAAACATGTCTTCTATGAAACTAGTGACAATAAAACGTCAATAACACACATTTAGTTGTTTATTTTACTTCATTTTGCCTTATTGCATCCATAAATGTGCACATATTTAATGGGGAAGTGCCTCATTTGCATATATAAACATACATTTCAGAAAACTTGCAATATATTTTTTCTTAGTTTATATGTACATAATAAACTGGGAAATTTCATAATGATATCTATTCAAATATGTTTTGCCTATTAGGGGGTACTACACTGTACTACACTGTTTGTAGCCTGTGTGTAGTTCTGTTCAGTTCAATAACATCATTATTATTATTATTATTATTATTATTATTATTATTATTATTATTATTATTATTATTATTATTATTATTATTATTATTATTATTATTATTATTATTATTATTATTATTATTATTATTATTATTATTATTATTCAGTTATCAGGCATATGTTTAGGTTGTCTATTACTAATGGTTTGATTAGGTATTGTGTTTGTAAATATCTGTTTAAAAAAAAACACATTTAGCTGGTTAGTGTTTGTCCTTGTATTTAAAGATATATCCATTAATTATGAATTGATAGCACTAGTACATTTCCATAATGTTTTGAATTGTTAGTGCAGTAGATCTTTTTATTATAATTATAGATCAGAGCTTTAATAATATAACTAATGGGCTTGATTTGTCACTCTGTGCTCAGTGATGCACAGTGATCAGACTATATATGCATCAGTGCCTCACTGCATCACTGAGCACAGAGTGACGGTTACCATCTTCCTGGACTTTTACTTTTAAAACAACATTGTCAATATTACACTTACAATACACTTAATGTAGATCTCTATTTGTTACTGTATTTATATTAGCATGTACATACATTACATAGGAAATGTGAATCCCGGACCGTATTTTATTTATTCTTAGGCCATTTTTTGTTCTTATTTGTGATTTGTTTTGTCTACCTAAATGTTTACTGTGAGCAATTTGTAGTGCCAAATTTCCCTCGGGATGATTCAAGTATTTCCATTCTATTCTATTTATGTTACAGGGTTAGGTGCTGGGGATGTGGAGATGTAAGGGGTGCACAGAAACTGTATCAAATAGGTTCAAGCTTTTGCATCACTACAGGTTAAGGCATCCACGATTTGGAAGTAGTTCTCCCTTTCCATGTACGTACCTGCACTGCCCAGAAAGAGAAGGCAATATTCAGTTGCAGCCTTTGTGCTTGCAGAGATTTACAATCAAAATACAACTCCCAAACGTTCCTGTAAACATGTTGTGACCTGTGTATTTACCACGTCTCCCAGTCACACGAGTCTCCCAGTCACACAAGTTCCAAGTCACACAAGTCACACGAGTCTCCCAGTCACACAAGTCTCCAAGTCACACAAGTCACACAAGTCACACAAGTCTCCAAGTCACACAAGTCTCCCAGTCACACAAGTCTCCCAGTCACACAAGTCTCCCAGTCACACAAGTCTGCCAGTCACACAAGTCTCCAAGTCACACAAGTCTCCCAGTCACACAAGTCTCCAAGTCACACAAGTCACACAAGTCTCCAAGTCACACAAGTCACATGAGTCTCCAAGTCACACAAGTCACACAAGTCTCCAAGTCACACAAGTCTCCAAGTCACACAAGTCTCCCAGTCACACAAGTCTCCCAGTCACACAAGTCTCCAAGTCACACAAGTCACACGAGTCTCCAAGTCACACAAGTCTCCAAGTCACACAAGTCACACAAGTCACACAAGTCTCCAAGTCACACAAGTCTCCCAGTCACACAAGACTCCCAGTCACACAAGTCTCCCAGTCACACAAGTCTCCAAGTCACACAAGTCACACAAGTCTCCCAGTCACACAAGTCTCCAAGTCACACAAGTCACACGAGTCTCCAAGTCACACAAGTCACACGAGTCTCCAAGTCACACAAGTCTCCCAGTCACACAAGTCACACGAGTCTCCAAGTCACACAAGTCTCCCAGTCACACAAGTCTCCCAGTCACACAAGTCACACGAGTCTCCAAGTCACACAAGTCTCCCAGTCACACAAGTGACAAGTGACTGGGAGACTTGTGTGACTGGGAGACTCGTGTGACTTGTGTGACTGGGAGACGTGGTAAATACACAGGTCACAACATGTTTACAGGAACGTTTGGTAGTTGTATTTGGAGTATATTTCCTGACTGTAGTGAACTAGGCTATGTCTGCCCCACTTCCAGTGATGAAGCTAAGCTAGGCTAACGGTCCAGGCGTTCCCTAAGCCCAATGCATGCAGAGAGACGAAAAAGGTATGTACCGGTATCTTCTTGTCCAACTCCAGGGAAGATGTTAAATAAGCAAATTTCCCAAAATGTTGGAGTTTTCCTTTAAGATGCCTCGGTGCCGCATAGAACAAGTGGGCCCAATGTCTATCACTGTCTGTCTGTCTCTCTCCGTCGGTCAACACGTTTTTAGCGAATTAACATTTTCAACATGCTTTCACTGAAAGAGCCTGTTTTTTTAGAGCGAGTCCCTTGTTTGAAAGTTTACCTCCATCCAGTTCCATGAAAATCTTTTGGACTACCTCAAAGGTGTAGCGGAGCTGCGAAGGGTAGCTGAGGTTTAAGGCATACATCAGTCCGAACAGCATTGCAACAGCTAATGCGCCATTATCCAGACCTTCCAATATCTTGATGCCTTCGTATGTTCTCTGGTTCGTCACTTGAAGCATGATCTTTAAGAACATAAATCCCCACAGTGGTGTCTTCGATGGCCTTGTTGATGACATCTTCATCCATACCCTGTAGAAAACAGACAAAGGTTAAACAAGGGCTAACACTATATTGATTGAAAACCTTTATTTATCCCTGAGGGGAGATTCAGATGTCCATTACAGCATAACAGCAATTTAAAAACAGTAAAACAGTTAATACATAACATACACTTATTAGTATGTGTTAAAAACAAGATGGACAAATACATAGGGATAAAAAGAGCTAAAATAGGGCTAAAATAGAGCTATAAGTGGTGAAAAGAAAAATAAACAAGTCCAATCATGATGTTAAATAATTAAATTAATTGGTTACAGTCCACAACCCAGCTCCTCCAGTCCACAGCAGTTAGCCCGTCCTGGCCCTGCCTGGTTGTGGAGCCTGATTGCCACCGGCACAAAGGACTGCCCGAAGCGCTTTGTGGTATGTCGGGGGGGGGGGGATAAGTCTGTGGCTAAATATGTCTCAGCCCTGACAAACAGACATACAGTGGCATCAATATAAACATAAAAGTGAAGATACTTTCTGTTACAATTAGTCATGGGTCAGACCTTACTCTGCATGGACTACAAGGCCCAATGTAGATACACAGTCCCTTCAGGATACACTCTCGTCCAGCATCAACGTCATCACACTGAAAGGAACATTTCTTGATTAGTGTCTTAATTCAGCCATTGTGCTTTATTTTAAAGTCAACTACTGGTTCAAACTGTTATATGACTACATATTTCTCGGAGAATATAACAGCAGGATTCCTACGATGGCACAAGCCTTGCTGTGAGTAGTGTTGCACGGTATACCAGTATTGAAAAAGTAACGCGGCACTAGAGGTTTGAAAGCGGTACTATACCTCATTTTAGAGGAAAGGTTCAAACTGAGACAAAAAGATGCAAATAGTGAAAGGAAAAAGATGAAAAATAAAAGCACTGTACAATTTGATTGCCCTCTTTACCAATCATTTGTGGTAACAAAAAAATTCATTTCCATAGCCTTTCCTCAATTTAAAAAAATCTCAATTCCCCCAAAACAGCCATAATTCATAACTTTACAGGTTTTTCATGACAGTGGGACCAGTTAGGACTTACATCAGCCATTTGTCTTTTGAGATTTTCCCCTAGCTGTCCTCTCCTCTTTTGGAACAGCTTCGTCAGGTTGTCAGAGTGGAGATCAAGCTGAGACAGGAACTTGGACTGAAGTGGCATGGTGGTGATTCTCTTGAATTCAGCATTGATCTGAAAACAGGTAAAAAGCACAGGAATCAGAATAAAATGGTTAGAGGGTAGAAAGCCACTGTTATACAGCCGATCAGGAAGGGGGAGATATACTGTAGCACAACGAAATATACAATCATATTAGCAGTTTGACAATGGACCCAAGACTTCCCTTGTAACGTTATCAACAGCAAATCCAAGATGAGATAAGCCATACCTCACTGACTTCAAAGAGAGCTGGCCACCTTGCCATGAAAGGCTCCACCATTGGTGCATCACGGACAACTTCAAGTCTTCTATGTGCGAAAGTCTTCTCCATCTTCAGTTTCACAACATCTGTTGTTCCTCTTCTTCACATCCAAGAGTAGATCTTTCTGCATGGCCTCCAGACTTGCCTCCGTTTCTGCTGACGGGTATGGTGGGCAGAAGTTAACCTCTGCTCTCTTGGCCTTTTTGACACCAAAGGCTGCACGCTTTCCTGTTGGTTTGTTTCTTAAAGAGTTCACCGTCACCTCTGGGCAGCCCAGTTGTCTCAGCTCTCTGCGGTAGTTACCCAATTTATATTTTAAACTCATCTTCCATGCGCCATATCCAGTGCTGGACCCCTTCTCAGTTAAACATGGATGTGCCTTGATAAGACTCTGGGCTGTTTGTTCCATCTCCGTATCACTGACATAGACTTTATACAGAACAATTTCCTGCACTAAACCATCAAGGATGGCTGACTTCAACTTGGGATCAGGGGTAAGTACAGTGCCATTTTGACTATAAGCTAAATTTGCCTGCTGAAGTTTTATTTCAGCATCACAGGGGAACGTAGGCACATGAAAAACAGCAGGCCAAGAGGACCGTGAGCTCCTAAACTCAATTGATGGCAGTACATCTGGATCCACAGATTCAGGAACTTGAGAAGAAGTAGGCCAAGAGGACGTTGTAGACTCAATCCATGACATTATATCTGTATCCACAGTAGATCCATCCGACGAGAGCAGAGAGGTATTTCCAGAGAAAGGATGGAGAGCTTGGGGGTTTAGGACTGGATAGAGAACAATGGGCCTTGACATATCCACAACTTTAAGAGTACCTTTGTCTTCTAGTTCTGAAATGGAGGTAAGGTTAAGGAAATCATTTCCAAACAAGGAGTCCTTAAATTGAAGTCTGAAGCCGCCCTGAAGTCCACACTGTTTCTTCACTTCAATAACAAGGCCATCAATGGATGCAGGGAATCCATCAGTCAAGATGATCTTAAGGATCACAGGACTCGCCATCTTCAAAGTATTTTACTCTGTAGACACACAAAAAAGTTACTACATCATATATTGACTTCTCTTTCTGAGTGACCCCAGTGGAATGGGTTTTATTGTGGTGGACAATAAGGCCATTCCACGTCTTAAATGTACATGGGCGGTGCAGGTACGTACATGGAAAGGGGGTACTTCCAAATTGTGGATGCCTTAACCTGTAGTGATGCAAAAGCTTGAACCTACTTGATACAGTTTCTGTGCACCCCTTACATCTCCACATTCCCAGCACCTAACCCTGTAACATAAATAGAATAGAATAGAAATACTTTAATCATCCCCAGGGAAATTTGGCACTACAAATTGCTCACAGTAAACATGTAGGTAGACAAAACAAATCACAAAGAACAAAAAATTGCCTAAGAATAAAGAATAAAATAATAATAAAATTAAATACGGTCGGGGATTCACATTTCCTATGTAATGTATGTACATGCTAATATAAATACAGTAAAAAATACAGATCTACATTAAGCGTATTGTAAGTGTAATATTGACAATGTTGTTTTAAAAGTAAAAGTCCAGGAAGATGGTAACCGTCACTCTGTGCTCAGTGATGCAGTGAGGCACAGTGATGCATAGTCTGATCACTGTGCATCACTGAGCACAGAGACAAATCAAGTCCATTAGTTACATTATTAAAGCTCTGATCTATAATTCTAATAAAAAGGTCTACTGCACTAACAATTCAAAACATTATGGAAATGTACTAGTGCTATCAATTCATAATTAATGGATATATCTTTAAATACAAGGACTAACACTAACCAGCAAAATGTGTTTTAATGTGTTATGATGCTGTTAAAGAATGCCTTAATCTGTAGTGATTAGGTTACATTAGATTTTCCGATATCACATTTTAATGCCGATATCGGCCGATAATATCGGTAGGCCGATAATATCGGACATCCCTAGTAGTGATGCAAAAGCTTGGACCTACTTGATAGTTTCTGTTACATCTCCACATTCCCAGCACCTAACTGTTATGGTTTGTAACCGACCCCAATCGCACAACACAAGACAGGTATGATGGTTTGCCAAGAAACAGATATTTATTGAACAACAGGGAAATACAGGGAAAAGGGCACTGTCCCTTTAAGGGAGAATCACAAATACAGGAATATAATATGAGGGGAAGGAAAGGTGCCTTTAAGAGGCGGGCAGGAAAAGGGAACACTAAGGGAAAGTAAGGGAACGCCTAAGGGAAGGTTAAGGGAACGCCTTGGGACAGAGGAACTAGAGACTAGGTAAACCAGGGACAAGGAGAACTAGGGAGAGAGGACTAGGGACTAGGAGAGCTAGGGAACAGGAGAAACGGGGACTAGGGGAACTAGGGACAAGGAGAACTAGGGAGAGAGGACTAGGGACTAGGAGAGCTAGGGAACAGGAGAAACGGGGACTAGGGGAACTAGGGACAAGGAACTAGGTGGAACTAGAAGGGGAGAACTTGGGACCAGGAACTAGGTGGAACTAGAAAGGGGAGAACTAGGGAACAGAGGGGACTGAGGCCCGCGGAGGCGGGCTGGGGAACAGGGAGGAACTGGGAGGACTGGTGGAAATCATCTGGGCCGCTCTGCAGGACAGAGGAGATAGTTAATGCACAAAAGGGAAAAAACAGAGCAGGTGCAGAACAGTCCAAATAACAAAGTGAACAAAGTAATAATATCTTCGTGTGACAAACACACAGGGGGAGATGTAAAGTCCAAAAATACTATTCTAAGTGAGAACCAAAAACAGAGGCAATACGCTGGGAGAGTGACATCACAATCTAAACTCACCCAGGCGTATGCGTAAAGGTACAAGGACAGCAACGGGAACGGGGGCAAGGGCACTACGCTGAGTGAGTGACATCACAATCAAAACTCACCCAGGCGTATGCGTAAAGGTACAAGGACAGCAACGGGAACGGGGGCAAGGGCACTATGCTGAGTGAGTGACATCACAATCAAAACTCACCCAGGCGTATGCGTAAAGGTACAGGGACAGCAACGGGGCGAGGGCATCGCCACCGGGTGGCTGGCTGTCCGAGCCGAGGGACAGAGTGCTGGAACAGTGGCGGGCGGCGAGGGTGTCGTCCACCGGGTAGCCGCTGTCGGAGCCGAGGAACAGCTCGAGGGTTCTTGGAAGATGCGCGTTGCGCGCTGGTCTGGAGAGCGTGCCAAGCTCGAGCGTCCTTGGAAGATGCGCGTTGCGCGCTGAGGACTGGAGAGCGTCTGCGCTGGTCTGGATGTGCGTCAGGACGAACAGCTGCGCAGGGGTCTGCAGTGGAACGCTGGGGTGCCTCCCGTGGAAGTACAGGGAGCGCAGACCAGTCTCCCCCACAGGCAACGGCGACAGCTGGCAAAGGCTGGAGCAAACATCTCGACGCCGGAGAATGGAACAGCATAGGCAGACAGAGGATCTCCCGAAAGAGTCTAGATGTTTAGAGAATATGACTCGGCAAGTATACAACACGACCCCACGCCGAAACGAGGGGAAGAGCCCTGGTATTTAAAGCCCACAGGGGAACTAATTAGCCTGCCACCACAGGTGCGAGAGGTAATTGATAATAGTCCAGGTGTGGCCACTGAGAGTAAACGAGAGTAAAGAACGAGAGGGTGGGGGCTAGAGAGAGTGAGTAGGGAATTCCTAACAGTAGGCTTAAAGAAGACAGAGAAAGTTGGTGAGCA
Organism: Notolepis coatsorum; assembly: GCF_963971535.1. Lineage (NCBI taxonomy): Eukaryota > Metazoa > Chordata > Actinopteri > Aulopiformes > Paralepididae > Notolepis > Notolepis coatsorum. The sequence goes on from NC_140168.1 coordinate 51,288,483, forward strand.
GCGGACAAAACCTCACACTAACCCTGTAACATAAATCAAGGCCATCATTAGTTACATTATTAAAGCTCTGATAAAGCTCTTATAATAAAAATGTCTACTGCACTAACAATTCAAAACATGGAAATGTACTAGTGCTATCAATTAATAATTAATGGATATAACTTTAAATACAAGGAGACAATTTGACCGTAGACCCCTCTACCATGAACCTGAAACAAACATTAATTTCACTGATCACTGCAGTGTTGAGCTTACTTCTGTTCATCACCGTGACCTATGGGACTTCATTTAGCTAGCTAGTATTTAGACAATAACACAGTGAGCTAGCTAGCTAAGTAACGTTAGGGCCCAGTCACACATTCGCAAAATTATCGCGGGAGAAAATGCGCCTCCCATTAAATTTTTCGCACATGTGACCGGGCCCATAATTAACCATAACTAGCGTTGGCTAGCTAGCTACCCAGGTACATTAAGCATACTTTAGCTAGAGGCACTGACTAACGTTAGCTAGCTACCCAGGTACATTAAGCATACGTTAGCTAGAGGCACTGACTAACGTTAGCTAGCTGCCCGGCTACATTAAGCATGCGTTAGCTAGAGGCACTAACTAACGTTAGCTAGCTGCCCGGCTACATTAAGCATGCGTTAGCTAGAGGCACTGACTAACGTTAGCTAGCTGCCCGGCTACATTAAGCATGCGTTAGCTAGAGGCACTGACTAACGTTAGCTAGCTGCCCGGCTACATTAAGCATGCGTTAGCTAGAGGCACTAACTAACGTTAGCTAGCTGCCCGGCTACATTAAGCATGCGTTAGCTAGAGGCACTGACTAACGTTAGCTAGCTGCCCGGCTACATTAAGCATGCGTTAGCTAGAGGCACTGACTAACGTTAGGTAGCTGCCCGGCTACATTAAGCATGTGTTAGCTAGAGGCACTGACTAACGTTAGCTAGCTGCCCGGCTACATTAAGCATGCGTTAGCTAGAGGCACTGACTAACGTTAGCTAGCTGCCCGGCTACATTAAGCATGCGTTAGCTAGAGGCACTGACTAACGTTAGCTAGCTGCCCGGCTACATTAAGCATGCATTAGCTAGAGGCACTGACTAACGTTAGCTAGCTGCCCGGCTACATTAAGCATGCATTAGCTAGAGGCACTGACTAACGTTAGCTAGCTGCCCGGCTACATTAAGCATGCGTTAGCTAGAGGCACTAACTAACGTTAGCTAGCTGCCCGGCTACATTAAGCATGCGTTAGCTAGAGGCACTGACTAACGTTAGCTAGCTGCCCGGCTATATTAAGCATGCGTTAGCTAGAGGCACTGACTAACGTTAGCTAGCTGCCCGGCTACATTAAGCATACGTTAGCTAGAGGCACTGACTAACGTTAGCTAGCTGCCCGGCTACATTAAGCATGCGTTAGCTAGAGGCACTGACTAACGTTAGCTAGCTGCCCGGCTACATTAAGCATGCGTTAGCTAGAGGCACTAACTAACGTTAGCTAGCTGCCCGGCTAGATTAAGCATGGAACTGGACCTGCACAATCTGGACCCAGGCATAATGAACCTCAAACTAGCTAACGTTAGTAGCCCCTTTATACAGACAGAGCATAACGAAACAACGTTAGCCAAGTTAGCATTGACAAGAAACACCAAGACTTTTGAAATGGTTAAGTTACATACTGTACGAAAACAGCAATATAACGTTAGAGGAAATGTCGCCCAGTGCCCACTTGAACACCAACATAAATCAATTTGATGAACTTACTTTCAATTCGGGAGTTCTTTCTCAACGAGTCCATCACACTTTCTGGCAGTCAAATACTATTTCCGGTTGGTGACTCAACTCAATTTAACTGAGTTGTCAGTTTTCAATCAACGCGAGAGAAACCAGTAAATTCAACATTCTCCATAAACAACGGAAGTTTACTTGATTAAAACATGATCACAAAAGGATTATAAATGAATTTGTTGCATGCACTAACTGTATTAATGTAAATTCAAAGACCTGCTCTTTCCCGTTTTTTCAGTGTAGTAAACAGTACACAGTTGTATGTTAGCCTTCTTGGATGTTGAATAAACGCCTATCATTGTCTTTCAACACCCCGCCTCTCAGACTCCCATTTTCTCCTCTGCTAGCTAGTAGCTACGGTAACATTTCATTGGCTGTATTAGAGCTGGCGGGCTACCATAGTTAAACATGCGTTGTGTTGTACAAACCGTGCTAACGCTATGGCAAGATGCGTGTAGGCCTATGTAATGTTAATGGCTATGTTTTTAAAGGCGTAATGAAGATGGATTTATATTGCGCTTGCCATTTCCACAAACTGACTAGCACTTGCTGCTGCTGCCTGCAGCCAGCGCTCGCTCACCTCTCCCGGCTCCGTGCCAAATGAAGTTATTTTTTTGCGCATCCCCTGAACCGAACAAATCACAGACGCCCCGAACCGTGGAGGTTGTGCCGAATGGTATACGGTTCGAATGCGTACCGTTCCACCCCTAGTTGTTATTTTTAAATTTTTTTGATCTTTTTCCCGCTCCTTTTTCCTCCGTTTTTCTCCCATCCCAATGTTAGTCGTTATGCCAATTCCCAATCCCCTTCCTGGTCGCTGCGCACCTACCCCCTATAGTCGGTCTGGGAGAGTGGAGGCTATCACATGCTTCCGCCGACACATGTGTAGCCAATCAACCACTTATTTGCACCTGGCAGCGCGGACTCTCACTGAGAGGGTGTCACATGTGGAAGGATCACACTACCCCCCTTAGATCCTTTCCTCGCTGAGCAGGCGCCCCGACCGAACTGTAGGAGTCGCTCTTTACAACGACCGTGCCAGAGCCGACTCGGGCTCGCCAAAGATAAACCGGCTCTGGCCCGGCAATGGTTGCCGGGGCAGAGCCGAAGTTTCAGTCAAGCGACGCCGCCCCCACACACAACAGCGGTGTGATTGGCAGAATCGACTGTCAATCAAAATTGTTCCGTTGAGACCACCGCAACACTTCCGTCAAATGAGTGAATATACAGCTGTACTGTACCCACTCTGCAGTCTGTCAATAAAGCTTTCAATCAATCAATCAATCAATCAGACAAATGCATAGAAAAGCCCTTATTATAACCCTGCCCACTTTGACAACCTAGGATGGCTAGTAGACGACAGAGTACAGCAACTTGCAATGGGCCTGGTCTACAAGATACACTACACGACCAAGGTACCCGGTGTACATGTCAAAATACTTCCCAAAGGTCAGTGAATACCACGACCACAACACAGGGAGCTCCACAAATCATGTTAAAACCAGATTCGGCTAACAGGGGAGCTAACAGGGGAGCTAAAGAGGCTAACAGGGGAGCTAACAGGGGAGCTAACAGCCGCAGCTAAAGAGGCTAACAGGGGAGCTAACAGGGGAGCTAAAGAGGCTAACAGGAGAGCTAACAGGGGAGCTAAAGAGGCTAACAGGAGAGCTAACAGGGGAGCTAACAGCCGCAGCTAAAGAGGCTAACAGGGGAGCTAACAGGGGAGCTAACATGGGAGCTAAAGAGGCTAACAGGGGAGCTAACAGGGGAGCTAACAGGGGAGCTAACATGGGAGCTAAAGAGGCTAACAGGGGAGCTACTAACTAAGTCTCTGCTTCAGAAAGGTTTAGCCCAATATACAGAATTGCTAATTGTACATTACCTTTTACAGTAAAACTGAACATGAAAGTCATGCATCCCATACAATGCATGTAGCACTGTGAGTACATCTGAAACACATTAAATTAGAGGCACAACATTTCTGCAGAAAATTATCAGCTTATATAAGTACACATATCATCTAATGAAATATTAAGTGTTTTATAGACAATACAGCTAACTTTATACTGTTTAAAGGAACACGCCAACATTTTGGAAAATTCGCTCAGTCTTAGCACAATGATAGCCTAGCTTAGCACAATGAATGGAAGCGGGCATGACTGGTTAGCCTAGGCATTGTCCAACTAACACCTCTCCCGAAGGCTACCCAGTCATGTCCGCTTCCATTCATTGTGCTAGGCTAACATGCAGCTTAGCTAACCTACAGTCACACGAGTCTCCAAGTCACACGAGTCTCCAAGTCACACAAGTCACACGAGTCTCCAAGTCACACAAGTCACACGAGTCTCCAAGTCACACAAGTCACACGAGTCTCCAAGTCACACAAGTCACATGAGTCTCCAAGTCACACGAGTCTCCAGGTCACACAAGTCTCCAAGTCACACAAGTCTAAAAGTCACACAAGTCACACGAGTCTCCAAGTCACACAAGTCACACAAGTCTCCAAGTCACACAAGTCACACGAGTCTCCAAGTCACACAAGTCACACGAGTCTCCAAGTCACACAAGTCACACGAGTCTCCAAGTCACACAAGTCACACGAGTCTCCAAGTCACACAAGTCACACGAGTCTCCAAGTCACACAAGACACACGAGTCTCCAAGTCACACGAGTCTCCAGGTCACACAAGTCTCCAAGTCACACGAGTCTCCAAGTCACACAAGTCTCCAAGTCACACAAGTCTCCAAGTCACACAAGTCTCCAAGTCACACAAGTCTCCAAGTCACAAGAGTCACACGAGTCTCCAAGTCACACAAGTCACACGAGTCTCCAAGTCAAACAAGTCACATGAGTCTCCAAGTCACACAAGTCTCCAGGTCACACAAGTCTCCAAGTCACACGAGTCTCCAAGTCACACAAGTCTCCAAGTCACACAAGTCTCCAAGTCACACGAGTCTCCAAGTCACAAGAGTCACACGAGTCTCCAAGTCACACAAGTCACACGAGTCTCCAAGTCACACAAGTCACACAAGTCTCCAAGTCACACAAGTCACACAAGTCTCCAAGTCACACAAGTCACATGAGTCTCCAAGTCACACAAGTCACACGAGTCTCCAAGTCACAAGAGTCTCCAAGTCACACAAGTCTCCAGGTCACACAAGTCTCCAAGTCACACGAGTCTCCAAGTCACACAAGTCTCCAAGTCACATGAGTCTCCAAGTCACAAGAGTCACATGAGTCTCCAAGTCACAAGAGTCACACGAGTCTCCAAGTCACACAAGTCACACGAGTCTCCAAGTCACACAAGTCACACGAGACTCCAAGTCACACAAGTCTCCAAGTCACAAGAGTCACACGAGTCTCCAAGTCACACAAGTCACACGAGTCTCCAAGTCACACAAGTCACATGAGTCTCCAAGTCACACAAGTCACACGATCGTCTCCAAGTCACACAAGTCTCCAAGTCACACAAGTATCCAAGTCACACGAGTCTCCAAATCACAAGAGTCACACGAGTCTCCAAGTCACACAAGTCACACGAGTCTCCAAGTCACACAAGTCACACGAGTCTCCAAATCACACAAGTCACACGCGTCTCCAAGTCACAGAAGTCACACGATTCTCCAAGTCACAAGAGTCTCCAAGTCACACGAGTCTCCAGGTCACACAAGTCTCCAAGTCACACAAGTCTCCAAGTCACACAAGTCTCCAAGTCACACGAGTCTCCAAGTCACAAGAGTCACACGAGTCTCCAAGTCACACAAGTCACACGAGTCTCCAAGTCACACAAGTCACACGAGTCTCCAAGTCACACAAGTCTCCAGGTCACACAAGTCTCCAAGTCACACGAGTCTCCAAGTCACACAAGTCTCCAAGTCACACAAGTCTCCAAGTCACACGAGTCTCCAAGTCACACAAGTCACACGAGTCTCCAAGTCACACAAGTCACACGAGTCTCCAAGTCACACGAGTATCCAAGTCACACAAGTCACACAAGTCTCCAAGTCACACAAGTCACACGAGTCTCCAAGTCACACAAGTCACACGAGTCTCCAAGTCACAAGAGTCTCCAAGTCACACGAGTCTCCAGGTCACACAAGTCTCCAAGTCACACGAGTCTCCAAGTCACACAAGTCTCCAAGTCACACGAGTCTCCAAGTCACAAGAGTCACACAAGTCTCCAAGTCACACAAGTCACACGAGTCTCCAAGTCACACAAGTCACACGAGTCTTCAAGTCACACAAGTCTCCAAGTCACACAAGTCTCCAAGTCACACAAGTCTCCAAGTCACAAGAGTCACATGAGTCTCCAAGTCACACAAGTCACACAAGTCTCCAAGTCACACAAGTCACACGAGTCTCCAAGTCACACAAGTCACACGAGTCTCCAAGTCACAAGAGTCTCCAAGTCACACGAGTCTCCAGGTCACACAAGTCTCCAAGTCACACGAGTCTCCAAGTCACACGAGTCTCCAAGTCACAAGAGTCACACGAGTCTCCAAGTCACACAAGTCACACGAGTCTCCAAGTCACAAGAGTCACACGAGTCTCCAAGTCACACAAGTCACACGAGTCTCCAAGTCACACAAGTCTCCAAGTCACACAAGTCTCCAAGTCACACGAGTCTCCAAGTCACAAGAGTCACACGAGTCTCCAAGTCACACAAGTCACACGAGTCTCCAAGTCACACAAGTCACACGAGTCTCCAAGTCACACAAGTCACACGAGTCTCCAAGTCACACAAGTCACACGAGTCTCCAAGTCACATGAGTCTCCAAATCACTGCATAGTGCACTTTAAAGATAATTAGATATCTTTGTGAGGTTACTGATTTATTATTTACATTGAATTTGTTAAAGCTGGACCAGCGCACTACACCTAGGTTAGTAAATCCTAGGCCCCATCCACTCCCTCTGCTAAAGCTCCACTCTAATACTCCTGCACTAAAGTCGGGGATTCAGTTGGACTCAGATCTGCTGCGTTCCCCCCTACCGCTGGTGACAGTGTACATCTCATAAAGTAGGGATAATCCACCCTGCTACACAATTCATCTCAAAACAAACTGGTCAGACTACTGCTTGACCTTACTCCTAGAACCCATCTCGCCCCTGCCCACGTGACAACGGGTTAGAGTAGACGACAGAGTACAGCAACTTGCAATGGGCCTGTCTACAAGATACACTATACACGATCAAGGTACCCATATGTGTACAATACATGTCAAAATACTTCCCAAAGGTCAGTGAATACCACGACCACAACACCATAGAGGGAGCTCCACAAATCATGTTAAACCCAGATTCGGCTTAAACAGGAACACGTTTCGCAATTATGCCACATCAATGTGGAACGCCCTACCCAAAGCTGTAAAGGAATGTGAATCACTACCCACTTTCAAAACCACTCTCAAAGAACACCTACGGGAGACTGCAATTCGAAACTGGCGAAACTGGCCCCTGTAAATGTCCTAACCCAACCCCCTCCAATGTACAGTCAATTACCAAACATGGTTTTGTCAATATTCCAATGTACAGTTGCTTGTGCAGTTGTACAGTGTCCAGTGTCCACCCACCCTACCCAACCTACCCAACCCCCCCACCCCACCCACCCAACCACCTCCAATGTACAGCCCCCCCCCCCCCCCCACCCCACCTATAATGTACGTTTTCATAAATGTATAGATGTAGCCGTACGGTATATCCTGATGAATTGAAAATGGGGGACCCTGATGCAAGACGAAAGTCTTTCTCTGGTCTGCATCCCCTTAACAATTGTGTGTATTGAGCTGTACTGTATTGTACCCATTCTGCAATCTGTAAATAAAGTTTTCAATCAATCAATCAATCAATCAATCAATCAAAACCAACATTTTCACTGTAAAGTATATAAAAACTAACTTATTGAACTTTAAACTTGAAACAAATACTACTGCCTATAATTGCTCATATGTGTACATTTTCCATTAATCATATTGCACTGCCTATATTTTTTATTTTCTATGTGATCCCCTCCCCCCTCCCCCTGCTATGCATACTTCCGCAATTCGTGACGCGAAGTGGGAGATCGGGGTCTATGAAAAAATCCCATATGTCCTAGACTAGGAATTACCACTATAGGAGGCTGACATGAATGGTTTTTCCCAGTAGGAAGCTGGTTCTTCCACTTGAATTCCCATGTAACGTGAACGCGGCATGTGCTCAATATGGCCGGAAGACGCGCTGCTACTTCCGTTTGAGATCCACACGTGTTGTTCGTTTGCTTGATTACAAGATTGCACATCGTGAATATCAGGTAAGTTAATAACAATTTGTCTATATTTTATTATAGTTGACTTCAAACAGTAATTAACGTTACCAGAATAGTTTAGAAACTCGTTGACTCGTTTTATAAAAATGATATGTTTATTAGCAACGCCGAGCCAACAGTACATCAACGTCGTACCTTTGTAATTTAGATATATTATGGCCTTAAAGGCCCGCACTTATGTTGTATTTTTGTTCAATAATGTGACTTTCATGAAGAGGGGAAATTTTTTTATCGAAATTGAGCCCGTTTTTGCGTTTTTATCAAACATTTTTGCACATGGCTAGCTCGGCTCCCTCTGTTGTTGTGGTTGTGTTAGATATGCTAAGCTAACGTTACATATCGAACCGATATGCTTATTTGATCTAATCTTACATGGTACCACGTGTGCCACTACCCGATCAAACATCCACGTAAGATTAGATAAGATATAAGCTCCTATCGGTTCGATGATATAATTAACGTTAGCTCAACATGTAGCTATTTGTCTAGGTTAACGTAGCTATCGTTAGCTGCCAGCACTAGCTAGTCAAAGGCCATTTGCGGCTAGCACGTGGATATTTTAATATGGTTCATAATGCGTGTCGTGCAGGGCAGCAGGGGCTCTGAGACTGAATTGCAGGTTAAACCCTATATTAAATTATGGGTAGTTTACAACAGAATCAGCACAAGGGTTAAGATGATCACGCACACGTTATATGGATTAAAATATCCACGTGTGCTCGGCTCCCTCTGTTGTTGTGGTCGTGTTAGATATGCTAAGCTAACGTTACATATCGAACCGATATGCTTATTTGATCTAATCTTACATGGTACCATGTGTGCCACTATACCCGATCAAACATCCACGTAAGATTAGATAAGATATAAGCTCCTATCGGTTCGATGATATAATTAACGTTAGCTCAGCATGTATAGCTATTTGTCTAGGTTAACGTAGCTATCGTTAGCTGCCAGCACTAGCTAGTCAAAGGCCATTTGCGGTGAGCACGTGGATATTTTAATATGGTTCATAATGCGTGTCGTGCAGCCACTTTTTCCTCTGTGATGGTATAAAACTTGCTATTTGGGTTTCTGTTTTTGTCATTAGTACAACGCGTAACACAGCTCTTTGGCATTGTGAAGGACTGAAGAAAATTCCGCCTGATTGTCTTTAATTTGCCATCCGTTTCTCCACTAAATGATGATGCAGGATACATATTATCTGCTGTACATGTAATCTACTGTTTAAATTTGTGTGTTTACAGTGTCTGCCCAGGCCAGGAGTGACAACATCCTCAACATCCTCCCAACTGTAAAAAGTACGTGGTACTAATTGTCATGATGACTGAGCGCTACTCTGACTACAATAAGGCATCAAATATGCGAAGAAGGTCAAGGAATATAGTTGATCAACTTTTCCAATTGCACTCTGCAAATAGGCACACCTCTGAGGCGCCTGAACCTCCAGGTTATCAACTTCCTGATTTAGCAGAGGGACAGGGAGGACTTGATTTTGAACAAGAATTGATGGATGCTGAATGCACAGCGGTTGGTGAAAACGAGGCTTATCCTGAGACAGTGGGGGACTGTGAAAATGGGAGTGAGAGTGATGATGAAATGCAACAGCCTTCTCTAACTACTAGCTTGATGCACTGGGCCGTTGAGTATAGTATTACTTTGGTTGCACTGACTGCCTTGTTGTCAGTCTTGAGGCATTACCACCCATCCCTACCCAAGGATGCCAAGACACTCCTCCATACCAGCAGAAATTACATTATCACACAAGTTGCAGGTGGTGCATACTTTTATTTTGGAATTGTAAATGCTCTGTCAGGTTTTTTGAAAAACATTTGGTTGAAAATTCCAGATCAGCACACAATCAAACTACAACTAAATTTTGATGGGCTCCCTATTTTTAAGAGTTCAAGTCTCCAGTTCTGGCCAATTTTGGGCTTAGTGCAGGGATTTGGTGTAAACAAACCTTGCTTAATTGCCTTGTTTGGTGGAAAATCGAAACCACAACCTCTGGTAGAATACTTGAGAGATCTAGTGACAGAGATAAAATCTGTAGCGGCTGGCTTTCCTTTTAAAGGAAAAACACTGTTCATAAAAATAACATCAGTAATGTGTGACGCTCCTGCACGGGCATACATAAAAGCCATAAAATCACACACTGGCTATGCAGGCTGTGACAAGTGCACAACACATGGGGTTCGTGTAGACAGTAGGATGACTTTTCCAGACAGCAAAAGCCCAGCTAGAACAGATGAGAGTTTCAGACTTCAGATGGATGAGGAACATCACAGAAATGTCTCCCCACTTACTGAGACTTACATTGGAATGGTGTCTATGTTTCCTCATGATTACATGCATCGTGTCTGCCTTGGAGTCACAAAAAAAATCCTAGAGCTGTGGGCAGGCAGCAAGGGCCGTCTTAAGTGCCGCTTGCCATCCAGGAAAGTAAATCAGTTGTCTGAAACACTTTTGTCTTTCAAGTGTCACATGCCCAAAGAATTTGCTAGAAAGCCCAGATCTCTTGAAGAGAGACATAGATGGAAGGCAACTGAATATAGACTATTTCTATTGTATACTGGGCCAGTTGCTCTACTTGATGTTCTGGACACAACAGTTTACAACAACTTCATGTTGTTGCATGTCGCCATATCCATATTGGCATGTCCAAAGTGGTGTGTGGTCTACAATGATTTTGCAAAAACCTTGCTGGTGTCTTTTGTTGAACACTTTGGACAGCTTTATGGCAGAGAAAATCTGGTCTACAATGTGCACGGCCTTACACATCTCAGCGATGATGTAAAAGAACATGGCCACTGTTTGGACAACATCTCTGGGTTTTCCTTCGAGAACTACCTTGGCCAAATAAAGAAATTGATCCGCAGCCCTCAGTTCCCAGTTGCACAAGTTGTGAGGCGAATGTCAGAGTTGGAAAATGCAGCTTGTAATCGAGATGCACCAAATGAAACCAAACTCATAAAGCCACACAGTGATGGTCCACTGCCATCAGACATCACATGTCCAGTCATGCAGTACAAAGAAGCAAGTCTTCCAGACTTCTGTGTCAAGGTATTCACAGGCGATAACTGCATATCGCTGCTGTTGGGACAAAACCTCATAACTCCAAAAACCCAACTTTTCAGCAGATGAAAAAAACGAACACAGATTTGAGGGTGAATAGAGTTAGGAGGTTTAGACAGATGATCGGTTTAATGGTTTCCCATTGTTTAAACGTTGTAAAACCCACACACACATATGGAGGATGATCTACGGAGTTGATTTATATAAAGAAAAATATTAAAAAAAATGGAGTTATGAGGTTTTGTCCCGCCAGCAGCGATATGTTATAACGGAAGAGTAGGCTTAGTCCGCAATATCATTGTGGTTGATGGGGCTCTATATTTGGTGTATAATGAGTTTAGTCATTCTTCCAACTTCTTCGACTACCCGATAAAATCTTCTGAACTGGGAGTGTTCCTTCTCACAGACTTGTCCCAGGAACTAAAATGCATTAAGATGGATGTGACTGTGACAAAATGTGTACTCCTTCCATTCAGGGACACATTTGTAGGCATTCCATTACTCCATTTGTCATAACCAGGGGTGTACATACACCAAAAGCCAGTGGACACCCCCACTAAACCAGTTTCTCATTAAAAATATGCTGTATAAAGTTGTCTATAAACACTTAATATTTCATTATGATATGTATTAAGCTTGCCAAGTTGGGCAGTATACATTTTTTTCATACCTTTCTGACATCACACCCCTGTATATTCATCAGTCATCAAAGGCATAACATGGGCAACATATAATCTAACTAGTGCCCAATGAATGTATCGCAGAGATTTTTTTAAAATTAATTCCGTTGTCAAGGGCAGTGGCTAGTTCTAGCGGAAGCCGAACTAGAATGGAGAAGTAAGACAACTCCTTCCCTCCACTAGTCTGAGGGTCCACCTTGGGCAAGTGTTAGTACCCCCTCTAGCCTCCCTACCTAGGGATACAGGGTGCCGCACTGCCTTGTGTGTGTGCGTAGGGATACGCAAAGGCTAAGGGAGAAAACCCTGAAAGAAAACCACACTGCCTTTTGTGTAATAGGCAAAGGCTAGGTCCAAGGGATTGAAAAAATATCAGTATCATCATGTGATACACGTGAATCCACGTACATTTCTGTGCCAATTCATATTTAAAGTATACAGACATGAATGGTATCAATCTCCTCAACTCTGGTCAAGAAAGCAAATAAGCATATTACCCAAAATGTTGAACTATTCCTTTAGAAGATTAAGAAACCATATAATAATAAAGCAAAACTTACTCAGGACAACATCTTTAATTGCAAGTGGCTCGAAGGCCTGCTTGCCATTTGCCCCACGCCAGTTAATTTTCTTGGCCAGCTGGTTTGTCACTAGTTTCGCCATAGTCCTCCAAACAGTTTCTTTAACAGTCAATCCCCCAGCCTTGGCCAATTTTGTAGCAATAAGGTGTGCATTTCCTTTAGCATTTGATTAGTTGTTTCCACAATAGTTAAAATCTACGTAAAGGATCTGAAACAGTGGCATCGTTAGCTCTGGGCTTCCGGGGCTTTATCCCTGGGCTTCCGGGGCTCTAGCCCCGGATGTTTTTCTCCTAGCCCCGGACCTTACATTTTTTTTTAACTTTTTTTTTTAACTTTTTTTTTTTTTTTTTTTTTTTATGTCAGCATCCCCATTGTCTGTGCTGAATGTTTGTTAGTGTTTGGTATTTTTTGTTGGTTTTTAGTACTTTTAATCCATTTTTAGTAAGTAGTTTTCATTTGATCCTATCATTCTTTCATTCACCGATTTGTGGACTTGAAGATGTGCACTTTAACACAGCAGCACCTGGAGCCATCCATACCCATGTCCAGTGTCCACTGACAAAGACATGCTCATGATACTGTGATAAACTATAATAAGCTTTAATCGAACCCTGGTTCATTTCCTCGGATAGTCCAGTTGGTTTGGGGTGGTGTGAAAGCTCATTCACTCTTGCAAGTGAACCCTGCTACAGTTCATTTGAGATGTGAATGCAAAGCGGACCAAAGGCAGGAAAAGACCCAAAAATCGATTTTTTTTTATGAGAAGACTGAAACATAATTATAATGAAACACACAATAGTTTTTTTTCGATTGCTTAAGCATGATTTTGAAAACGGGGCCCGGTGTTTCAAAACACACAATTAGCACAACCACACACACAATTATCAGAACACCTCAGATCCTTTGCTAAATTAAACACTTGTCAAAACCATACACTAATTTATAAAAACTACATTTTGTTACCATATGAAACACACGCTGCCAGCACTAGCTGGCAACACTCAATTCTGTTTGAACCAGTTACACACACTGCTGTGCTTAACCTAAAACACATTTAGCTATTCTACTTCTCAGTGATTAGAGTACTGTAAGTGAAGTACGCAGAGAATGTGCAAATATACAATAAATTCACCAAACACTACACAAGACCAATGCTGTAGAGTAGACTGATGAAAATATAATTTATGTATCTACATATTCCCAAATCAATGATGCAGACTGCTAAAAAAAACATTTTCTCTCCATATACCCAAATCAATGATGCAGACTGATGAAAATATAAATGTTCTCTCCATATAACCAAATCAGTCAACATTTCAACATGGAGAATCACAACAAAACATGTCCCAGTTTTCATGCTACTATGTGCATAACACTGTAAGCTCAGCAAATATCAAACAAACATAAAATACTGTATCCAGTACAGGTTAAAATTACAGTAAAACAAAAACAATTTTGAAAAAATGTAAATAGAGTACAGAAAATACTAGACATTATCTCTTTGCCTATGGATCTGGCAAGATAAATTTTTGTTGTGATTCTCCATGTTGACATGTTGACTGATTTGGGAAAATGGGAGAAAATGTATATTTTCATCAGTCTGCATCATTGGTTGTCTTGTGTAGTGTTTGGTGAATGTATTGTATATTTTCACGTTCTCTGTGTACAGTACTTCACTCTCTTTCCATTTTGGTTGAAGACAGGTGAACTCACCTGCTGCATTTTTATAGTGCTTAAACCTGATTGGTGTATCTACAATTAAGCAATGGTGTGTTTGTGCATCTGATGGCTGTGTTTAACCAATTGGCTCATATGTGTGGTAATTTGACATTCTGTGTCTAATGGAATGGAAGTGTGTTTAGTGTTTTGCAAATCACTGTGTGTATTGTTTTGCAAAAAGTGTGAGGCTGACATTGTGCTTATAGGGGTGCAAATCTGGGCCTACGTTTTGCTCCTTGAGTGTAAGGTTTTGATAATTGTGTAATACTTTTGATTTGACATGAGATGAACTGTTTATTTCTTTTGTACATAGGCTGTGCATAATGTTTGTTTGTTTGTTTATTTGCTTATGTGTATGATTCTTAACTGTTTTTATTTTGTTATTGGTGTATATGTGTGTATGTATGTACAGTATATGTATATATATTATATATATATATGTATATATATGTGTATATATGTATATTTGTACTCCTGTTGGGGCCTCTTGGACTTGTTGTTTCCTTCTTTTGATTCTATTATATGTACCACTGTATTGCACATCGTTGCGGGCAAGACCACCCGCATTTCATTGTATACCTGTATGCCGTGACAATTAAAACTCTTGACTTGACTTGACTTGACTTGGACCAGATCAATGTTTTATCTGGCAAAATAAAGGTTAAATAAATAAATAAGAAACTGATGATTTGGTCCTGTTAACTTTGAATTTTCTATGGGAACTGCCCAGATCCCTCTCATGGACATGGACCTCACTTTGAGAACCTCTAATGATTCGAGTTCTTCAGTATTAATCTCTAATTACTCTAAAATTGCGTATTTCTGTGTTTAAAAAAGATTTTTTCTTTTTACTGTGTAGTAATAATTGCTGTAGAACACTTACGACGATCAGTCGTAGGTTAGCCTGGGCCGGGTACGGGGTGCCACGCTAGGTGTGGTGGGAGCTGTAGGACGGATTGGTGATACGATTTGCGGTGTGCAGGGGGAAAATGCCCTTGAGGTTGCTCATCGTCATCGTCACTTGAGAGCAATCTTTTTGTGCCTCTATTGAACAAAAGTATTAGTGTTGGCCATTTCATAATGTACAAACAGTACTAACTAAGTCTCTGCTTCAGAAAGGTTTAGCCCAATAAGTACACATATCATCTAATGAAATATTAAGTGTTTTATAGACAACTTTATACAGCTAACTTTATACAGTTTAAAGGAACACGCCAACATTTTGGAAAATTCGCTCAGTCTTAGCACAATGATAGCCTAGCTTAGCACAATGAATGGAAGCGGGCATGACTGGTTAGCCTAGGCATTGTCCAACTAACACTTCTCCCGACGGCTACCCAGTCATGTCCGCTTCCATTCATTGTGCTAGGCTAACATGCAGCTTAGCTAGGCTAGTTCACTACAGTCAGAAAATATACAATGGCTACCCAGTCATGTCCGCTTCCATTCATTGTGCTAGGCTAACATGCAGCTTAGCTAGGCTAGCCTAGTTCACTACAGTCAGGAAATATACAATCAAAATACAACTCCCAAACATTCTTGTAAACATGTTGTGACCTGTGTATTTACCACGTCTCCCAGTAACACGAGTCTCCCAGTCACACAAGTCTCCCAGTCACACAAGTCTCCCAGTCACACAAGGCTCAGTCACACAAGTCTCCAAGTCACACAAGTCACACAAGTCTCCCAGACACACAAGTCTCCCAGACACACAAGTCTCCCAGTCACACAAGTCTCCCAGACACACAAGTCTCCAAGTCACAGAAGTCTCCCAGTCACACAAGTCTCCAAGTCACTTGTGTGACTGGGAGACTTGTGTGACTTGGAGACTCGTGTGACTTGGAGACTTGTGTGACTTGGAGACTCTTGTGACTTGGAGACTCTTGTGACTTGGAGACTTGTGTGACTTGGAGACTTGTGTGACTTGGAGACTTGTGTGACTTGGAGACTCTTGTGACTTGGAGACTTGTGTGACTTGGAGACTTGTGTGACTGGAAGACTTGTGTGACTGGGAGACTTGTGTGACTTGGAGACTTGTGTGACTTGGAGACTCTTGTGACTTGGAGACTTGTGTGACTGGGAGACTTGTGTGACTGGGAGAC
This sequence comes from Notolepis coatsorum, assembly GCF_963971535.1. NCBI lineage: Eukaryota > Metazoa > Chordata > Actinopteri > Aulopiformes > Paralepididae > Notolepis > Notolepis coatsorum. The sequence goes on from NC_140168.1 coordinate 51,304,727, forward strand.
TTGTGTGACTGGGAGACTCGTGTGACTTGTGTGACTTGGAGACTTGTGTGACTGAGACTCGTGTGACTGGGAGACTTGTGTGACTGGGAGACTTGTGTGACTTGTGTGACTGGGAGACGTGGTAAATACACAGGTCACAACATGTTTACAGGAACGTTTGGGAGTTGTTGGAAATAATTAAGTTAAGGAGTTGTTGTTAAGATAATGTTCCACATTGTGGCCTTTTTGTGTGAGGAAGAAAATGGAGCGAATGATGAGACTGAGGTGGTTCCAGCTTCATGGGTGGCTGATGACAAATGCTACTGGCCTCCGTATGAATCCAGGGATCCCTGCAACTTGGCAGTATCACGAGCACAACAACAGTCAGTTGTTTCCTGACTGTAGTGAACTAGGCTAGATGTCTGCCCCACTTCCAGTGATGAAGCTAAAGGATATGTATCTTCTTGTCTAACTCCAGGGAAGATGTTACGTTGTAGTGTTTAATCAAAGATCCCCGCCTTCTATATAGTCTTGCACAAGGACCAATCCGCAAACCTAATACTAAAGTAAAGTACAAATGTACTTTTGACTAATTGCACTTTGTTCTTTACACCCCTGCACACACATGTTGGGTATGGACTCTGGGAGAAGACTGTTATTGAGTTGTAACAATGATTATATATCTATAGTCTTGCACAAGGACCAATCCGCAAACCTAATACTACTCAAATAAAGTACAAATGTACTTTTGACTAATTGCACTTCGTTCTTTACACCCATGTTGGGTGTATGGACTATTTTATTTTGTTACATGTTTTGTTAATTATCTCTCAATGCCTGTTTTATGGTAATAAATGTTTACTAATGTTCAGAGAGAGAGAGAGATAATACATTATTCTATATGTATGTTGGTGTAGGTATATTTACATAATGAGCAATAATGGATATTCAAATGTTTTTTTTTATTTTTTTTTGAGGTAATGTAATTACCACCATAGGTAGATTTTTTTTGAAACTGATCATATTCATGCTTACGGTCATCTCCAGAGAGAGAGAAGGAGATATATACCAGTCTCCTAACTGTGCATTTGAGTAATATCTGTACTATGATTTATTGTGATGTTGATTTGATTTGATTAAACCTCATTTGGGTGTAATGGCCCAGTAAAGTCATATTAATGTGATTAATGTGATATTTTTTTGTTAATAAATGTTTAAATATCTATTCAAGTTGTCATTTTTAACTGGGAAAAGTAGCATTGTTACTTTACTTGATATTTGAGCTTCACTGCAGAATGATGTATATTGTGTACAATGTGCACATACACTGAGAATATATTTCAGTGAGGTAGGAGACAGCATGTAAACTTCTGAATTTTTCAATGAGGGACATGCCAATACTGAATTGGTAAAGGGAAGGGTCCTTAAATATGTGGCATTGTATTACTAATCAACCATTTCCTACTGTATTTCCGGTAATGTACGGTCATAGGCAGATAGTGGAGTAGCTCTGGCAGAATACTGGGTACACAGTAAATTCCGCTGACTCAAACTGAGTACATTTCACTCAAACTGAGTAAAATTTCTTTACTCAGTTTGAGTCAAATGTACTCTGCGGAATTTACTGTGTAGTACTAGTATTGCATTGGCAGTGTCGGCTAGGCTTCGGGCAACCAAACCTGGCCCAGTGTGTTTGGGCCGCATCTGGGCTGCTTTAGGCAACCGGACGTTCACCGCTTCCGGCAACCCCGGACCTGGCCCAGTGTACTCGGGCCGCAATCGGCCAGTCAGTCATTGCCGCCTACTGGGCCGATTCCGCCAATTCCGGACGTTCACCGCTTCCGGCAACCCCAGACCTGGCCCAGTGTACTCGGGCTGGAATCGGCCAGTCAGTCATTGCCGCCTACTTGGCCGATTCTGGCAACCGGACTTGGGCCGATTAATTTCTTCCGGCCTGCCGGATACAGGCCATTAATGGGCCGGAACTTTTTGGCCACCTGGGTAGTATATAGGGATGTTGCACTTGAGCACCACAGGTTTCACAACGCAATTATTGTTATTATTATTTACAAGACTGGGCAGCGCATGCGAAACACTGCAGACCACTGATTGGTCAGAAGAGAGACGCGTCACTCGTTGGAGGCTCTCCACAAAAATGTCTCCGGCGTAGGGAACGAGCGTAGAACGGCTGGTATTCACGAAGGAGAGCGCTGGCCAATCAGAGAAACGCGGAAGTACATGTGCGTTGCCCAAAGTGTTCACACGACCAGGACCCACCCCACCAGCTTTCCCACCCCTAACACTGCCAATTGTGTTAGTATGAACGACCAGCCAAGCTGGTAGCAACGCCGAGAGCTGGGCTCGAACCCAGCGTCTCCTGCGTTGGTGGCGAGTGCCTTGCCCACTACACCACCTAGCCGCTCTCCACCCCTAGTTGTGATGCTAAACCGATACATTGCGGGCACAAGTCAAGTGACAGTAGCCTAGACAATGGCACATAATTAATCACTGACAGTGAATTGGAAAACATATAGCCTTTCATAAAAATGTTGCAAGCCAAGGGGATCACAAGATTATTTTTGTATACATGTAGTCATTATGATTCAAAGTTCTGTTTAATAAAAGGCTGACCTGCATGATCACGGCTTGGATTAGAAATGTGTTTGTTAATTACAAACATAGATAAGATGCATAAACAAAACGATAAACTGAAACAAAAGTAACTATCACTTTTTGTTTCAGACTATTTCAAACAAATCTTAGGTGTGATCACCCTTAACTCATTCAGCGCCAGAGGGCGCTGTGTACTGTGGTTGAAAGGCCAACGCTTTAAAGTATAGGAATACGTGGCAGTGTTTGCAGGGCTATAACTATATTATATATTATAGCTATGGATATAATACTATTGCCCATTTGACATAGAGTATCGTTCAATATGTGAAAAAGAAAAAAAAATGTCATCCATACATTCCCGTTTTATACCGTGGTGAATATAAGTATGGTTTTAGGGTAATTCATGTGAGGCTGGTAATAGCCCCCTACGTGTATTATACGAAATGCATTGCCGTTCCGTCCCTACACTCGCTACAATAAAAAAATCAAATCCATATGATAGGTATTATGTTCCATCATGAATGCATGAAAGGGGGGGCGGTTTATGCTTTGATCGTCACCAACGGAATACGCTATGGACTAGCGTTACACACATATGCTCAGATCACAATGAAGGCATGCTTTGATCAACGCAAGATTTATATCATATAGCCCTTACCTTGACTAGGATCTGCCCCAAAAAGAATATTTCAATTATCTGATCGAGTCCCAGTATTGGTGTCGATCGTGTCGCCAATATAATCCGCCATACATCGTCCATCTGGAACATTTTACACTCCTCAAGCCGATCGGGACAACCGCTCCCCTTGCCCGACATGGAAAAAAGTCTGCCCGGACCAATATAATCGACGCACAGCCCAATACAGAGTTTCAAAGGATGTGCAATACTGGCCCCATCCTACCAGGCGGCGGTATTGGACTTTTGCGATCTCAGACTCATTCCCTACAATAACACCAGGCTCCCTGGATGGATAATGAATGGAAATATCAAATAAAAGAAAAAACGGCATAAAATACATTTTATTTTTAATATAGGTGATTTGAAGCAGAGCCAGTAGGCCACTGAAATCGCATTTATCACATTCCAAATTGTTGCCTAAATAGTTACCTAAATTAATATAAACGGTTAACTTTTTATAGACTGTCTTAAATATGATTTTCAGACATGTTTGTTGCCACACCAACTTCCACTAGCATTGTTAACTATATTTTCAATATGTAAAAAATGTAATGCTTTGTAGATGGATTGAAATCAGTCTTCTTAAAATTTTAAACAAGTTACTTTTTCAACATTGCCATTTTTTCTATTTGTCATGACATTTAATTATTTATTTTTACTTTGTTACCCCACAGTACTACGACATCTCTGCCAAGAGTAACTACAACTTTGAGAAACCCTTCCTGTGGCTAGCAAGAAAGTTGATTGGCGACCCCAACCTGGAGTTCGTCGAGATGCCTGCCCTCGCTCCCCCAGAGATCCAGATGGACCCATCCCTCGCCGCGCAGTATGAGCTAGACCTCAACGTAAGTATGGCTAGGCGGGTGCTGTTGCTCTGCCTGGCTCAATGAACCCTCTGAGAGACTTGCGCTCTACACCCTTCTGTAAAGACAGATGTGAGCCATACATCTGTAAAGGCAAATAAGTTACATTGGGATCTGAACTATATTATCAGTGTAAATGTGAATGAGTTCTAATGCCTGTCCTCTCGTCCTCTGTCCAGACTGCATCAGAAACAGCTCTACCAGAAGAGGATGATGACCTTTAACCTGTTAATGACTCCTCCCTCACCCCACCCAGTCTGGGTAGCTGTGGTGGATAAGATAAATGAACGCATATAAATTTGGAGTTTTCTGGTGTTGAATGAAGTAGTGGATGTAAAGCCCACGTTGGGGTCCTGAGGGGGGGGGGGAAGCGAGCGAGTGTCCATTGTATTGTATTTATTATTTTTTGTCTCTTAGTCTACTTTCATTCTGATTTAATTACTGGACTGTCATTATTGTTATTATTATTTCTGTTATTGTCCGGTGAGTTATTGTTGATTATTACTGTTACTGTATTGTTTGTCTTGTTTGGAAAAGAAAATTGAAAAAAAAAAAGTATAATATTTTTTTTTTATCATTCCATTTGGGCTGTAGGGGTGCTTAATGTCTGAAGGAGTCGATGAAAGGCTTCTTGTCCTCTGAAAAAGCATGCAATTGGTCCACTGATGGATACATCTTGATATTTGTCTAGTCTAGTGTGTTCATTAGATGGGTGAAATCCTCTTTCAGTGCCTCTGTGCCTGTTTTCTTAGGCAGTTAGCCTCTGGTATGCATGCCATTAGTGTTAGCCACGCTTCTAGGCCTCTTTTCTTTTGGAAAGAATGATACAAAAATGTAAAATAAATTAAATAAAAAGTTCTAATAATTTTTTATTTATTTTTTGCATTCGACTAAGAGGTTGGCAGTCGACTACGGCTCCTTTCGATCGATTAGTCGACTATTCGACTAATAGGGGTCAGCCTTAGACGACACAGAAGCAAATCTTCATTCAAACAGCAATGGCAGGCAGCTCGCACAGTAGAAGCAATCCATGTTATCTGATTTGGAGAGTATTCCTTCATTAAAAGGACAATAAAAAACGTTTCTGAAGGCTTATATTGTCAGAGAATAGGCTACGGTGTCAGAGAATTAGGAGAATTAGGCTACGCTATGGTATGCTCCAAATGGCATTGAGTTTCTCTCGTTCGATGTCATGGATAGGCTAGGGGACACAAATTCAGCCTGAGACGTTCAGAGTCACTCCGGCCCGCCCGCACACACGTGCACACACTATTGTCACCTATAGTCGCATCTTTCTGTGGCAATTTTCATTTTTACATCAAACTTTTTCAGCCCTACCCTACCAAAGTGGGCCGATCGGAGTGGACTAAATGGGCCAGTCGAACCCCCCCCCCCCCCCCGACTGGCCCATTTAGTCCACTCCGATCGGCCCACTTTGGTAGGGTAGGGCTGAAAAAGTTTGATGTAAAAATGAAAATTGCCACAGAAAGATGCTTAAAAATAGCCTAATAGCTCTTGCAGTGATTTCAGTCATCTCCCAAGCTACATGGTCTGTACAACGGGCCGGTGTGGGCCAGTGTGTGAGTCGGTGTGTGGGCCACTAATGTGGGCCGGTGTGTGGGCCGGTGTATGGGCCGGTGTGTGGGCCGGTGTGTGGGCCAGTGTGTGAGTTGGTGTGTGGGCCGGTATGTGGGCCAGTGTGTGGGCCGGTGTGTGGGCCAGTGTGTGGCCAGTGTGTGAGTCGGTGTGTGGGCCACTAATGTGGGCCGGTGTGTGGGCCAGTGTGTGTCGGTGTGTGGGAGATGACTGAAATCACTGCAAGAGCTATTAGGCTATTTTTAAGCATCTTTCTGTGGCAATTTTCATTTTTACATCAAACTTTTTCAGCCCTACCCTACCAAAGTGGGCCGATCGGAGTGGACTAAATGGGCCAGTCGAACCCCCCCCCCCCCCCCCATCAAAATTTTTATAATTACTTTACTTCTGGCCCATCGGGATTCGTCCCGAACATCCCGATGGCCAGTCCGGGCCTGGTGGTCAGCAGGGAGAGCAGCCTTGGTGGGCGCCTCCTGGTTGTCCCTGTCAAAGCGAGCATGAAAGTTATTGAGCTCATCAGGGAGGGAGGGGTCAGTGGTTGGGGGAGAGTTGTTGGTGGGTTTATAATCCGTAATGGCCTGGATGCCCTGCCACATATGTCAGAGTTGTTATACTGCTCTTCAATTTCTTTTCACATTAGCCCTGGCTGTGCAGTAGGTCTGCGCACCACCAGATCTAAATTAGTTTAGTTTAGCTTAGCACAATGAATGGAAGCGGATGAGAAGCGGCTAGCATAGGTGTTGGCCAATGAACACCTCTCCCGGAGTCTTAAAATAACTAGCCACTTCTCATCCACTTCCATTGATTGTGCTGAGCTAGGCTAACATCCAGGCTCACACCGAATAGCGAATAACATCAGCTAGCTAACATTAGCTAATGTTCTTTGACACTATTATTACACCAACACCATGGAACTAATGACCAATTTGACAACGTTCTCTGTCAGAATAGTCAGTAATTTTAGTGTGCTAGCTAACGTTTTAGTGCTAGCTAACGTTTCAACATACTTGTCTTGTCGTCACCATTCGATTCTGATAAGCCGTCGAATATGCCTGAACCAGCCAAGCCAGCTCCCAAGAAGGGCTCCAAGAAAGCTGTCACCAAGACCGCCGCCAAGGGAGGCAAGAAGCGCAGAAAGTCCAGGAAGGAGAGTTATGCCATTTATATTTACAAAGTCCTGAAGCAGGTTCATCCCGACACTGGCGTTTCCTCCAAGGCCATGGGGATCATGAACTCCTTCGTTAACGACATCTTAGAGCGCATCGCTGGAGAAGCCTCGCGCCTGGCTCTCTACAACAAGCGTCGCACCATCACCTCCAGGGAGATCCAGGCCTCTGTGCGCCTGCTGCTGCCCGGTGAGCTGGCCAAGCACGCTGTGTCTGAGGGAACCAAGGCTGTGACCAAGTACACTAGCTCCAAGTAAACTACCCTGTTCACTGAAGATTAACCCAAAGGCTCTTTTAAGAGCCACCCACTCTGTCCTGAGAGAGTTATTCCTATTATTTTCATGATAGGCTCTTTGGCTCTTTTTGTATCACAAACAGTACTGTATTTGCAAATCTGGTATGTCATAAATGTATAGATGTAGCAGTACTGTCTATCTGTATGTCATGTATGTCATATATGTCCTGATGAATTGAAAATGGGGGACCCTGATGTAAACAAGACAAAAGTCTTTCTCTGGTCTGCATCCCCTTAACAATTGTGTGTATTGAGCTGTACTGTATTGTACCCATTCTGCAATCTGTTAATAAAGTTTTCAATCAATCAATCAATCAATCAATCAATTGCCCATCAGCACTGGCAAATTCACTATTACTAAACTAGTTACAGTAGGTAGCTAGCTACATCTGCTTCCACGTCTTGTTGAATGTTGGACTGATAAGATAAGATATTCCTTTATTAATCCCCTTGGGGAAATTCATGACATGAATTTGACATGACGTTACCAACGTCTTTGACATTCTTTTATTTTTATTTTTTATAGTTAACCAATGAGGTCAACAGGTTACTACCGGCAATCCATGTCTGTAATAGTAATAAAACAAGAATACATTTTTTTTTTTTATTGCAAAAATATTATTACATTTTTTTAATCTTAGGGGGGCTAATATTACATTTAGGCTTCAGCCCCCCTAAAAATGGTCTAGAACCGCCACTGCTGATGGGGAAGACGGTAAGCGAATTTCCTATAATGTTGGCATATTAATTTAAAGTGATTGATAGTCCAGTTATACTAGCTTTAAACTTTTTTTTTATTTTTTATTATATATATATATATATCTTTTTTTTCTTAAACTTGGTTGGCTTAAACCTATTATGAGAATGGATTATGGATGGGGTCATAGCCCTGACGTTCTCATATAGAAGATATTCAGCACTGGGGAGATAACGCTGGCTACTTCAATGTGATATGTCTCCCAGTGATAATGAGGGAAGATGTTTTCTAATGTTTCTATGTTTCTAACACTGACCCGTCCTTTTCTTATAATTCTAGGCACACACTTTGAAAATCTCTGTAATCTGTTACAGTTACTGTTAAATCAATCAATCTATCAATCAATTGATCAAAGAAACAAAGAAAAAATAGAAATCAGACAACAGATCCTTTTGAAATAAAGGTGATCAGTTCTTGGATTTGTAAATGATATAGTTGGTGTAATAAAACAGTGTATACTGATTTAAATGTTTAGTAGTTAATCAGAAACCGTAACAAAACAGAAAGATTTTTGAAAGTAATCTGACCAAAGCTGAAATAAAAATTTCAGTTAAACTGTGCAGTAGTGAGATGAGAAAGTCATTGGAAAACGCTCTATAGGTGCTCTATACTAGTTTTGGGAGAGTAAGTGAAGTGAAACAATTCTAAGGTATATTTCTAAACTGTCCTCCTGAAAATCAGGTTCCTGGAACACTGTTTGAACCTATAAAGATACCTTGACTCATTGGACGCCACTCACGAATAATGTCGGGTTAACTCGCTTGAGCGCCAAACCCGAGAAAAGGCGGGCTTTCTATTGTTATTTCTTTTATTCGATATTCCCATTCATGATCCATCGAGGGAGCCTGTGTTATCATTGGGAGTCTGAGATCGCAAACGTCCAATACCGCCGCCTGCCGCCTTGGACATTGCACATCCTTTGAAACTCTCTGTCTTTGGCTGTTCGTCGATCTAAAGTGTCCCGGCTGGGTTTTCCTTGTCGGGCAGGACAAGCATTTATAACTAGGGATGCTTGATATTGGCTTTTTTACCGATACCGATATTCCGATATTGTCCAACTCTTAATTTCCGATACCGATATCGATACCGATATCAACCGATACCGATATATGCAGGGTTTCCCCCCAAAAAAACGGAATAATTTCAGGTAACTAATAATTTCACTGGATGCATTCAAAAGGCTTTCTAAATGTAAGCATTATCTGTGCAAAATATGATCATTAAAAAAGTTAACATTAACATTACATATCTCTTGTTGTTGAATTAAACCAACATGCATACTTTTGACAATAAATAAAATAAGAATGGGTTCTTACTTGCTTGCCTGGGTAAATAAAGGTTAAATAAATGTAAAAAAAAAAAAAAAAATTGTTATTGTTATTTTTTTACCGATACCGATATTTTCCGATATCACATTTTACTGCCGATATCGGCCGATAATATCGGTCGGCCAATAATATCGGACATCCCTATTTATAACGCATGGATTGAGGAGAATCAAGCACTCCCGGTTCATATTCTTTGGTGGATTATGTTGGCAACACGATCGACATCAATACTTGGAATGGCGATCAGATCATTGGAATATTCCTTTTTGGAGTACATCCTAGTCAAGGTAAGGGCTATATGGTATCAATCTTGCGTTGATCCAAGAATCCCTTAACTGCGATCCGAGCGTATGTGTGTAATGTGTGTGTAATGTATTCCGTTGGTGACAATCAAAGCATAGAAAAACGACCCCCCCCCCTTTCATGCATTCATGATGAAACATAATACCGATAATATAGCGTTGATTTACATTTACATTTTACATTTAGTCATTTAGCTGACGCTTTTATCCAAAGCGACTTACAAGTTCTGTACGACAAGACAGCAAGAAGGGTACAACTCTATCAGCTGAGTAACAATGTTCATCAAGTGTTGCGTGTTACAGTGTAGGTTAGTTTATTAGGACAAGTGCATGACAGTAAGGTTAGTCAGGGTTAGATTTTTTTTTTTTTTTTTTTTTTTTTTATCATTTCAGATAATGGTTGAAGAAGTGAGTCTTTAGTCGACGGCGAAAGATTGGACGGGATTCGGCTGTCCTAACTGGGATGGGTAGTTCATTCCACCATTGTGGGGCAAGGACTGAGAATAGGCGGCTTCTCTTTGATGACCCTCCGGGAGCTTGGATAGGAGTAGGTCTGAGGCGGCCAGAAGATGCAGAGCGTAGGGGTCTTGAGGGTGTGTAGTTAGAGACCATTGACCGGAGGTAGGCGGGAGCGGTTCCCTTTGCTGCACGGTATGCTAGGTCGAGGGCCTTGAAGCGGATACGTGCAGCAATGGGGAGCCAGTGCAGGTCCCTAAGAAGTGGGGTGACATGGGCCGACTTCGGTAGGTTTGATATCAGGCGGGCCGCTGCGTTTTGAATGAGTTGAAGAGGCTTGGTGGCAGTGGCCGGGAGGCCAGCTAGCAGTGCGTTGCAGTAGTCGAGGCGGGAGATGACTGTTGATTGGATGAGGAGTTGGGTGGCTTCTTTTGTCAGGAAGGGGCGTATCCTTCTGACGTTGCTCAGGAGGAATCTGCAGGTTCTGGTTGTCGCTGCGATGTGAGCAGAGAAGTTCAACTGGTCGTCGAGGACAACACCAAGGTTCTTGGCGGTCGGGGACGCGGTCACAGCTGCATTCTCGACTGTGATGGAGAGGTCGGTCAGGGGGGAGGATTTGGCCGGCAGGTGGAGCAATTCTGTTTTGCTTAGGTTCAGTTTGAGGTGGTTGGTCGTCATCCAGGCGGAGATGTCGGACAGACAGGCCGAGATCCGCTCAGAGACGTGGATATCTGAGGGAGGGAAGGAGAGGAAGAGTTGAGTATCATCGGCATAACAATGATATGAGAAGCCATGAGACGTGATAATGTTACCCAGTGATTTAGTGTAGAGGGAGAAGAGAAGGGGTCCTAGGACCGAGCCCTGGGGGACACCCGTCCGGAGGGGGCGGGTGGCCGACAGAGTCCCTCTCCATGACACTTGGTAGGAGCGGTCGTTGAGGTATGATGTCAGCCATGTCAGCGCAGATCCAGCCACTCCCATTCCTGCGAGGGCCGCGAGGAGGATCTGATGGTTGACTGTGTCGAAGGCTGCAGATAGATCTAGGAGAATCAGGACAGAGGAGAGGCCTTTCGCTTTTGCTAAGTGAAGTGCCTCTGTGACTGCAATGAGGGCCGTTTCTGTGGAGTGGCCAGTCCGGAAGCCAGACTGATTGGGGTCTAGGAGGTCATTCTGTAAGAGATAAGCAGTAAGTTGGTTGGATACAGCACGTTCAAGTGTTTTAGAAAGAAAGGAGAGAAGAGAGACAGGACGATAGTTGGCTATGACGGTGGGGTTCAGGGTTGGTTTTTTTATGAGGGGCGTGACTCTGGCTTGTTTTAGGGAGGTGGGGACCACCCCCGAGTTGAGTGAGGAGTTGATGGTTGCAGTTAGGAATGGGAGGATGTCCGGTGCTATGGTCTGGAGGAGTGGGGAGGGTAGCCGGTCCAGCTGGCATGTAGTCGGACGGTTCGACGTTACCAGTGTCAGGGTCTCGGCTTCTGTAATGGGAGAGAAAGATGACAGAGTGAAGGATGAGGTTCTCGATTCAGCGTTTGGAATGGGTGGGGGTTGGGAGAAGGAGCTGCGGATGTTCTCCACTTTTTCCTCAAAGAAGATCGCAAAGTCTTCGGCAGAAAAAGATGAGGGAGGAGGGGGTGGGGGGGGGGGGGGGTGAGGAGGGAGGACATGGTAGCATGCAGTTTGCGAAGATTCTTGGCAGAGGCCTCGATCCTATGGTGAAAGAAAGAAGCTTTGGCATTAGTAATGGTTTTGGAGAATGTTAACAAGAGGTTGTGATATGTGTCGATGTCAGCAGTGAGGCGTGATTTTCTATACTTCCTCTCAGCCGCTCTCAGGACCTGTCTTTGTTCTCTCACTGCATCCGTCAGCCATGGACTGGGTGGGGAACGGCGGGCAGGTTTCTCAACGAGGGGACAGAGCTTGTCAAAGGAGGTTGCAAGGGCTGAGAGGAGGGTGGAGGTTGCCATCTCTGTGGGGAGAGCAGAGAAGGTGTCACTCAAAGGTAGAGCGGATATTATGTCAGAGGAGAGGGTGGAGGGGGATAGGGAGGCCAGGTTACGTCTGAGTGAGACGGTTTGAGTTGGGGTGAAGACCTTTCGGTTAAGCATGAGAGTTAGTGAGAAGGATATGAAGGAATGGTCAGATACATGTAGGGGAGTTACCGTGGTGTTAATGATGCTGGAGTTACGGGAAAATATGAGATCCAGATTGATTGTTGATACAGGCGAGAAACGGCACGTTTTTAGTGAAATGCACGTATTGCTGCATAGCGTCGTTTTCTGGGATTAGACAGGATTACTCTAAGGCGCTTGTTATACTGACTGTTTTTGTGCTCGTTTTTATACGTTTTTGAATACATTTGCTGTCCCTTTTACACAGAAATGCGTTTTTTGGCGGATACGTTGTGGCCCTACTGAAAACACTAAATTGTGTTTTCCGTTTTGGAGTAGCGCCAAAACTCGCCGACAACAGTCGTGTAGTCTGCACGGAGCCGTTGTTGCGAAAACGCCCATGCACAGTAGATACCATCTGCGTGCCCCTTCCGGTGACAACAGAGTGTATGTGTGTGTGTGGGTGTGTGTGTGTTTGGGACAGAGCTGTTCCGAATAGCTGCAGCTACCATGTGTTGTCAAGTTATTGTTATAAGGACCCCAGTCCAAGCTACAACAGTCTGCATTCCCTTAACAATTGTTTGTATTGAGCCGTATTGTATTGTACCCATTATGCAATATGTTAAATAAAGTTTACATCCATTCATTCTGCTAGCATTACCGATTGCATGAGCACTGCCACTGGCTAACATGAGCTAGCGTTAGCTATCAGACCCTGTTAGCTCAAAGCTCCTCTTTCAATCTTAACAAGCATTAAACAAAATGGCCCAGTCATCTATTCACCTTTGTTTAATACACACAGCGTTGTCTCTAATGTTATCTAGCTATATACTGATATCTCCCGATATCATCAGTTTGGTGCTGGCTAACTAGCGTGAGCTAACGTTAGCTTCTAGCCACAATGCTATACTGTTATAATGGCATATTCCATTCACGTTAGCATGTAGCTAACAATGTCACCGATCTTTTTTGAGACTAAACTATCCGCTCTTGGTGGTCACTTGTGTTGATGTTAGTTTTGTTTCATCAACAAAATGAGAGGCAGAACACACACTGAATGTATCCGTTTTGTTTATTGCACTTTTATTACACTTTGCTGAAAAAGAAGTGCTGCATTGGGTAAATAGGCAAGATGGCGGCGCCCGCCTTGTTGACATTTTCTTTGCAGGAAGTGTATTGGCACATTCAAGTTCTGATTGGTTGAAAATTGCCTTCATGTTCGCCACCTACTGCCACCTACTGCTTTGGCAGTGTACTACATCAAACATAACCGCAGCCTAAAACTATACTCATATTCACCACGGTATAAAACGGGAATGTATGGATGAAAAAATTATTTCTTTTCACAAATTGAACGATAGATACTCAATGTCAAATGGGCAATAGTATATGGTATAGTATATAAAATAGTATAGTATATCCATAGCTATGATATATAATATAGTTTGAGCCCTGCAAACACCGCCATGTATTCCTATACTAAAGCGGTGGCCTTCTTACCACACAGTACACAGCGCCCTCTGGCGCTGATTGAGTTAAAAGTTGCTGTTTCACTGTTGTTGTTGTTGTTGTTGTTGTTGTTGTTGTTGTTGTTGTTGTTGTTGTTTAGAAAGGCAGGACCTGCAATTTTGTTTGCAAACATTTCGTTCACAGCACCTAAAAATGATTTCTGATGAAATTAAATATAATAATTTCAAGGATTGTATGCATATTAAATATGTGCTCATTAACACTTGGTACCTAAAGCACCTTAAACTTATACAGGTAGTCTTCCTATTTCCCGGTTTGTCTCACCATATCGCACATAATCATCATTGTCTGTTTCATCTATTGTCTATTTTTTATGGTTGTGAAGTTTATGTAATTTAGTAACTTGTACATGTACTGTTGTCTGTTCTTGTGGTTATGGTTACGTTTTTGTACATTTGTAATTGTCTGCTCTATTAACATCAACCTGCAAAAGAAACTGCTATAATCTGGCATATTTACATACAAATGTTCATTAATATGTATACAATTTATTTTTGACTAAATAAACGTTTTGTAAACTGATTGCTGGCTCTGCACATGTAAATAAATACCCCTCCCATGAGATTGCATAGATTTATTTTTCATCAAGGCTTCAGTCCAACATGCTGGCAGATTTCAAGGTGTTGTGGAACAGAAATACATAGATGAAAACCTGAATGTACTGTAGGTGTCTTCCATTAAATAGACCCAGGTCAAATTGTATCTGAAATCCATCCAAATAGCATACTTTGTCCTGTTTCCTTATGCCAGTGCCAGATAGTAGTTTAGGGTTATTCATTCCATAGGTTCCATTGTGCAATAGAAGCACAGTTGATCACATTAAAGTATTTCAAAATGGATTCCATACACAACTTTAACCCAGGTGACGACATTACACGAGGAGGGTGATAATCACCGCATCATCCTGGCCTTGCCACAACATCTCCCCTTCAAATGCCACCTTTCCGTGCTTCCGGGCTCTCAGCAGAAGCCCCACCACCTTGTCGGAGATGCGCACGTATCTATCGAACAGCGCTGCGAACGTGACACGCGTCTTTCCGTCCGGGTCTGGATCGGCCATAATCCTGATCACGTAGCACAAGTCGGAGATCTCGCCGTGAATGTGCTGCTCGGCGCGTCTGGCCCGCTCTGCCGTCTTGGAGCCCTCCTTGGGTCGTCCGTAGCCCTCCTCGCCCTTGTGCAGACGGAGGGACGTGGAGTAATCTTTGTCAAATGACTCACTGAAGGGGTTCAGTTTCTGGTTCACAGTGTGCTTGGAGGACCAGGTCTGCCAGCAGCTCTTCAGGTCGCCCACAGCGCTGTACTTCTTTTTGTACCTGAAAGGAACAGGTGGTTTCATGAACGCATTAAGGAATCACTATGCCTTTAGGCTTCAATAAGGAAAGCTATAGGGAAAGGCAACACAGGCTACATTACAAATAATTCTGGGAAGGGGGATTGGGGCAGCATTCACATACTGTAGTATTACAGTAAGAGGCTCTAATGGCTGTTATATCCTGAGATCATGTCTTACTACTGTACCTGCCTTACTGTTATGATATAGAATATTATGTCTGCTTTACATTCATGGAATGTTTGATACAAGACTACTATGCAGTAGAATGTGTGCATATTATTTGATACATAAACGACAAAGGAGCTGTTTCAAAACACATTTTCTACCTGGACGGCCTGGAAACAAAAAGGCATTCTCCAAAAAAAAACAGTGTTAGTCGACAGTGAATCCATTTGTGAAAGATTAGCTACAAAGGGGACAATAAAACACATACACCACTCACGTTGAGACAGAGGGTCTTTTTATCTTCACAGCCACCTCAGAGTTTCCTTCAGAAGAGTCCTTGTCCTCAGCTTCTCTACCAGGCTCAGTCCGATCTCTCTGTCCTCCCTCAGTCTCCAAGGTCCTTTCCTCCACCTCCGAGTACCTGCTGTCCTCTGTGTCCACGCTACAGGTGCGCCTCTCCCCTTGCCCCCCTCCCTCCACCGCAAGCTTTTGCTCCTTCTCCACCGACTCTGGGCGGTGGGTCAGTGACAACACTGTGTCGGAGCACTTCCTATCATGGCACGTGGGCGCGGTTTGCTTGCGCAACATCTCGTCTACGTCAGCGGAGGGCAGAATCTCCTTTGTGATTTGCTGCGTCAGGAACCCAATGCCAGAGTCCTTCTCCTGCACGTCACCGGACACCGTCTTTATCACCTGCTCGGTCTTGATACGAGACTCCACTGGTGGTGCCGCATCCTGAGAGGCATCGTTCGATTCCTGCAGGGGAGTTGGTGGTGGTGTCCTCTGAGAGACAGCTGTCGGTCGAACGGGCTCAGAATGAGTCTTCTTCGCAGACCATGGCGTTTCGGTGCCGTCGCCTGGCTTTTTCGGTTCCTCTGCAGGTCCTATAACGATAGACGGGGCCCAGCCCCCGGGTTCGTTGGACTGCTTGTCGGTGGAGGGATTCCTCTGGGTGGCCTTGGGAGTCTGAGCTTCAGTCATGATTATGTAATGGAAAGATTCCTGATTCCTTTGAATGATCTCCCCCACCTGACAACTGCCAAGATTCAGGAAGCTTGTCTCTCTTATGTGACTCTCACCGGGTTCTGTACTTACTTGCTGCCTGCAGCCCTCTCTCTCTCTGACAGTATTGACTCTAAAATGGGGAGAGCAAACCCCTAACGTGACGGTGGAAGGTATTCGAGTCATCCCCAGCTATCCAACCCGATCGTCTTTCCCTCCTGAGGCTCCTGAGGGATCCATGTGGCTCACATTTCACCACAGTTCACAGAGGAGTTACATGTGGAGGTAAACAGGGCAGCAGAGCATAGGGGGTGCTAAGCTCAGTCAGACCAGGGCACACATGCAGACAGCTGCACACAGACAAACCATAAGCCCATTCAATCTATACAAGATTAGCTGGATATTTCATATTTACATGGTGTGTATTTGTCGCTTTGTTTGTCATAAAACAATGAATGATGTTGCATGGAAAACACATTGCAATGAGCAGTGCATAATACGGTTTTATTGTTTGCAATGTGTCCATATGTATTACATTATTGTAAACATAATGTAGTTTCATGTAATTATATTTGGTTATCTGCATTAATTGTGTAATTGCACATGTGCAAGTTCCCTATTGTAATATCCAAGCCCAAATTCCAGGACTGAATATAACCGCACATAACACTAGATCTTATGTTGAGAACCATTGTAAGTCAACGGCTGCAATTGTGGCTCTAGAAAGTATCATCACGGTAACACATGCCTTCACCCAGACAGCCCTATACCATCACAGTAACACACGCTGCTCACCCAGACAACCCTGTACCATCACAGTAACACACGCTGCTCACCCAGACAACCCTGTACCATCACAGTAACACACGCTGCTCACCCAGACAACCCTGTACCATCACAGTAACACACGCCGCTCACCCAGACAACCCTGTACCATCACAGTAACACACGCTGCTCACCCAGACAACCCTGTACCATCACAGTAACACACGCTGCTCACCCAGACAACCCTGTACCATCACAGTAACACACGCTGCTCACCCAGACAACCCTGTACCATCACAGTAACACACGCCGCTCACCCAGACAACCCTGTACCATCACAGTAACACACGCTGCTCACCCAGACAACCCTGTACCATCACAGTAACACACGCCGCTCACCCAGACAACCCTGTACCATCACAGTAACACACGCTGCTCACCCAGACAACCCTGTACCATCACAGTAACACACGCCGCTCACCCAGACAACCCTGTACCATCACAGTAACACACGCTGCTCACCCAGACAACCCTGTACCATCACAGTAACACACGCCCTGTGGCAGCTAATGGAATGATCCCATCGCCATGTCTCCTGTTGAGCACCGTCACTCCAGCTGTGTGTTCTGATAAGAGACAGTCAGCAACATTTGTTTTTGAAGTATCCAAATGTCACACAACTGTTCAGGGCATTGCCTCACTAACCAATACCAGAGAGAGTATGCTCTTTGTATCTGGAGCAGATGAACACATCAGCTCTCATTGTGAGTTCTAAAGAGAAAAAAAAACCAGTATCTCACTTAGTTAGTGACTGCTGCTCAAACAGATTATCACAACTCTCAAAATATCAAATGAAACAACAAGAGGCAGCAAAAGCGGTGAATTGAACGAGCAGCTGTCCCTAATGGTGAATGGATAGGACTAAAAGCCACAAGCCTAAAAAACAATCTGTTGCCGTTTTCCTTGTCACGTCCAATCTCCCACAAAAGATAAGATAAGATAAGATATTCCTTTATTGATCCCCTTGGGGAAATTCAGGCATCATAGCAGCATGGGGGAGGGGGGAGGGGAAGTACAGTTAGTAAAAAGCAGTGTAAACAATATAACAAATCAATATGCTTAACATAACATAATTAACTCTGGCCATAATGGTCAACAAGGTGCAAGATGAGGGTATGTATGCCCTTTCAGTTATATTTACCCTACAATAATAGTTACAATATATAATCTAATGCAATAATCTAAATCGAATCTAATATATAGTCTGAAAAAAAAGCTAAATATATGCAATATATAATCGAATAATCCAGTAATCTAAATCTAATCTAATATATAATCTAAAAATGCTAAATGCTTAAATGCTAAAGGCTAAATATATCATCTGATGAAGTATACAGTATTCACGGAATATCTGAGGACTTGACATGGACTCATGCACAATAGAGAGCATCCTGACTGGCAATACCACCTCCTGGTTTGGGAATAGCACTGCACAAGACCGTAGCAGACTACAGAGAGTGGCCCGTTCAGCCGAACGCACAATTGGAGGTGGGCTTCCCACTCTCCAAGACATTTACAACAAGCGGTGCATGGGCAAGGCTAAGAGAATAATCAAAGACTCCAGCCACCCAAACAACTGCCTCTTTGAACTGCTGCGGTCAGGCAAGCGATACCGGAGTCTCATGGCAAGCACAGAGAGACTCAGAAGGAGCTTCTATCCCCAGGCCATCAGGATGCTCAATGAACAGTGATTGAACAATGAACAATAACAGGCCATCAACACACCCACAGCACACACACACTCACTTTAAAGGCCAACCTTCATGTTGTATTTTTGTTCAATAAACAATGTGGACTAGGCCAACGGTGACTTTCATGAAGAAGGAAAAAAAAAGTATTGAAATTGACCCAGTTTTAGCATTTTTATCAAACATTTTGTCTGCCCAACACAATCACCACGCACATGGATATTTTAATCAATGGTTCATAACGTGCGTGTGTAATCGAAATGATGTCGTCACAACAGGTGCAGGGCACCAGGGGGCTCACCAGGGGGCTCTGAGAGTCACACACAGCTAGTGGCAGGCACTGAGAGCCTTGCTACTACTAGCCGAATGAAAATGTATCTGTTTCACCTAACAACACTATTGCTCCGTGATCATAGCCATCCATCTCTAAAGCTAACCACTATTTGTAAAAGCCACAACCACGTTACCATATTTGTAATAATGTAAATCATTGTGTCGTTGTACATATTGTGTACACCGTTATAAGCTAACATAGCTTAGCTTGGTAGCTATTGTGCTAACAACATATCCCGACGTCCGGCTCGCTGGCCGGCATGAACGCCCGACACAAAATGGTTCTCTCCTCTCTGTACACCCCCGTCCCCACGGGTACCCTGCCGGGGAGCCCATGGACGCGACAACGGCGGTACCAGATGTACATACTGTATATAGAGGTATACTGAACAATTTTGTTGTTTACACTTGTTTTTACTTGACTTCTTGACTTTCTATTTTATACTTATTTATACTATCTTGTTATTATCTAGCACACTCTCAGGAGCAAAACAGAAAGAAACATTTCATGCAAAGTATTCTGTATTTCTGTATGACAAATAATAAAGAAACTTGAACTTGTACTTGAACACATAAGGTGTGGTATGCATAAGGTAGTATTGTCCTTTTAGGTTCCTAGTAGTTGGATGTCTGGCAGCAGTCCTGCCCACTGTTGTGGAGCCTGATGGCCACTGGTATGAAGCACTGGCCGATGCGGTTAGTTGAGTGTCGGGGCGGGTATGAGTCTGTGACTGAACGTGCTTCTCATCTTGACTAGCTCGTCGTAGAGGGGGTGGGAGGGATTCTCCAGGATAGCAGCCAGCTTCCTTCTCATCCCCCTCTCTGCCACCACCTCTAGTCTGACCAGCTCGACTCCCACCCCGGAGCTAGCCTTCCTCACCAGCTTGTTCAGTTTGTTGGTGTCCCTCGAGTTGATGTAGCCCCCCCAGCATGCCACAGCATAGAAGAGGCCTTCAGCCTGTGAATGCCAAACAAATAAACAATTACACTATCTATGCTGCGGCAAAGAGGTTTGGAAGGGACACAACAAGGAGGTTTACTTATTCACTTAAAAAAAATACTGTACTGTATTGATATGATTGATAGAGAGTGATAGCGTCTCTGTTTGGCATTTTAGATTTAGATTACATAGCATGGGGGAGTGTTTCCTTGTCTTCCTTGAGGGTTAAAGTCGGGGGATGTTGTTCCATTGTGATGAGGGCTTATGAAGCCCCATTTGATTTGATTTTGTTACTTTTGTTACCACATTTTATGCGGTTGAAGTGTTGACTTCTGGTTTATGAGCTGTTTTTAGTCGATAGCAATTTGGGATTGTATATAAATAGAATTTGGACACACAAGCCTGTGTGTGCGTGTGCACACACACACACACACACACACACACACACACACACACACACACACACACACACACACACACACACACACACACAAGCACACACACACTCACACACACACACACACACACACACACACTCACGCACGCACACACACACACACACACACAAACACACGCGCGCACACACGCACACACGCACGCACACACACACACACACACACACACACGCACACACACACACACACACACACACAGCTGTTGGTAGTCTGTCACAGACTGTCAGTGAGCATGAGCTGTGGGCTGCATGTTACAGTAACTTGACGTACAGCATCATATTCTGTGAGGAAGGCTAGTGCGCCCCCTAATGGATATTATATGCTCATTACTGTAACTAACTTGGCTCCATACCCATTGACATGCATAGATCGTGCACTTGTGACAAAGCCCGTTCCTCATGGCCCAATGCCATGTTTAAATTTATTTATCTAAAGGTTTCTATAAAAAACAGGAAAAGACAAACACAAATAAACCATAATTTAAGGCTATATTGATTTTCACAGCTGATTATTAAAGTCTGATAGCTAAGGCAAGAGTTCCATTAGCTGACTCCTCTGTCCAGGAGGACGTCATCCAGGATGATCTGACTCTGTTCAGGAGGAGGTCATTCAGGAGATTCTCTGACTCCTCTGTTCAGGAGATGATCTGACTCCTCTGTTCAGGTGGAGGAGCTCGTTCAGGGGATACTCTGACTCAGACATGTCATTAATGAGCTTTATTGCAGCCTTCTCTCTTCTTGACTGCAGGGTGAGAAGACTTGTAGAAGTGTCTATTATTTATCCATAATCCTGATTGCTCTTTATTGTACTCTTTCTAAAAGCAAAGCTCCTGCTTCTTTGAGCACCCAATGAAAAAAGGACACTGGCATATTCCAGACATGATCAGCGACAGGAGTAAGTCAGGAGTAAGTCCTCCTGACCCTCACAGTTAATAAATGTTTCACAGCCTGGTCCATGTGGTGGTTGTTGCTTCAACCTTGTGTGGTGTTTGTGTTTTTGTTACTCACCCATTGTTCACAACATCATTGGGATTTTAAAACAATAAAGCCATAACATTTTTATGTAGAAAATTCATAACAGATTGATCTCAATTACAAGCAATCTAGACAGCATATACCGTATGGTTAATATGTGCCATTTACCCCTGCTTGATCACATTTATCAATAAAGTGCTGTAAAAATCTGTCCAGACTCAGTCCAGAGAGTACTACAACACTATCTGTGGGTCAGATGACCTTCTTCTACAAAACTGATCCATGCCTTTATCACAAGCCGACTGGACTACTGTAATGCACTCTTTACTGGCCTCCCGGAAGAAAACACAGGAAGACTCCAACTCATTAAAAACTCTGCAGCTAGGTTAGAACCAAAACGAGAGACCACATCAGTAGGGTGTTAGCTACTATAAGGTCCTCCTCCTTATATTACAAAGCCCTAAATGGAACATTGCCAATTCTCTTGTCAATTACAATCATCTACTACTTTGTTGAAGGTTCCCAGGAACAACCAAAAGCTCACTAAATATTTTCAAAAGTAAGGTAAAAACATACCTCTTCACCATAGCCTTTTAACCCCTTGAGATTACCCCATAAAATGTCTGATGATTGCATACCCAAAGTCATTTGCAATTCATTATACTTTATACTTATAGCACATGCATGAGTTTGGTCTCTTTTGAAAGGTAACATACTGAAGTTTCTTACACAATAAAGAAGATTCACTTTGGGTGTTAATGAAATAGAGAAACAGAGGTTTGAACGCACTGAAAAGAAAATACTTGCTCCTTATTTTTGTGTTGACTTGTTGCCAGATTCCTATTATTGGGTTCGAGCTGAGAGGTAGGAGCTGGAAAACATAACGGTTCCATAGCCTGAAGTCTTATGTAGTACAGGTCCAAAGTTTATAAAAATCCCACAATGTCATAGTCACGGCGAGAGCCTTCCTCACCCATCCTCCTTCCACACCATCACGGCGGAAGCCTTCCTCACCCCTCATCCTCTCACACCCTTATATGGGCAGCATCCGACCCCAGGATTCCCACGCTGCCAGAGGGACACTAATTAACGCGGCTGTGAGGGATTCCCTCGTCAGCGAACTCCTACTTCAGCCCACGGATCCTGCTCTACCCTCGTTGCAGTGTTAACCTACCTTCCTATAGGTACGACTACGAACCCTAGCCTTGCTACTCTATCCTTGTTGAAATACCTTGTCCTAATCTTGTTCTCTCTGTGCCCACTGCCCAGGACCACCGCTCCGAGACACCACCCACCTGGATGCCCCGTGCTGCACAAGGAGTGCACCTGCTCTCGTCTATTGCACATTCATGTACCTGTCGCACATTCTGTACCTGTAAACCTGTCTGCTTGGGGGTAAACATTAAAGCCAACCTAAAACGCTCCATTCTCTCTCCTCCTGTGTTCTGCTATTGGGCTCCGCCAACCTCTGCCCTAACAGAACACTGCGACCAGATGTCGAGCCCAGCATCACAGGAGCCCGGAGAATGGAGAGAGTTCCAGAGGGAATTCCAGACTGTCGTCAACGGACACGCCGTTCTGGTAAACCAGCACACACTGGAGGAAACCACTGCCCAACTTGGCGCTCTCACGCTCACCTCTGCGGAGCGAGACAGACAATGTGACCGTTTTGATGCATACGTCTCTGCCCAGCTAACCCCACCTGTTGCGCCCCTGCACAGAGAGCCCCATGTCCCCGCACCAGAACGTTACGACGGAGACGTCTCTAAATGTCGTGCCTTTATTTTTCAATGTTCATTAGTATTCGGACAACAGCCGCAAACCTTCCAAAGTGATAAATCTAAAATCGCTTACCTGTCAGGTCTGCTCAAGGGTCCTGCGTTAGAATGGGCAACCGCTCTTCACTTCAGTCAATCCTCCCTCTGCGATTCGTACTCCGCATATATCGACGACATGCAAAAAGTCTTCGACCACCCTCCTGGGGGCTCAGATAGTTCTGCTGGCTTGTTCAATATCCGCCAGGGGAACCGCAGCGTGAGCGAATATGCAATTGAATTCCGTATATCCTAGCAGCGGGCTCCGAGTGGAATGACACTCCGTTACGAGGGGCATTCCGTCAAGGCCTCAGCAACGTTCTAAAATACGAATTGACGTCTAAAGAGAAACCGACTTCCCTGGACGAGCTAATTAATTTAGCCAGAGAACTGGACACGCGTCTTCGCCACAGACTCAAAACGGGGGCATGTCTGTACTGCGGTCAGCTCGGTCACTCCCTCGATTCATGCCCGGTTCGCCCAAACGGCGCGGCTCGACAGTAATGCTGGGAGCATGTTCGAGCCTAAATTATGCACCCAGCTGCGTTCCAAATATGCAATTCAGTGCCATGCTGTGTTACAATGGCCAGTCGCTTCCCGTGTCCACGCTGGTTGATTCAGGCGCTGATGAAAATCTCATTGTGTCCGTATTGCTACCGACACTTTGCCTATTCCTCGCAATGCTCACCGTCTAAACGGGAGGCTACTCTCGCGGATAACTCGCCACACCAAGCCTCTCTCCGCCTGCTGCTCTCAGGGAATCATAACGAGGTTATCCGTTTCCACGTCACTAATTCCCCCCATAACCCTATTGTTCTCGGCATGCCCTGGCTGAAGCTACACAACCCTGTGATAAACTGGCCAACCGGTGCGGTCGTGAGCTGGAGCCCCCACTGCCATGCCTCCTGTCTACAGTCTGCTCGGCTGCCACTGGAGGTAGCTGGTTCTCACGTTCCCAACGAACCCATTGACCTTTCTGCTATCCCTCCAATTTATCATGATTTAGAGGCTGTTTTTAGTAAACAGCATGCTCTCTCCTTGCCACCCCATCGCCTGTACGACTGTGCTATTGACCTGCTCCCGGGAGCCCCGCTCCCCGCTAGTCGCCTGTTCAATCTCTCGCGCCCGGAGTCCATGGAGAAATACGTCCACGAGTCCCTGGCCTCGGGCATTATTACCCCCTCCTCCTCTCCTGTCGGCCCTGGTTTCTTTTTTGTTTCCAAAAGGATGGCTCCCTTCGCCCCTGTATTGACTACCGGGGACTCAACAACATCACGATCAAGAACAAGTACCCCCTGCCATTAATTAACTCTGCTTTTGAACCCCTGCAAGGTGCCAACATTTTTACGAAGCTCGACCTCAGGAATGCCTATCACCTCGTCCGTGTCCGGGAGGGGGACGAATGGAAGACAGCCTTTAAGACCCTGCTCGGTCACTTCGAGTACAAGGTAATGCCCTTTGGGCTGACCAACGCCCCTGCTGTCTTCCAGGCCCTTGTCAATGACGTTCTCTGTGATGTCCTTAACCGCTCTGTTTTTGTTTATTTGGATGACATTCTGATTTTTTCCCGCTCTATGGAAGAGCACGTCCAGCATGTCCGCCAGGTCCTCCAACGCCTGCTGGAGAACAAGTTGTTCGTCAAGGCGGAGAAGTGTGAGTTCCACGTCTCCTCCATCGGGTTCCTCGGCTACATAATAGAGGGTGGCCGGATCCGGGCGGACCCCGAGAAAATCAAGGCAGTGTCACACTGGCCCAGGCCCACCAACGTCAAGCAGCTCCAACGCTTCCTGGGGTTTGCTAACTTCCATCGCCGTTTGATCAGGCAGGAACTACAGCCGGGTCGCTGCCCCCCTTACCCAACTCACTTTGCCCTCCGTGCCCTTCGTCTGGTCCGATAAAGTGGACTACGCCTTCTCCGAGCTGCGTAGGCGCTTCACCTCCGCGCCCATCCTCGTCCAGCCGGACACGTCCCGCCAGTTTGTGGTGGAGGTGGACGCCTCGAGTACCGGGGTGGGGGCGGTCCTCTCCCAGCGTTCCGCTCTCGACCAGAGACTACACCCCTGCACCTTCTTCTCTCGCCGCCTGACCCCGGCAGAGGTCAACTATGATATTGGAAACCTGGAGCTCCTGGCAGTCAAGCTGGCCCTGGAGGAATGGAGGCACTGGCTGGAGGGCTCAGAGATCCCCTTCCTGATCTGGACGGACCATAAGAACCTCGCCTACATCCAGACGGCCAAGCGCCTGAACTCCCGCCAGGCCCGCTGGGCGCTGTTCTTCGGCCGGTTCAATTTCACCCTGACCTACAGGCCAGGCTCCAAGAACATTAAGCCGGACACCCTCTCCCGGCAGTTTGTCCCAGAAGGGGGTCCCTCACACCCTGACACCATCCTCTCCTCCTCCTGCTTGGTGGCTTCCGCCACCTGGGAGATCCAGTCCGTCGTCCGGGAGGCTCAGCGAGTCCAGCCTGATCCAGCTAACCGGCTTTTTGTTCCCGACCTTGTCCGCTCCCAGGTGCTCCAGTGGATCCACGCCTCCCGGTTCGCTTGTCATCCTGGGATCGACCGTACCCTGTCCCTACTGAAGCGGCACTTCTGGTGGGTCTCCATGAGGGAGGACACCCGTGCCTTTGTCCTTGCCTGCACCGTCTGTGCTCGTGGGAAGGCTTCCCACCGACCACCTGCCGGGCTCCTCCGTCTGCTGCCTGTTCCTGGCCGGCCCTGGTCACACGTCGCCCTGGACTTCGTCACCGGTCCGCCCCCCTCACACAGTAACACAGTCATTCTCACCATCAGAGACTGCGGACCTGATGGTGCTCCACGTCTTCCGCCTCCACGGGATCCCGGTGGACATCGTCTCCGACAGAGGGCCTCAATTCGTCTCCCAGGTCTGGAAGGCCTTCTGTCGCGCCCTGGGGGCCAGGGTCAGCCTCTCCTCCGGATACCACCCGCAGATCAACGGCCAGTCGGAGCGGGCCAACCAGGACCTGGGGTCCGCCCTCCGCTGCATCACGACCCAGGACCCCTCTGGCTTGAGCGCCTTCCTGCCATGGATCGAGTACGCCCACAACTCCTTGTCCTCCGCTGCCACAGGTCAGTCCCCCTTCGAGTCTTCTCTGGGCTACCAGCCTCCACTGTTCCCTACCCAGGAGGAGGAGATCTCAGTTCCCTCTGTGCAGGCGCACCTTCACCGCTGCAGGAGGATATGGGAGGACGCTCCGCTGACCAGAATCGCCGCTTTGCCGACCGCCACCGGCCCCCGACTATCAACCAGGTCAGATGGTTTGGCTCTCGTCTCGGGACCTGCCTCTCAAGTCAGTTTCCCGAAAACGCACCCCCCGTTTTGTCATTAACCCCTCAGTCGTCAGACTCCAGCTTCCCTCCCATATGCGCATTCACCCCTCATTCCATGTCTCCCAGCTAAAGCCGGTGGTCTCCAGTCCCCAGTCTCCCCCAGCTCCGGAGCCTCCCCCTCCGCTGATCATCGACGACCATCCGGCCTACACCGTCCGGCAGTTACTGGATGTGCGTCGCCGTGGTCGCGGCTTCCAGTACCTGGTAGACTGGGAGGGCTACGGCCCAGAGGAGCGCAGCTGGGTCTCCCGCCAGATGGTTCTGGATCCTGCCCTCATCCAG